>NW_027478161.1:0-303030 GCF_051020975.1 Osmia lignaria lignaria
GTGCGTTTTCAGCGAGAAATGGGTCAAATCGTGATATCGTCAAACTCTCGACGGAAATGTGCTACTTGGGTACGATACAGTGCAAAACGGCACAAACCGGACCAAAATCGTACAAGGGAGTGCGTTTTCAGCGAGAAATGCGTCAAATCGGACTGTAATTGTTAAACCGTCGCTGATATCGTCAAACTCTCGACGGAAATGTGCTATATGGGTCCGATATAGTGCAAAACGACACAAACCGGACCAAAATCGTGCAAGGGAGTGCGTTTTCAGCGAGAAATGGGTCAAGTCGTGATATCGTCAAACTCTCGACGGAAATGTGCTATTTAGGTACAATATAGTGCAGAACAATCCAAACCGGAGCAAAATCGGGCAAGGGAGTGCGTTTTCAGCGAGAAATGGGTCAAATCGTGATATCGTCAAACTCTCGACGGAAATGTGCTATTTGGGTACGATATAGTGCAAAACGCCACAAACCGGACCAAATCCGTTCAAGGGAGTGCGTTTTCAGCGAGAAATGCGTCAAATCGGGCTGTAATTGTTAAACCGTCACTGATATCGTCAAACTCTCGACGGAAGTGTGGTATTTGGGTAAGATATAGTGCAGAACGACACAAACCGGAGCAAAATCGTGCAAGGGAGCGCGTTTTCAGCGAGAAATGTGTCAAATCGGGCTGTAATTGTTCAACCGTCACTGATATCGTCAAACTCTCGACGGAAATGTGCTATTTGGGTCCGAAATAGTGCAAAACGACACAAACCGGACCATAATCGTACAAGGGAGTGCGTTTTCAGCGAGAAATGGGTCAAATCGTGATAGCGTCAAACTCTCGACGGAAATGTGCTATTTGCGTACGATATAGTGCAAAACGACACAAACCGGACCAAAATCGTGCAAGGGAGTGCGTTTTCAGCGAGAAATGGGTCAGATCGTGATATCGTCAAACTCTCGACGGAAATGTGCTATTTGGGTACGATATTGTGCAAAACGACACAAACCGGCGCAAAATCGTGCAAGGGAGTGCGTTTTCAGCGAGAAATGGGTCAAATCGGGCTGTAATTGGTGAACCGTCGATGATATCGGCAAACTCTCGACGGAAATGTGCTATTTGGGTACGATATAGTGCAGAACGACACAAACCGGAGCAAAATCGTGCAAAGGTGTGCGTTTTCAGCGAGAAATGGGTCAAATCGTGATATCGTCAAACTCTCGACGGAAATGTGCTACTTGGGTACGATACAGTGCAAAACGGCACAAACCGGACCAAAATCGTACAAGGGAGTGCGTTTTCAGCGAGAAATGGGTCAAATCGGACTGTAATTGTTAAACCGTCGCTGATATCGTCAAACTCTCGACGGAAATGTGCTATATGGGTCCGATATAGTGCAAAACGACACAAACCGGACCAAAATCGTGCAAGGGAGTGCGTTTTCAGCGAGAAATGGGTCAAGTCGTGATATCGTCAAACTCTCGACGGAAATGTGCTATTTAGGTACAATATAGTGCAGAACAATCCAAACCGGAGCAAAATCGGGCAAGGGAGTGCGTTTTCAGCGAGAAATGGGTCAAATCGTGATATCGTCAAACTCTCGACGGAAATGTGCTATTTGGGTACGATATAGTGCAAAACGCCACAAACCGGACCAAATCCGTTCAAGGGAGTGCGTTTTCAGCGAGAAATGGGTCAAATCGGGCTGTAATTGCTAAACCGTCACTGATATCGTCAAACTCTCGACGGCAATGTGCTATATGGGTCCGATATCGTGCAGAACGACACAAAGCGGAGCAAAATCCTGCAAGGGAGTGCGTTTTCAGCGAGAAATGTGTCAAATCGTGATATCGTCAAACTCTCGACGGAAATATGCTATTTGGGTACGATATAATGCACAACGACACAAACCGGACCAAAATCGTACAAGGGAGTGCATTTTCAGCGAGAAATGGGTCAAATCGGGCTGTAATTGTTAAACCGTTGCTGATATCGTCAAACTCTCGACGGAAATGTGCTATTTGGGTACGATATAATGCACAACGATCCACACCGGAGCAAAATCGTGCAAGGGAGTGAGTTTTCAGCGAGAAATGGGTCAGATCGGGCTGTAATTGTTGAACCGTCGCTGATATCGTCAAACTCTCGCCGGAAATGTGCTATTTGGGTACGATATAGTGCAAAAGGACACAAACCGGACCAAACTCCTGCAAGGGAGTGCGTTTTCAGCGAGAAATGGGTCAAATCGGGCTGTAATTGTTAAACCGACACTGATATCGTCAAACCCTCGACGGAAATGTGCTATTTGGGTACGATATAGTGCAGATCGACACAAACCAGAGCAAAATCGTGCAAGGGAGTGCGTTTTCAGCGAGAAATGGGTCAAATCGTGATAGCGTCAAACCCTCGACGGAAATGTGCTATTTGCGTACGATATAGTGCAAAACGACACAAACCGGACCAAAATCGTGCAAGGGAGTGCGTTTTCAGCGAGAAATGGGTCAAATCGTGATATCGTCAGACTCTCGACGGAAATGTGCTATCTGGGTACGATATAGTGCAAAACGACACAAACCGGACCAAAATCGTACAAGGGAGTGCGTTTTCAGCGAGAAATGGGTCAAATCGTGATATCGTCAGACTCTCGACGGAAATGTGCTATCTGGGTACGATATAGTGCAAAACGACACAAACCGGACCAAAATCGTACAAGGGAGTGCGTTTTCAGCGTGAAATGGGTCAAATCGGGCTGTAATTGTTTAACCGTCACTGATATCGTCAAACTCTCGACGGAAATGTGCTATTTGGGTACGATATAGTGCAGATCGACACAAACCAGAGCAAAATCGTGCAAGGGAGTGCGTTTTCAGCGAGAAATGGGTCAAATCGTGATAGCGTCAAACTCTCGACGGAAATGTGCTATTTGGGTACAATATAGTGCAAAACGACACATACCAGACCAAAATCGTACAAGGGAGTGCGTTCTCAGCGAGAAATGGGTCAGATCGGGCTGTAATTGTTGAACTGTCGCTGATATCGTCAAACTCTCGCCGGAAATGTGCTATTTGGGTACAATATAGTGCAAAACGACACATACCAGACCAAAATCGTACAAGGGAGTGCGTTCTCAGCGAGAAATGGGTCAGATCGGGCTGTAATTGTTGAACTGTCGCTGATATCGTCAAACTCTCGCCGGAAATGTGCTATTTGGGTACGATATAGTGCAAAACGACACAAACCGGACCAAAATCGTGCAAGGGAGTGCGTTTTCAGCGAGAAATGGGTCAAATCGTGATATCGTCAAACTCTCGACGGAAATGTGCTATTTAGGTACAATATAGTGCGGAACTATCCAAACCGGAGCAAAATCGGGCAAGGTAGTGTGTTTACAGCGAGAAATGGGACAAATCGGGCTGTAATTGTTGAACCGTCGCTGAGATCGTCGAACCCTCGACGGAAATGTGCTATTTGGGTCCGAAATAGTGCAAAACGACACAAACCGGACCAAAATCGTACAAGGGAGTGCGTTTTCAGCGAGAAATGGGTCATATCGGGCTGTAATTGTTAACCCGTCGCTGATATCGCCAAACCATCGACGGAAATGTGCTATATCGGTCCGATATAGTGCACAAGGCCCCAAACCGAAGCAAAATCGTGGAAGGGAGTGGGTTTTCAGCGAAAAATGGGTCAAATCGTGATATCGTCAAACTCTCGACGGAAATGTGCTGTTTGGGTACGATATAGTGCAAAACGACACAAACCGTTGCAAAATCGTGCAAGGGAGTGCGTTTTCAGCGAGAAATGGGTCAAATCGTGATATCGTCAAACTCTCGACGGAAATGTGCTGTTTGGGTACGATATAGTGCACAAGGACCCAAACCGGAGCAAAATCGTGCAAGGGAGTGCGTTTTCAGCGAGAAATGGGTCAAATCGTGATATCGTCAAACTCTCGACGGAAATGTGCTATTTGGGTACGATATAATGCAGAACGATCCACACCGGAGCAAAATCGTGCGAGGGAGTGAGTTTTCAGCGAGAAATGGGTCAGGTCGGGCTGTAATTGTTGAACCGTCGCTGATATCGTCAAACTCTCGCCGGAAATGTGCTATTTGGGTACGATATAGTGCAAAACGACACAAACCGGACCAAACTCGTGCAAGGGAGTGCGTTTTCAGCGAGAAATGGGTCAAATCGGGCTGTAATTGTTAAACCGACACTGATATCGTCAAACTCTCGACGGAAATGTGCTATTTGGGTCCGAAATAGTGCAAAACGACACAAACCGGACCAAAATCGTACAAGGGAGTGCGTTTTCAGCGAGAAATGGGTCAAATCGGGCTGTAATTGTTAAACCGTCACTGATATCGTCAAACTCGAGACGGAAATGTGCTATTTGGGTCCGATATAGTGCAGAACAACACAAACCGAAGCAACATCGTGCAAGCGAGTACGTTTTCAGCGAGAAATGTGTCATATCGGGCTGTAATTGTTAAACCGTCGCTGATATCGCCAAACCATCGACGGAAATGTGCTATATGGGTCCGATAAAGTGCACAAGGACCCAAACCGAAGCAAAATCGTGCAAGGGAGTGCGTTTTCAGCGAAAAATGGGTCAAATCGTGATATCGTCAAACTGTCGACGGAAATGTGCTATTTGGATACGATATAGTGCAAAACGACACAAACCGGACCAAAATCGTACAAGGGAGTGCGTTTTCAGCGAGAAATGGGTCAAATCGGACTGTAATTGTTAAACCGTTACTGATGTCGTCAAACTCGAGAGGGAATTGTGCTATTTGGGTCCGATATAGTGCAGTACGAGAAAAACCGAAGCCAAATCGTGCAAGGAAGTGCGTTTACAGCGAGAAATGGGTCAAATCGTGGTATCGTCAAACTCTCGACGGAAATGTGCTGTTTGGGTCCGATATAGTGCAGAACGACACCAACCGGAGCAAAATCTTGCAAGGTAGTGCGTTTTCAGCGAGAAATGGGTCAAAGCGGGCTGTAATTGTTCAACCGTCACCGATATCGTAAAATTCTCCAAAGATCAATATACATTTAATAACAATATCATTAGCACTACATCTACATTGCATATAATGTAATATACTGATTCATTCCCACAGATCAATGCACATTGAATAACAATATCATTATTACTATATCTACATTAGATATAATGTCATATGCAGATTCATTCCCACAGATCAATGTACATTTAAAAACAATATCATTATTACTACATCTACATTAGATATAATGGCATTTACAGATTCATTCCCACAGATCAATGTACATTTAATAACAATATCAATAGTACTATATCTACATTAGATAAAATGTAATACACCGATACCTTCCCACAGATCAATGTACATTTAATAACAATATCATTAGTACTATATCTACATTGGATATGTAATGTCATATACAGTTACGTTCCAACAGATCAATGTACCTACAATTAATAACAACATCATTAGTACTATATTTACATTAGATATAATGGCATTCACAGATTCATTCCCACAGATCAATGTACATTTAATAACAATATCATTATTACCATATCTACATTAGATATAATCTAACATACTGATTCATTCCCACAGATCATTGTACATTTAATAACAATATCATTAGCTAATCATATTGTTATTAAATGTACATTGATCTGGGGAAAGGAATCCCTGTATTACATTATGTGCAACGCAGATATGGTAATAATGGCACTGTTTGTCAATCTATATTACATATCTAATGTAGATATAGTAATAATGATATTCTTATTAAATGTACATTGATCTGTGGGAAGGTATCGGTATATTACATTTTATCTAATGTAGATATAGTACTAATCATATTGTTATTAAATGTTTATTGATCTGTGCGAACAAATTAGTATATTACATTACATCGAAGGTAGATATAATGCTAATGATATTGTTATTAAATGTACATTGATCTGTGGGTAGCAATCAGTATATTACATTATATCGAATGTAGATATAGTACTAATGATATTCTTATTAAATGTACATTGATCTGTGGGAATGAATCTGGATATGACATTATATCTAATGTAGATATAGTAATAATGATATTGCTACTAAATGTACATTGATCTGTGGGATTGAATCAGTATGTTAGATTATATCTAATGTAGATATGGTAATAATGATATTGTTATTAAATGTACATTGATCTGTGGTTAGTAATCAGTATACTACATTATATCTAATTTAGATATGGTAATAATGACATTGGTATTAAATGTAGGTACATTGATCTGTTGGAATGTATCTGTATATGACATTATATCGAATGTAGATATAGTACTAATGATATTCTTATTAAATGTGCATTGATCTGTGGGGATGAATCTGTATATGATATTATATCTAATGTAGATATACTACTAATGATGTTGTTATTAAATGTACATTGATCTGTAGGAAGGAACCAGTCTATTACATTATATCTATAGTAGATATCGTAATAATGACATTGGTATCAAATGTAGGTACATTGATCTGTTGGAATGTATCTCTATATGACATTATATCTAATGTAGATATAGTAATAATGATATTGTTATTAAATGTGCATTGATCTGTGGGAATGAATCAGTATATTACATTATATGCAATGTAGATATAGTGCTAATGATATTGTTATTAAATGTACATTGATCTGTGGGAAGGAATCAGTATATTACATTATATCTAATAGATGTGGTAATAATGATATACTTACTAAAGGTACATTAATCTGTGGGATTGAACAAGTATATTACATTATATCGAATGTAGATGTAGTGCTAATGATATTGTCATTAAATGTACATTGATCTGTGGGTAGCATTAAGTATATTAAACTATATCTCATATAGATATAGTAATAATGACATTGGTACTAAATGTAGGTACATTGATCTGTTGGAATGTATCACCTTACGACATTATATCGAATGTAGATATAGTACTAATGATATTGTTATTAAATGTACATTGATTTGTGGGAATGAATCAGTATATTACATTATATCTAATGTAGGTATGGTAATAATCATATTGTTATTAAACGTATATTACATTTCTAATGTAGATATAGTACTAATGAAATTCGTTATTAACTGTACATAGATCGGTGGGAACGAATAAGTATATTACATTATATCGAATGTAGATATAGTACTAATGATATTGTTATTAAATGTACATTGATCTGTAGGAAGGAACAAGTATATTACATTATATCTATAGTAGATATCTTAATAATGACATTGGTATTAAATGTAGGTACATTGATCTGTTGGAATGTATCACCTTACGACATTATATCGAATGTAGATAAGGTACTAATGATATTGTTATTAAATGTACATTGATTTGTGGGATCGAATCAGTATATTACATTATATCTAGTGGAAATATGGTAATAATGACATTGGTACTAAATGTAGGTACATTGATCTGTCTGAATGAATCTGTATATGACATTATATCGAATGTAGATATAGTACCAATGATATTGATATTAAATGTACATTGATGTGTGCTAAGGAATCCGTATAATACATTATATCTAATGTAGGTATGGTAATAATGATATTGTTATTAAATGTATATTACATATCTAATGTAGATATAGTACTAATGATATTGTTATTGAATGTACATTGATCGGTGGGAACGAATAAGTATATTACATTATATCGAATGTAGATATAGTACTAATGATATTGGTATTAAATGTTCATTGATCTGTGGGAATGAATCTGTATATGACATTGTATCTAATGTAGATACAGTAATAATGATATTGTTATTAAATGTACACTGATCTGTGGGAGCGAATCGGTATATTACATTATATCGAATGTAGATATAGTACTAATGATATTGTTATTAAATGTACATTGATCTGTGGGTAGCAAACAGTATATTACATTATACCTCATGTAGATATGGTAATAATGATATTGTTATTAAATGTAGGTACAATGATCAGTTGGAATGAAGCAATATATGATATTATATCTAATGTAGATATAGTAATAATGATATTGTTATTAAATGTAAATTGATATGTGGGAATGAATCAGTATATTACGTTACATCTAATGTAGATATAGTAATAATGATATTGTTATTGAATGTACATTGTTCTGTGGGTAGTAATCCGTAGTATATTACATTATATCTAATGTAGATATGGTAATAATGACATTGTTAATAAATGTAGGTACAATGATCAGTTGGAATGAATCAGTATATGATATTATATCTAATGTAGATATAGTAATAATGATATTGTTATTAAATGTACATTGATCTGTGTGTAGCAATGAGTATATTACATTATATCTAATGCAGATATGGTAATAATGATGTTGTTATTAAATGTACATTACGTATCTAATGTAGATATAGTACTAATGATATTGTCATTAAATGTACATTGAACTGTGGGAATGAATCGGTATATTACATTATATCGAATGTAGATACAGTACTAATGATATTGTTATTAAATGTACATTGATCTGTGGGAATGAATCAGTATATTACGTTATATCAAATGTACATATAGTCCTAATGATATTGTTATTATATGTACATTGATCTGTGGGAAGGAATCAGTATATTACAATATATCTAATGTAGATGTGGTAATAATGATATTGTTATTAAATGTACATTGATCTGTGGGAATGAATCAATATATTACATGATATCGCATGTAGATATAGTAATAATGATATTGTTATCAAATGTACATTGATCTGTGGGGAATAGTAGGAAACTTAATTTCCTACAAAAAAGGTGTCTTAACATTTTGCCATAGCACGCATCGTTTCCGAGATATTTGCAGATTTAGCTCAAGAAAAGGGGCCTCACGGACATATCCCGAGATATTTCTTGTTCTTGTGGTTCTTCTTCTGCACAGCTAAGCTGGAAGTGGCATTTGCTGCTCGGAATAGTGCAGAGTTATCTCAAAGAAAGGGACCACGGTGTTTCTGTATCTTTATTATGTTGGTACGGCTTCGGAACTTTTAAATATCTCGATATATCTCGAAAACTACGCATCTGATCAAAAAATATCATACAACATAAATAGTAGGAAACTTAATTTCCTACAAAAAAGGTCTCTTAACATTTCGCCATAGCTCGCATCCTTTCCGAGATATTTGCAGATATAGCTCAAGAGAAGGGGCCTGACGGACATATTTCGAAATATTTCTTGTTCTTGTTGTTCTTCTTCTGCACAGCTAAGCTGGAAGTATCATTTGCAGTTCGGAATAGTGCACAGTTATCTCAACGAAAGGGGCCACAGTGTTTCTGTATCTTTATTATGTAGGTGCGGCTTCGCAACTTTTAATTAACTCGATATATCTCGAAAACTACGCATCTGATCAAAAAATATCATAGAACGTAAATAGTAGGAAACTTAATTTCCTACAAAAAAGGTCTAACATTTTGCCATATCACCTCATCGTTTCCGAGATATTTGCAGATATATCTCAAGGGAAGGGGCCTGACGGACGTATTTCGAGATATTTCTTCTTCTTGTTGGTCTTCATCTGCACAGCTAAGCTGGAAGTGGCAGTTGCAGCTCGGAATAGTGCACAGTTATCTCAAAGAAAGGGGCCACAGTGTTTCTGTATCTTTATTATGTAGGTGCGGCTTCGGAACTTTTAAATATCTCGATATATCTCGAAAACTACGCATCTGATCAAAAAATATCATAGAACACAAATAGTACGAAACTTAATCTCCTACAGGAAAGGTCTTTTAACATTTTGCCATAGCTCGCATCGTTTCCGAGATATTTGCAGATTTATCCCAAGGGAAGGGGCCTGACGGACATATTTCGAGATATTTCTTCTTCTTGTTGGCCTTATTCTGCACAGCTAAGCTGGAAGTGGCATTTCCACCTCGCAATAGTGCAGAGTTATTTCCAAGAAAGGCGCCACGGTGTTTCTGTATCTTCATTATGTTGGTGCGGTTTCGGAACATTTAAATATCACGATACATCTCGAAAACTACGCATCTGATCAAGAAATATCATAGAACATAAATAGTAGGAAACTTAATTTCCTACAAAAAAGGTTTCTTAACATTTTGCCATAGCTCGCATCGTTTCCGAGATATTTGCAGATATATCTCAAGGGAAGGGGCCTGACGGACGTATTTCGAAATATTTCTTCTTCTTGTTGTTCGTCTTCTGCACAGCTAAGCTGGAAGTGGCATTTGCAGCTCGGAATAGTGCACAGTAATCTCACCGAAAGGGGCCACAGTGTTTCTGTATCTTTATTATGTAGGTGCGGCTTCGGAACTTTTAATTATCTCGATATATCTCGAAAACTACGCATCTGATCAAAAAATATCATACAACATAAATAGTAGGAAACTTAATTTCCTACAAAAAAGGTTTCTTAACATTTTGCCATAGCTGGCATCGTTTCCGAGATATTTGCAGATATATCGCAAGGGATGGGTCCTGACGGACGTATTTCGAGATATTTCTTCTTCTTGTTGTTCTTCTTCCGCGCAGCTAAGCTGGAAGTGGCATTTGCTCCTCGGAATAGTGCAGAGTTATCTCAAAGAAAGGGCCCACGGTGTTTATGTATCTTTATTATGTTGGTGCGGCTTCGGAACTTTTAAATATCTTGATATATCTCGAAAACTACGCATCTGATCAAAAAATATCATAGAAGGTAAATAGTAGGAAAATTAATTTCCTACAAAAAAGGTCTCTCAACATTTTGCCATAGCTCGCATGGTTTCCGAGATATTTGCAGATTTAGCTCAAGGAAAGGGGCCTGACGGACAGATTTCGCGATATTTCTTCTTCTTGTTGTTCTGCTCCTGCACAGCTAGGCTGGAAGTGGCATTTGCAGCTCGGAATAGTGCACAGTTATCTCAAAGAAAGGGGCCACGCTGTTTCTGTATCTTTATTATGTTGGTGCGGCTTCGGAACTTTTAAATATCTCGATATATCTCGAGAACTACGCATCTGATCAAAAAATATCATAGAACGTAAATAGTAGGAAACTTAATTTCCTACAAAAAAGATCTCTTAACATTTTGCCATAGCTCGCATCGTTTCCGAGATATTTGCAGATATACCTCACGGGAAGGGGCCTGACGGACATATTTCGAGATATTTCTTGTTCTTGTTGTTCTTTTTCTGCACAGCTTAGCTGGAAGTGTCATTTGCAGTTCGAAACAGTGCACAGTTATCTCAAAGAAAGCGGCCACAGTGTTTCTGTATCTTTATTATGTTGGTGCGGCTCCGGAACTTTTAAATATCTCGATATATCTCGAAAACTACGCATCTGATCAAAAAATATCATAGGACTGAAATAGTAGGAAACTTAATTTCCTACAAAAAAGGTCTCTGAACATTTTGCCATAGCACGCATCGTTTCCGAGGTGTTTGCAGATTTAGCTCAAGAAAAGGGGCCTCACGGACATATTCCGAGATATTTCTTCTTCTTGTTGTTCTTCTTCCGCACAGCTAAGCTGGAAGTGGCATTTGCTCCTCGGAATAGTGCAGAGTTATCTCAAGGAAAGGGGCCACGGTGATTCTGTATCTTTATTATGTTGGTGCGGCTCCGGAACTTTTAAATATCTCGATATATCTCGAAAACTACGCATCTGATCAAAAAATATCATAGAAGACAGATAGTAGGAAACTTATTTCGCTACAAATGGTCTCTTAACATTTTGCCATAGCTCGCATCGTTTCAAAGATATTTGCAGATTTAACTCAAGCGAAGGGGCCTGACGGACATATTTCGCGATATTTCCTCTTCTTGTTGTTCTGCTTCTGCACAGCTAAGCTGGAAGTTGCATTTGCAGCACGCAATAGTGCAGAGTTATCTCAGAGAAAGGGGCCACGGTGTTTCTGTATTTTTATATGTGGGTGCGGCATCGGAACTTTTACATATCTCGATATTTCTCGGAAACTGCGCATCTGATCAAAAAATATCATACAAGGTAAATAGTAGGAAAATTAATTTCCTACAAAAAAGGTCTCTTAACATTTTGCCATAGATCGCATGGTTTCCGAGATATTTGCAGATTTAGCTCAAGGAAAGGGGCCTCACGGACATATTCCGAGATATTTCTTTTTCTTGTTGTTCGTTTTCTGCACAGCTAAGCTAGAAGTGGCATTTCCAGTTCGCAATAGTGCAGAGTTATCTCAAAGAAAGGGGCAACGGTGTTTCTGTATCTTTATTATGTTGGTGCGGCTTCGGAACTTTTAAATATCTCGATATTTCTCGAAAACTACTCATCTGATCAAAAAATATCATAAAACATAAATAGTAGCAAACTTAATTATCCACAAAAAAGGTCTTTCAGCATTTTGCCATAGCTCGCATTGTTTCCATGATATTTGCAGATTTAGCACAAGGGAAGGGGCCTGACGGACATATTTCGAGATATTTCTTCTTCTTGTTGTTCTTCTTCTGCGCAGCTAAGCTGGAAGTGGCATTTGCAGCTCGGAATAGTGCACAGTTATCTCAAAGAAAGGGGCCACAGTGTTTCTGTATCTTTATTATATAGGTGCGGTATCGGGACTTTTAAATATCTCGATATATCTCGAAAACTACGGATCTGATCTAAAAATATCATAGAACGTAAATAGTAGGAAACTTAATTTCCTACAAAAAAGGTCTCTTAACATTTTGCCATAGCACCTCATCGTTTCCGACATATTTGCAGATTTAGCTCAACGAATGGGGCCTCACGGACATATTCCGAGATATTTCTTCTTCTTGCTGTTCTTCTTCCGCACAGCTAAGCTGGAAGTGGCATTTGCTGCTCGGAATAGTGCAGAGTTATCTCAAAGAAAGGGCCCACGGTGTTTATGTATCTTTATTATGTTGGTGCGGCTTCGGAACTTTCAAGTATCTCGATATATCCCGAAAACTACGCATCTGATCAAAAAATATCATAGAACGTAAATAGTAGGAAACTTAATTTCCTACAAAAAAGGTCTCTTAACATTTTGCCATAGCACCTCATCGTTTCCGAGATATTTGCAGATTTAGTTCAACGAATGGTGCCTGACGGACATATTTCGAGATATTTCTTCTTCTTGTTGTTCTTCTTCTGTACAGCTAAGCTGGAAGTGGCATTTGCTGCTCGGAATAGTGCAGAGTTATATCAAAGAACGGGACCACGGTGTTTCTGTATCTTTATTATGTTGGTGCGGCTTTGGAACTTTTAAATATCTCGATATATCTCGAAAACCACGGATCTGATCTAAAACTATCATAGAACGTAAATAGTAGGAAACTTAATTTCCTACAAAAAAGGTCTCTTAACATTTTGCCATAGCACCTCATCGTTTCCGACATATTTGCAGATTTAGCTCAAAGGAAGGGGCCTGACGGACATATTCCGAGATATTTCTTGTTCTTGTTGTGCTTCTTCTGCACAGTTAAGCTGGAAGTGGCATTTCCAGACCGCAATAGTGCAGAGTTATCTCAAACAGAGGATCCACGGTGTTTCTGTATCTTTATTATGTTGGTGCGGCTTCGGAACTTTTAAATATCTCGATATATCTCGAAAACTACGCATCTGACCAAAAAATATCATAGAACATAAATAGTAGGAAACTTAATTTCCTACAAAAAAGGTCTCTCAACATTTTGCCATAGCTCGCATCGTTTCCGAGATATTTGCAGATTTAGCTCAAAGGAAGGGGCCTGACGGACATATTCCGAGATATTTCTTGTTCTTGTTGTGCTTCTTCTGCACAGTTAAGCTGGAAGTGGCATTTCCAGACCGCAATAGTGCAGAGTTATCTCAAACAGAGGATCCACGGTGTTACTGTATCTTTATTATGTTGGTGCGGCTTCGGAACTTTTAAATATCTTGATATATCTCGAAAACTACGCGTCTGATCAAAAAATATCATAGAACATAGACAGTAGGAAACTTAATTTCCTACAAAAAAGGTCTCTCAACATTTTGCCAGAGCTCGAATCGTTTCCGAGATATTTGCAGATTTAGCTCAAAGGAAGGGGCCTGACGGACATATTCCGAGATATTTCTTGTTCTTGTTGTGCTTCTTCTGCACAGCTAAGCTGGATGTGGCATTTCCAGACCGCAATAGTGCAGAGTTATCTCAAAGAGAGGATCCACGGTGTTTCTGTATCTTTATTATGTTGGTGCGGCTTCGGAACTTTTAAATATCTTGATATATCTCGAAAACTACGCGTCTGATCAAGAAATATCATAGAACATAAATAGTAGGAAACTTAATTTCCTACAAAAAAGGTCTCTCAACATTTCGCCGCAGCTCGCATCGTTTCCGAGATATTTGCAGATTTAGCTCAAAGGAAGGGGCCTGACGGACATATTTCGAGATATTTCTTCTTCTTGTCGTTCTTCTTCTGCACAGCTAAACTGGAAGTGGCATTTCCAGCTCGCAATAGTGCAGAGTTATCTCAAAGAAAGGGGCCACGGTGTTTCTGTATCTTTATTATGTTGGTGCGGCTTCGGAACTTTTAAATATCTTGATATATCTCGAAAACTACGCGTCTGATCAAAAAATATCATAGAACATAAAAAGTAGGAAACTTAATTCTCTATAAAAAAGGTCAGATAACATTTTGCCATAGCTCGCATCGATTCCGAGATATTTGCAGATGTAGCTCAAGTGAAGGGGCCTGACGGACATATTCCGAGATATTTCTTGTTCTTGTTGTGCTTCTGCTGCACAGCTAAGCTGGAAGTGGCATTTGCTGCTCGCAATAGTGCAGAGTTATCTCACAGAAAGGGGCCACGGTGTTTCTGTATCTCTATTAAGTTGGTGCGGCTTCGGAACTTTTAAATATCTTGATATATCTCGAAAACTACGCGTCTGATCAAAAACATCATACAACATAAATAGTAGGAAACTTAATTTCCTACAAAAAAGGTCTCTCAACATTTTGCCACAGCTCGCATCGTTTCCGAGATATTTGCAGATTTAGCTCAAAGGAAGGGGCCTGACGGACATATTTCGAGATATTTCTTCTTCTTGTTGTTCTTCCTCTGCACAGCTAATCTGGAACTGGCATTTGCAGCTCGCAATAGTGCAGAGTTATCTCACAGAAAGGGGCCACGGTGTTTCTGTATCTCTATTAAGTTGGTGCGGCTTCGGAACTTTTAAATATCTTGCTATATGTCGAAAACTAAGCATCTGATCAAAAAATATCATAGAACATGAATAGTAGGAAACATAATTCTCTACAAAAAAGGTCTCTTAACATTTTGCCATAGCTCGCTTCGTTTCCGAGATATTTGCAGATTTATCTCAAGGGAAGGGGCCTGACGGACATATTTCGAGATATTTCTTCTTCTTGTTGTTCTTCTTCTGCACAGCTACGCTGGAACTGGTATTTGCAGCTCGCAATAGTGCAGAGTTATCTCAAAGAAAGGGGCCACGGTGTTTCTGTATCGCTATTATGTTGGTGCGGCTTCGGAACTTTTAAATATCTTGATATATCTCGAAAACTACGCGTCTGATCAAAAAATATCATAGAACATAAATAGTAGGAAACTTAATTTCCTACAAAAAAGGTCTCTCAACATTTTGCCAGAGCGCGCATGGTTTCCGAGATATTTGCAGATTTAACTCAAAGGGAGGGGCCTGACGGACATATTCCGAGATATTTCTTGTTCTTGCTGTGCTTCTTCTGTACAGCTAAGCTGGAACTGGCATTTGCTGCTCGCAATAGGGCAGAGTTATCTCACAGAAAGGGGCCACGGTGTTTCTGTATCTCTATTATGTTGGTCCGGCTTCGGAACTTTTAAATATCTTGATATATCTCGAGAACTACGCATCTGATCAAAAAATATCATACAACATAAAAAGTAGGAAAGTTAATTCTCTATAAAAAAGGTCTCTAAACATTTTCCATAGCTCGCTTCGTTTCCTTGATATTTGCAGATTTATCTCAAGGGAAGGGGCCTGACGGACATATTTCGAGATATTTCTTCTTCTTGTTGTTCTCCTTCCGCACAGCTAAGCTGGAAGTGGCATTTGCAGCTCGCAATAGTGCAGAGTTATCTCAAAGAAAGGTGCCACGGTGTTTCTATATCTCTATTATTTTGGTGAGGCTTCGGAACTTTTAAATATCTTGATATATCTCGAAAACTACGCGTCTGATCAAAAAATATCATAGAACATAAATAGTAGGAAACATAATTTCCTACAAAAAAGGTCTCTCAACATTTTGCCACAGCTCGCATCGTTTCCGAGATATTTGCAGATTTAGCTCAAAGGAAGGGGCCTGACGGACATATTTCGAGATATTTCTTGTTCTTGTTGTTCTTCTTCTGCACAGCCAAACTGGAAATGGCATTTCCAGTCCGCAATAGTGCAGAGTTATCTCAAAGAAAGGATCCACGGTGTTTCTGTATCATTATTATGTTAGTGCGGCTTCGGAACTTTTAAATATCTCGATATATCTCGAAAACTACGCATCTGACCAAAAAATATCATAGTACATAAAGAGTAGGAAACTTAATTTCCTACAAAAAAGGTCTCTCAACATTTGGCCATAGCTCGCATCGTTTCCGAGATATTTGCAGATGTACCTCAAGTGAAGGGGCCTGACGGACATATTCCGAGATATTTCTTGTTCTTGTTGTGCTTCTGCTGCACAGCTAAGCTGGAAGTGGCATTTGCAGCTCGCAATAGTGCAGAGTTATGTCACAGAAAGGGGCCACGGTGTTTCTGTGTCTCTATTATGTGGTGCGGCTTCGGAACTTTTAAATATCTCGATATATCTCGAAAACTACGCATCTGACCAAAAGATATCATAGAACATAAATAGTAGGAAACTTAATTTGCTACAAAAAAGGTCTCGCAACACTTTGCCATAGCTCGCATCGTTTCCGAGATATTTGCAGATTTAGCTCAAAGGAAAGGGCCTGACGGACATATTTCTAGATATTTCTTCTTCTTGTTGTTCTTCTTCCGCACAGCTAAGCTGGAAGTGGCATTTGCAGCTCGCAATAGTGCAGAGTTATCTCAAAGAAAGGATCCACGGTGTTTCTGTATCTTTATTATGTTGGTGCGGCTTCGGAACTTTTAAATATCTCGATATATCTCGAAAACTACGCATCTGACCAAAAAATATCATAGAACATGAATAGTAGGAAACATAATTCTGTACAAAAAAGGTCTCTGAACATTTTGCCATAGCTCGCTTCGTTTCCGAGATATTTGCAGATTTATCTCAAGGGAAGGGGCCTGACGGACATATTTCGAGATATTTCTTCTTCTTGTTGTTCTTCTTCTGCACAGCTAAGCTGGAACTGGTATTTGCAGCTCGCAATAGTGCAGAGTTATCTCAAAGAAAGGGGCCACGGTGTTTCTGTATCTCTATTATGTTGGTGCGGCTTCGGAACTTTTAAATATCTTGATATATCTCGAAAACTACGCGTCTGATCAAAAATATCATACAACATAAATAGTAGGAAACTTAATTTCCTACAAAAAAGGTCTCTCAACATTTTGCCACAGCTCGCATCGTTTCCGAGATATTTGCAGATTTAGCTCAAAGGAAGGGGCCTGACGGACATATTTCGAGATATTTCTTCTTCTTGTTGTTCTTCTTCTGCACAGCTAAACTGGAAATGGCATTTCCAGCTCGCAATAGTGCAGAGTTATCTCAAAGAAAGGGGCCACGGTGTTTCTGTATCTCTATTATGTTGGTGCGGCTTCGGAACTTTTAAATATCTTGATATATCTCGAGAACTACGCATCTGATCAAAAAATATCATACAACATAAAAAGTAGGAAAGTTAATTCTCTATAAAAAAGGTCTCTAAACATTTTGCCATAGCTCGCTTCGTTTCCGAGATATTTGCAGATTTATCTCAAGGGAAGGGGCCTGACGCACATATTTCGAGGTATTTCTTCTTCTTGTTGTTCTCCTTCCGCACAGCTAAGCTGGAAGTGGCATTTGCAGCTCGCTATAGTGCAGAGTTATCTCAAAGAAAGGGGCCACGGTGTTTCTGTATCTCTATTATGTTGGTGCGGCTTCGTAACTTTTAAATATCTTGATATATCTCGAAAACTGCGCATCTGATCAAAAAATATCATAGAACATAAACAGTAGGAAACTTAATTTCCTACAAAAAAGGTCTCTTAACATTTTGCCATAGCTCGCTTCGTTTCCGAGATATTTGCAGATTTATCTCAAGGGAAGGGGCCACGGTGTTTCTGTATCTTTATTATGTTGGTGCGGCTTCGGAACTTTTAAATATCTCGATATGTCTCGAAAACTACGCATCTGACCAAAAGATATCATAGAACATAAATAGTAGGAAACTTAATTTCCTACAAAAAAGGTCTCGCAACACTTTGCCATAGCTCGCATCGTTTCCGAGATATTTGCAGATTTAGCTCAAAGGAAGGGGCCTGACGGACATATTTCGAGATATTTCTTCTTCTTGTTGTTCTTCTTCTGCACAGCTAAACTGGAAATGGCATTTCCAGCTCGCAATAGTGCAGAGTTATCTCAAAGAAAGGGGCCACGGTGTTTCTGTATCTTCATTATGTTGGTGCGGCTTCGGAACTTTTAAATATCTTGATATATCTCGAAAACTACGCATCTGACCAAAAAATATCATAGAACATAAATAGTAGGAAACTTAATTTCCTACAAAAAAGGTCTCTCAACATTTGGCAATAGCTCGCATCGTTTCCGAGATATTTGCAGATGTAGCTCAAGTGAAGGGGCCTGACGGACATATTCCGAGATATTTCTTGTTCTTGTTGTGCTTCTGCTGCACAGCTAAGCTGGAAGTGGCATTTGCTGCTCGCAATAGTGCAGAGTTATCTCACAGAAAGGGGCCACGGTGTTTCTGTATCTCTATTAAGTTGGTGCGGCTTCGGAACTTTTAAATATCTTGATATATCTCGAAAACTAAGTATCTGATCAAAAAACATCATAGAACATGAATAGTAGGAACCATAATTCTCTACAAAAGAGGTCTCTTAACATTTTGCCATAGCTCGCTTCGTTTCCGAAATATTTGCAGATTTATCTCAAGGGAAGGGGCCTGACGGACATATTTCGAGATATTTCTTCTTCTTGTTGTTCTTCTTCTGCACAGCTAAGCTGGAAGTGGCATTTGCAGCTCGCAATAGTGCAGAGTTATCTCAAAGAAAGGATCCACGGTGTTTCTGTATCTTTATTATGTTGGTGCGGCTTCGGAACTTTTAAATATCTCGATATATCTCGAAAACTACGCATCTGACCAAAAAATATCATAGAACATAAATAGTAGGAAACTTAATTTCCTACAAAAAAGGTCTCTCAACATTTGGCCATAGCTCGCATCGTTTCCGAGATATTTGCAGATGTAGCTCAAGTGAAGGGGCCTGACGGACATATTTCGAGATATTTCTTCTTCTTGTTGTTCTTCTTCTGCACAGCTAAACTGGAAGTGGCATTTCCAGCTCGCAATAGTGCAGAGTTATCTCAAAGAAAGGGGCCACGGTGTTTCTGTATCTCTATTATGTTGGTGCGGCTTCGGAACTTTTAAATATCTTGATATATCTCGAGAACTACGCATCTGATCAAAAAATATCATAGAACATAAAAAGTAGGAAACTTAATTCTCTACAAATGAAGTCTCTTAACATTTTGCCATAGCTCGTTTCGTTTCCGAGATATTTGCAGATTTATCTCAAGGGAAGGGGCCTGACGGACATATTTCGAGACACTTCTTCTTCTTGTTGTTCTTCTTCTGCACAGCTAAGCTGGAAGTGGCATTTGCAGCTCGCAATAGTGCACAGTTATCTCAAAGAAAGGGGCCACGCTGTTTCTGTATCTCTATTATGTTGGTGCGGCTTCGGAACTTTTAAATATCTTGATATATCTCGAGAACTACGCATCTGATCAAAAAATATCATACAACATAAAAAGTAGGAAACTTAGTTCTCTACAAAAAAGGTCTCTTAACATTTTGCCATAGCTCGCTTCGTTTCCGAGATATATGCAGATTTATCTCAAGGGAAGGGGCCTGACGGACATATTTCGAGATATTTCTTCTTCTTGTTGTTCTTCTTCTGCACAGCTAAGCTGGAAGTGGCATTTGCAGCTCGCAATAGTGCAGAGTTATCTCAAAGAAGGAGGCCACGGTGTTTCTGTACCTCTATTATGTTGGTGCAGCTTCGGAACTTTTAAATATCTTGATATATCTCGAGAACTACGCATCTGATCAAAAAATATCATAGAACATAAAAAGGAGAAAAATTAATTCTCTACAAAAAAGGTCTCTTAACATTTTGCCATAGCTCGCTTCGTTTCCGAGATATATGCAGATATATCTCAAGGGAAGGGGCCTGACGGACATATTTCGAGATATTTCTTCTTCTTGTTGTTCTTCTTCTGTACAGCTAAACTGGAAGTGGCATTTGAAGCTCGCAATAGTGCAGAGTTATCTCAAAGAAAGGGGCCACGGTGTTTCTGTATCTCTATTATGTTGGTGCGGCTTCGGAACTTTTAAATATCTTGATATATCTCGAAAACTACGCGTCTGATCAAAAATATCATATAACATAAATAGTAGGAAACTTAATTTCCTACAAAAAAGGTCTCTCAACATTTTGCCAC
Source organism: Osmia lignaria lignaria (assembly GCF_051020975.1). Taxonomy (NCBI): domain Eukaryota; kingdom Metazoa; phylum Arthropoda; class Insecta; order Hymenoptera; family Megachilidae; genus Osmia; species Osmia lignaria. The sequence continues at coordinate 20,632 of NW_027478161.1, forward strand.
AGCTCGCATCGTTTCCGAGATATTTGCAGATTTAGCTCAAAGGAAGGGGCCTGACGGACATATTTCGAGATATTTCTTCTTCTTGTTGTTCTTCTTCTGCACAGCTAAACTGGAAATGGCATTTCCAGCTCGCAATAGTGCAGAGTTATCTCAAAGAAAGGGGCCACGGTGTTTCTGTATCTTTATTATGTTGGTGCGGCTTCGGAACTTTTAAATATCTTGATATATCTCGAAAACTACGCGTCTGATCAAAAATATCATAAAACATAAATAGTAGGAAACTTAATTTCCTACAAAAAAGGTCTCTCAACATTTAGCCACAGCTCGCATCGTGTCCGAGATATTTGCAGATTTAGCTCAAAGGGAGGGGCCTGACGGACATATTCCGAGATATTTCTTGTTCTTGCTGTGCTTCTTCTGTACAGCAAAGCTGGAACTGGCATTTGCTGCTCGCAATAGGGCAGAGTTATCTCACAGAAAGGGGCCACGGTGTTTCTGTATCTCTATTATGTTGGTGCGGCTTCGGAACTTTTAAATATCTTGATATATCTCGAGAACTACGCATCTGATCAAAAAATATCATACAACATAAAAAGTAGGAAAGTTAATTCTCTATAAAAAAGGTCTCTAAACATTTTGCCATAGCTCGCTTCGTTTCCGAGATATTTGCAGATTTATCTCAAGGGAAGGGGCCTGACGGACATATTTCGAGGTATTTCTTCTTCTTGTTGTTCTCCTTCCGCACAGCTAAGCTGGAAGTGGCATTTGCAGCTCGCTATAGTGCAGAGTTATCTCAAAGAAAGGGGCCACGGTGTTTCTGTATCTCTATTATGTTGGTGCGGCTTCGTAACTTTTAAATATCTTGATATATCTCGAGAACTACACATCTGATCAAAAAATATCATAGAACATTAAAAGTAGGAAACTTATTCTCTACAAAAAAGGTCTCTTAACATTTTGCCATAGCTCGCTTCGTTTCCGAGATATTTGCAGATTTATCTCAAGGGAAGGGGCCTGACGGACATATTTCGAGACATTTCTTCTTCTTGTTGTTCCTCTTCAGCACAGCTATGCTGGAAGTGGCATTTGCAGCTCGCAATAGTGCAGGGTTATCTCAAAGAAAGGGGCCACGGTGTTTCTGTATCTCTATTATGTTGGTGCGGCTTCGGAACTTTCAAATATCATGATATATCTCGAGAACTGCGCATCTGATCAAAAAATATCATAGAACATAAACAGTAGGAAACTTAATTTCCTACAAAAAAGGTCTCTCAAGATTTTGCCAGAGCTCGAATCGTTTCCGAGATATTTGCAGATTTATCTCAAGGGAAGGGGCCACGGTGTTTCTGTATCTTTATTATGTTGGTGCGGCTTCGGAACTTTTAAATATCTCGATATGTCTCGAAAACTACGCATCTGACCAAAAGATATCATAGAACATAAATAGTAGGAAACTTAATTTCCTACAAAAAAGGTCTCGCAACACTTTGCCATAGCTCGCATCGTTTCCGAGATATTTGCAGATTTAGCTCAAAGGAAGGGGCCTGACGGACATATTCCGAGATATTTCTTGTTCTTGTTGTGCTTCTGCTGCACAGCTAAGCTGGAAGTGGCATTTGCTGCTCGCAATAGTGCAGAGTTATCTCACAGAAAGGGGCCACGGTGTTTCTGTATCTCTATTAAGTTGGTGCGGCTTCGGAACTTTTAAATATCTTGATATATCTCGAAAACTAAGTATCTGATCAAAAAACATCATAGAACATGAATAGTAGGAACCATAATTCTCTACAAAAGTGGTCTCTTAACATTTTGCCATAGCTCGCTTCGTTTCCGAAATATTTGCAGATTTATCTCAAGGGAAGGGGCCTGACGGACATATTTCGAGATATTTCTTCTTCTTGTTGTTCTTCTTCTGCACAGCTAAGCTGGAAGTGGCATTTGCAGCTCGCAATAGTGCAGAGTTATCTCAAAGAAAGGGGCCACGGCGTTTCTGTATCTCTATTATGTTGGTGCGGCTTCGGAACTTTTAAACATCTTGATATATCTCGAGAACTTCGCATCTGATCAAAAAATATCATAGAACATAAATAGTAGGAAACTTAATTTCCTACAAAAAAGGTCTCTCAACATTTGGCAATAGCTCGCATCGTTTCCGAGATATTTGCAGATGTAGCTCAAGTGAAGGGGCCTGACGGAAATATTCCGAGATATTTCTTGTTCTTGTTGTGCTTCTGCTGCACAGCTAAGCTGGAAGTGGCATTTGCTGCTCGCAATAGTGCAGAGTTATCTCACAAAAAGGGGCCACGGTGTTTCTGTATCTTTATTATGTTGGTGCGGCTTCGGAACTTTTAAATATCTTGATATATCTCGAAAACTAAGCATCTGATCAAAAAACATCATAGAACATAAACAGTAGAAAACTTAATTTCCTACAAAAAAGGTGTCCCAACATTTTGCCAGAGCTCGCATCGTTTCCGAGATATTTGCAGATTTATCTCAAAGGAAGGGGCCTGACGGACATATTTCGAGATATTTCTTCTTCTTGTTGTTCTTCTTCCGCACAGCTAAGCTGGTAGTGGCATTTGCAGCTCGCAATAGTGCAGAGTTATCTCAAAGAAAGGATCCACGGTGTTTCTGTATCTTTATTATGTTGGTGCGGCTTCGGAACTTTTAAATATCTCGATATATCTCGAAAACTACGGATCTGACCAAAAAATATCATAGAACATAAATAGTAGGAAACTTAATTTCCTACAAAAAAGGTCTCTCAACATTTGGCCATAGCTCGCATCGTTTCCGAGATATTTGCAGATGTAGCTCAAGTGAAGGGGCCTGACGGACATATTTCGAGATATTTCTTCTTCTTGTTGTTCTTCTTCTGCACAGCTAAACTGGAAGTGGCATTTCCAGCTCGCAATAGTGCAGAGTTATCTCAAAGAAAGGGGCCACGGTGTTTCTGTATCTCTATTATGTTGGTGCGGCTTCGGAACTTTTAAATATCTTGATATATCTCGAGAACTACGCATCTGATCAGAAAATATCATAGAACATAAAAAGTAGGAAACTTAATTCTCTACAAATGAAGTCTCTTAACATTTTGCCATAGCTCGCTTCGTTTCCGAGATATTTGCAGATTTATCTCAAGGGAAGGGGCCTGACGGACATATTTCGAGACACTTCTTCTTCTTGTTGTTCTTCTTCTGCACAGCTAAGCTGGAAGTGGCATTTGCAGCTCGCAATAGTGCACAGTTATCTCAAAGAAAGGGGCCACGGTGTTTCTGTATCTCTATTATGTTGGTGCGGCTTCGGAACTTTTAAATATCTTGATATATCTCGAAAACTACGCGTCTGATCAAAAATATCATATAACATAAATAGTAGGAAACTTAATTTCCTACAAAAAAGGTCTCTCAACATTTTGCCACAGCTCGCATCGTTTCCGAGATATTTGCAGATTTAGCTCAAAGGAAGGGGCCTGACGGACATATTTCGAGATATTTCTTCTTCTTGTTGTTCTTCTTCTGCACAGCTAAACTGGAAATGGCATTTCCAGCTCGCAATAGTGCAGAGTTATCTCAAAGAAAGGGGCCACGGTGTTTCTGTATCTTTATTATGTTGGTGCGGCTTCGGAACTTTTAAATATCTTGATATATCTCGAAAACTACGCGTCTGATCAAAAATATCATAAAACATAAATAGTAGGAAACTTAATTTCCTACAAAAAAGGTCTCTCAACATTTAGCCACAGCTCGCATCGTGTCCGAGATATTTGCAGATTTAGCTCAAAGGGAGGGGCCTGACGGACATATTCCGAGATATTTCTTGTTCTTGCTGTGCTTCTTCTGTACAGCTAAGCTGGAACTGGCATTTGCTGCTCTCAATAGGGCAGAGTTATCTCACCGAAAGGGGCCACGGTGTTTCTGTATCTCTATTATGTTGGTGCGGCTTCGCAACTTTTAAATATCTTGATATATCTCGAGAACTACGCATCTGATCAAAAAATATCATAGAGCATAAAAAGTAGGAAACTTAATTCTCTACAAAAAAGGTCTTCCAACATTTTGCCATAACTCGCATGGTTTGCGAGATATTTGCAGATTTAGCTCAAGGGAAGGGGCCTGACGGACATATTCCGAGATATGTGTTGTTCTTGCTGTGCTTCTTCTGTACAGCAAAGCTGGAACTGGCATTTGCTGCTCGCAATAGGGCAGAGTTATCTCACAGAAAGGGGCCACGGTGTTTCTGTATCTCTATTATGTTGGTGCGGCTTCGGAACTTTTAAATATCTTGATATATCTCGAGAACTACGCATCTGATCAAAAAATATCATACAACATAAAAAGTAGGAAAGTTAATTCTCTATAAAAAAGGTCTCGAAACATTTTGCCATAGCTCGCTTCGTTTCCCAGATATTTGCAGATTTATCTCAAGGGAAGGGGCCTGACGGACATATTTCGAGGTATTTCTTCTTCTTGTTGTTCTCCTTCCGCACAGCTAAGCTGGAAGTGGCATTTGCAGCTCGCTATAGTGCAGAGTTATCTCAAAGAAAGGGGCCACGGTGTTTCTGTATCTCTATTATGTTGGTGCGGCTTCGTAACTTTTAAATATCTTGATATATCTCGAGAACTACACATCTGATCAAAAAATATCATAGAACATTAAAAGTAGGAAACTTAATTCTCTACAAAAAAGGTGTCTTAACATTTTGCCATAGCTCGCTTCGTTTCCGAGATATTTGCAGATTTATCTCAAGGGAAGGGGCCTGACGGACATATTTCGAGACATTCCTTCTTCTTGTTGTTCCTCTTCAGCACAGCTATGCTGGAAGTGGCATTTGCAGCTCGCAATAGTGCAGGGTTATCTCAAAGAAAGGGGCCACGGTGTTTCTGTATCTCTATTATGTTGGTGCGGCTTCGGAACTTTCAAATATCATGATATATCTCGAAAACTGCGCATCTGATCAAAAAATATCTTAGAACATAAACAGTAGGAAACTTAATTTCCTACAAAAAAGGTCTCTCAAGATTTTGCCAGAGCTCGAATCGTTTCCGAGATATTTGCAGATTTATCTCAAGGGAAGGGGCCACGGTGTTTCTGTATCTTTATTATGTTGGTGCGGCTTCGGAACTTTTAAATATCTCGATATGTCTCGAAAACTACGCATCTGACCAAAAGATATCATAGAACATAAATAGTAGGAAACTTAATTTCCTACAAAAAAGGTCTCGCAACACTTTGCCATAGCTCGCATCGTTTCCGAGATATTTGCAGATTTAGCTCAAAGGAAGGGGCCTGACGGACATATTCCGAGATATTTCTTGTTCTTGTTGTGCTTCTGCTGCACAGCTAAGCTGGAAGTGGCATTTGCTGCTCGCAATAGTGCAGAGTTATCTCACAGAAAGGGGCCACGGTGTTTCTGTATCTCTATTAAGTTGGTGCGGCTTCGGAACTTTTAAATATCTTGATATATCTCGAGAACTTCGCATCTGATCAAAAAATATCATAGAACATAAAAAGTAGGAAACTTAATTCTCTACAAAAAAGGTCTCTTAACATTTTGCCATAACTCGCTTCGTTTCCGAGATATTTGCAGATTTATCTCAAGGGAAGGGGCCTGACGGACATATTTCGAGATATTTCTTCTTCTTGTTGTTCTTCTTCTGCACAGCTAAGCTGGAAGTGGCATTTGCAGCTCGCAATAGTGCAGAGTTATCTCAAAGAAAGGGGCCACGGTGTTTCTGTATCTCTATTATGTTGGTGCGGCTTCGGAACTTTTAAATAACTCGATATATCTCGAAAACTACGCTTCTGATCAAAAAATATCATAGAACATAAATTGTAGGAAACACAATTCTCTACAAAAGAGCTCTCTTAAGATTTTGCCATAGCTCGTTTCGTTTCCGAGATATTTGCAGATATATCTCAAGGGAAGGGGCCTGACGGACATATTTCGAGATATTTCTTCTTCTTGTTGTTCTTCTTCTGCACAGCTAAACTGGAAGTGGCATTTCCAGCTCGTAATAGTGCAGAGTTATCTCAAAGAAAGCGGCCACGGTGTTTCTGTATCTCTATTATGTTGGTGCGGCTTCGGAACTTTTAAATATCTTGATATATCTCGAGAACTTCGCATCTGATCAAAAAATATCATAGAACATAAAAAGTGGGAAACTTAATTCTCTACAAAAAAGGTCTCTTAACATTTTGCCATAACTCGCTTCGTTTCCGAGATATTTGCAGATTTATCTCAAGGGAAGGGGCCTGACGGACATATTTCGAGATATTTCTTCTTCTTGTTGTTCTTCTTCTGCACAGCTAAACTGGAAGTGGCATTTCCTGCTCGCAATAGTGCAGAGTTATCTCAAAGAAAGCGGCCACGGTGTTTCTGTATCTCTATTATGTTGGTGCGGCTTCGGAACTTTTAAATATCTTGATATATCTCGAGAACTTCGCATCTGATCAAAAAATATCATAGAACATAAAAAGTAGGAAACTGAATTCTCTACAAAAAAGGTCTCTTAACATTTTGCCATAACTCGCTTCGTTTCCGAGATATTTGCAGATTTATCTCAAGGGAAGGGGCCTGACGGACATATTTCGAGATATTTCTTCTTCTTGTTGTTCTTCTTCTGCACAGCTAAGCTGGAAGTGGCATTTCCAGCTCGCAATAGTGCAGAGTTATCTCAAAGAAAGCGGCCACGGTGTTTCTGTATCTCTATTATGTTGGTACGGCTTCGGAACTTTTAAATATCTTGATATATCTCGAGAACTACGCATCTGATCAAAAAATATCATAGAACATAAAAAGTAGGAAACTTAATTCTCTACAAAAAATGTCTCTTAACATTTTGCCATAGCTCGCTTCGTTTCCGAGATATTTGCAGATTTATCTCAAGGGAAGGGGCCTGACGGACATATTTCGAGATATTTCTTCTTCTTGTTGTTCTTCTTCTGCACAGCTAAGCTGGAAGTGGCATTTACAGCTCTTAATAGTGCAGAGTTACCTCAAAGAAAGGGGCCACGGTGTTTCTGTATCTCTATTATGTTGGTGCGGCTTCGGAACTTTGAAATATCTTCATATATCTCGAGAACTACGCATCTGATCAAAAAATATCATAGAACATAAATTGTAGGAAACATAATTCTCTACAAAAAAGGTCTCTTAAGATTTTGCGATAGCTCGTTTCGTTTCCGAGATATATGCAGATTTATCTCAAGGGAAGGGGCCTGACGGACATATTTCGAGATATTTCTTCTTCTTGTTGTTCTTCTTCTGCACAGCTAAGCTGGAAGTGGCATTTGCAGCTCGCAATAGTGCAGAGTTATCTCAAAGAAAGGGGCCACGGTGTTTCTGTATCTCTATTATGTTGGTGCGGCTTCGGAACTTTTAAATAACTCGATATATCTCGAAAACTACGCTTCTGATCAAAAAATATCATAGAAGATAACTTGTAGGAAACATAATTCTCTACAAAAGAGGTCTCTTAAGATTTTGCCATAGCTCGCTTCGTTTCCGAGATATTTGCAGATTTATCTCGAGGGAAGGGGCCTGACGGACATATTTCGAGATATTTCTTCTTCTTGTTGTTCTTCTTCTGCACAGCTAAGCTGGAAGTGGCATTTACAGCTCGCAATAGTGCAGAGTTATCTCAAAGAAAGGCGCCACGGTGTTTCTGTATCTCTATTATGTTGGTGCGGCTTCGGAACTTTTAAATATCTGGATATATCTCGAGAACTACGCATCTGATCAAAAAATATCATAGAACATAAAAAGTAGGAAACTTAATTCTCTACAAAAAAGGTCTCTTAACATTTTGCCATAACTCGCTTCGTTTCCGAGATATTTGCAGATTTATCTCAAGGGAAGGGGCCTGACGGACATATTTCGAGATATTTCTTCTTCTTGTTGTTCTTCTTCTGCACAGCTAAACTGGAAGTGGCATTTCCTGCTCGCAATAGTGCAGAGTTATCTCAAAGAAAGCGGCCACGGTGTTTCTGTATCTCTATTATGTTGGTGCGGCTTCGGAACTTTTAAATATCTTGATATATCTCGAGAACTTCGCATCTGATCAAAAAATATCATAGAACATAAAAAGTAGGAAACTGAATTCTCTACAAAAAAGGTCTCTTAACATTTTGCCATAACTCGCTTCGTTTCCGAGATATTTGCAGATTTATCTCAAGGGAAGGGGCCTGACGGACATATTTCGAGATATTTCTTCTTCTTGTTGTTCTTCTTCTGCACAGCTAAGCTGGAAGTGGCATTTCCAGCTCGCAATAGTGCAGAGTTATCTCAAAGAAAGCGGCCACGGTGTTTCTGTATCTCTATTATGTTGGTACGGCTTCGGAACTTTTAAATATCTTGATATATCTCGAGAACTACGCATCTGATCAAAAAATATCATAGAACATAAAAAGTAGGAAACTTAATTCTCTACAAAAAATGTCTCTTAACATTTTGCCATAGCTCGCTTCGTTTCCGAGATATTTGCAGATTTATCTCAAGGGAAGGGGCCTGACGGACATATTTCGAGATATTTCTTCTTCTTGTTGTTCTTCTTCTGCACAGCTAAGCTGGAAGTGGCATTTACAGCTCTTAATAGTGCAGAGTTACCTCAAAGAAAGGGGCCACGGTGTTTCTGTATCTCTATTATGTTGGTGCGGCTTCGGAACTTTGAAATATCTTCATATATCTCGAGAACTACGCATCTGATCAAAAAATATCATAGAACATAAATTGTAGGAAACATAATTCTCTACAAAAAAGGTCTCTTAAGATTTTGCGATAGCTCGTTTCGTTTCCGAGATATATGCAGATTTATCTCAAGGGAAGGGGCCTGACGGACATATTTCGAGATATTTCTTCTTCTTGTTGTTCTTCTTCTGCACAGCTAAGCTGGAAGTGGCATTTGCAGCTCGCAATAGTGCAGAGTTATCTCAAAGAAAGGGGCCACGGTGTTTCTGTATCTCTATTATGTTGGTGCGGCTTCGGAACTTTTAAATAACTCGATATATCTCGAAAACTACGCTTCTGATCAAAAAATATCATAGAAGATAACTTGTAGGAAACATAATTCTCTACAAAAGAGGTCTCTTAAGATTTTGCCATAGCTCGCTTCGTTTCCGAGATATTTGCAGATTTATCTCGAGGGAAGGGGCCTGACGGACATATTTCGAGATATTTCTTCTTCTTGTTGTTCTTCTTCTGCACAGCTAAGCTGGAAGTGGCATTTACAGCTCGCAATAGTGCAGAGTTATCTCAAAGAAAGGCGCCACGGTGTTTCTGTATCTCTATTATGTTGGTGCGGCTTCGGAACTTTTAAATATCTGGATATATCTCGAGAACTACGCATCTGATCAAAAAATATCATAGAACATAAAAAGTAGGAAACTTAATTCTCTACAAAAAACTTCTCTTAACATTTTGCCATAGCTCGCTTCGTTTCCGAGATATTTGCAGATTTATCTCAAGGGAAGGGGCCTGACGGACATATTTCGAGATATTTCTTCTTCTTGTTGTTCTTCTTCTGCACAGCTAAGCTGGAAGTGGCATTTACAGCTCGCAATAGTGCAGAGTTATCTCAAAGAAAGGGGCCACGGTGTTTCTGTATCTCTATTATGTTGGTGCGGCTTCGGAACTTGTAATATCTTGATGTATCTCGAGAACTACGCATCTGATCAAAAAATATCATAGAGCATAAAAAGTAGGAAACTGAATTCTCTACAAATAAAGTCTCTTAACATTTTGCCATAGCTCGCTTGGTTTCCGAGATATTTGCAGATTTATCTCAAGGGAAGGGGCCTGACGGACATATTTCGAGATATTTCTTCTTCTTGTTGTTCTTCTTCTGCACAGCTAAGCTGGAAGTGGCATTTGCGGCACGCACTAGTGCAGAGTTATCTCAAAGAAAGGGGCCACGGTGTTTCTGTATCTCTATTATGTTGGTGCGGCTTCGGAACTTTTAAATATCTGGATATATCTCGAAAACTACGCTTCTGATGAAAAAATATCATAGAACATAAAAAGTAGAAAACTTAGTTCTCTACAAAAAAGGTCTCTTAACATTTTGCCATAGCTCGCTTCGTTTCCGAGATATATGCAGATTTATCTCAAGGGAATGGGCCTGACGGACATATTTCGAGATATTTCTTCTTCTTGTTGTTCTTCTTCTGCACAGCTAAGCTGGAAGTGGCATTTGCGGCACGCACTAGTGCAGAGTTATCTCAAAGAAAGGGGCCACGGTGTTTCTGTATCTCTATTATGTTGGTGCGGCTTCGGAACTTTTAAATATCTGGATATATCTCGAGAACTTCGCATCTGATCAAAAAATATCATAGAACATAAAAAGTAGGAAACTTAATTCGCTACAAAAAACGTCTCTTAACATTTTGCCATAGCTCGCTTCGTTTCCGAGATATTTGCAGATTTATCTCAAGGGAAGGGGCCTGACGGACATATTTCGAGATATTTCTTCTTCTTGTTGTTCTTCTTCTGCACAGCTAAACTGGAAGTGGCATTTCCAGCTCGCAATAGTGCAGAGTTATCTCAATGAAAGGGGCCACGGTGTTTCTGTATCTCTATTATGTTGGTGCGGCTTCGGAACTTTTAAATATCTTGATATATCTCGAGAACTACGCATCTGATCAAAAAATATCATAGAACATAAAAAGTAGGAAACTTAATTCTCTACAAAAAAGGTCTCTTAACATTTTGCCATAGCTCGCTTCGTTTCCGAGATATATGCAGATTTATCTCAAGGGAAGGGGCCTGACGGACATATTTCGAGATATTTCTTCTTCTTGTTGTTCTTCTTCTGCACAGCTAAGCTGGAAGTGGCATTTGCAGCTCGCAATAGTGCAGAGTTATCTCAAAGAAGGAGGCCACGGTGTTTCTGTACCTCTATTATGTTGGTGCAGCTACGGAACTTTTAAATATCTTGATATATCTCGAGAACTACGCATCTGATCAAAAGATATCATAGAACATAAAAAGTAGGAAACTTAATTCTCTACAAAAAAGGTCTCTTAGCATTTTGCCATAGCTCGCTTCGTTTCCGAGATATATGCAGATTTATCTCAAGGGAAGGGGCCTGACGGACATATTTCGAGATATTTCTTCTTCTTGTTGTTCTTCTTCTGCACAGCTAAGCTGGAAGTGGCATTTGCAGCTCGCAATAGTGCAGAGTTATCTGAAAGAAAGTGGCTACGGTGTTTCTGTATCTCTATTATGTTGGTGCGGCTTCGGAACTTTTAAATATCTTGATATATCTCGAGAACTACGCATCTGATCAAAAAATATCATAGAACATAAAAAGTAGGAAACTTAATTCTCTACAAAAAATGTCTCTTAACATTTTGCCATAGCTCGCTTCGTTTCCGAGATATATGCAGATTTATCTCAAGGGAAGGGGCCTGACGGACATATTTCGAGATATTTCTTCTTCTTGTTGTTCTTCTTCTGCACAGCTAAGCTGGAAGTGGCATTTGCAGCTCGCAATAGTGCAGAGTTATCTGAAAGAAAGTGGCTACGGTGTTTCTGTATCTCTATTATGTTGGTGCGGCTTCGGAACTTTTAAATATCTTGATATATCTCGAGAACTACGCATCTGATCAAAAAATATCATAGAACATAAAAAGTAGGAAACTTAATTCTCTACAAAAAATGTCTCTTAACATTTTGCCATAGCTCGCTTCGTTTCCGAGATATATGCAGATTTATCTCAAGGGAAGGGGCCTGACGGACATATTTCGAGATATTTCTTCTTCTTGTTGTTCTTCTTCTGCACAGCTAAGCTGGAAGTGGCATTTGCAGCTCGCAATAGTGCAGAGTTATCTGAAAGAAAGTGGCCACGGTGTTTCTGTATCTCTATTATGTTGGTGCGGCTTCGGAACTTTTAAATATCTTGATATATCTCGAGAACTACGCATCTGATCAAAAAATATCATAGAACATAAAAAGTAGGAAACTTAATTCTCTACAAAAAAGGTCTCTTAACATTTTGCCATAGCTCGCTTCGTTTCCGAGATATATGCAGATTTATCTCAAGGGAAGGGGCCTGACGGACATATTTCGAGATATTTCTTCTTCTTGTTGTTCTTCTTCTGCACAGCTAAGCTGGAAGTGGCATTTGCAGCTCGCAATAGTGCAGAGTTATCTCAAAGAAGGAGGCCACGGTGTTTCTGTACCTCTATTATGTTGGTGCAGCTACGGAACTTTTAAATATCTTGATATATCTCGAGAACTACGCATCTGATCAAAAAATATCATAGAACATAAAAAGTAGGAAACTTAATTCTCTACAAAAAAGGTCTCTTAGCATTTTGCCATAGCTCGCTTCGTTTCCGAGATATATGCAGATTTATCTCAAGGGAAGGGGCCTGACGGACATATTTCGAGATATTTCTTCTTCTTGTTGTTCTTCTTCTGCGCAGCTAAGCTGGAAGTGGCATTTGTAGCTCGCAATAGTGCAGAGTTATCTCAAAGAAAGGGGCCACGGTGTTTCTGTATCTCTATTATGTTGGTGCGGCTTCGGAACTTTTAAATATCTCGATATATCGCGAAAACTACGCTTCTGATGAAAAAATATCATAGAACATAAAAAGTAGAAAACTTAGTTCTCTACAAAAAAGGTCTCTTAACATTTTGCCATAGCTCGCTTCGTTTCCGAGATATTTGCAGATTTATCTCAAGGGAAGGGGCCTGACGGACATATTTCGAGATATTTCCTCTTCTTGTTGTTCCTCTTCTGCACAGCTAAGCTGGGAGTGGCATTTACAGCTCGCAATAGTGCAGAGTTATCTCAAAGAAAGGGGCCACGGTGTTTCTGTATCTCTATTATGTTGGTGCGGCTTCGGAACTTTTAAATATCTTGATATATCTCGAGAACTACGCATCTGATCAAAAAATATCATAGAACATAAAAAGTAGGAAACTTAATTCTCTACAAAAAATGTCTCTTAACATTTTGCCATAGCTCGCTTCGTTTCCGAGATATATGCAGATTTATCTCAAGGGAAGGGGCCTGACGGACATATTTCGAGATATTTCTTCTTCTTGTTGTTCTTCTTCTGCACAGCTTAGCTGGAAGTGGCATTTGCAGCTCGCAATAGTGCAGAGTTATCTCAAAGAAGGAGGCCACGGTGTTTCTGTACCTCTATTATGTTGGTGCGGCTTCGGAACTTTTAAATAACTCGATATATCTCGAAAACTACGCTTCTGATCAAAAAATATCATAGAACATAAATTGTAGGAAACATAATTCTCTACAAAAGAGGTCTCTTAAGATTTTGCCATAGCTCGTTTCGTTTCCGAGATATTTGCAGATATATCTCAAGGGAAGGGGCCTGACGGACATATTTCGAGATATTTCTTCTTCGTGTTGTTCTTCTTCTGCACAGCTAAACTGGAAGTGGGATTTCCAGCTCGCAATAGTGCGGAGTTATCTGAAAGAAAGGGGCCACGGTGTTTCTGTATCTCTATTATGTTGGTGCGGCTTCGGAACTTTTAAATATCTGGATATATCTCGAGAACTTCGCATCTGATCAAAAAATATCATAGAACATAAAAAGTAGGAAACTTAATTCGCTACAAAAAACGTCTCTTAACATTTTGCCATAGCTCGCTTCGTTTCCGAGATATTTGCAGATTTATCTCAAGGGAAGGGGCCTGACGGACATATTTCGAGATATTTCTTCTTCTTGTTGTTCTTCTTCTGCACAGCTAAACTGGAAGTGGCATTTCCAGCTCGCAATAGTGCAGAGTTATCTCAATGAAAGGGGCCACGGTGTTTCTGTATCTCTATTATGTTGGTGCGGCTTCGGAACTTTTAAATATCTTGATATATCTCGAGAACTACGCATCTGATCAAAAAATATCATAGAACATAAAAAGTAGGAAACTTAATTCTCTACAAAAAAGGTCTCTTAACATTTTGCCATAGCTCGCTTCGTTTCCGAGATATATGCAGATTTATCTCAAGGGAAGGGGCCTGACGGACATATTTCGAGATATTTCTTCTTCTTGTTGTTCTTCTTCTGCACAGCTAAGCTGGAATTGGCATTTGCAGCTCGCAATAGTGCAGAGTTATCTCAAAGAAGGAGGCCACGGTGTTTCTGTACCTCTATTATGTTGGTGCAGCTACGGAACTTTTAAATATCTTGATATATCTCGAGAACTACGCATCTGATCAAAAGATATCATAGAACATAAAAAGTAGGAAACTTAATTCTCTACAAAAAAGGTCTCTTAGCATTTTGCCATAGCTCGCTTCGTTTCCGAGATATATGCAGATTTATCTCAAGGGAAGGGGCCTGACGGACATATTTCGAGATATTTCTTCTTCTTGTTGTTCTTCTTCTGCACAGCTAAGCTGGAAGTGGCATTTGCAGCTCGCAATAGTGCAGAGTTATCTGAAAGAAAGTGGCTACGGTGTTTCTGTATCTCTATTATGTTGGTGCGGCTTCGGAACTTTTAAATATCTTGATATATCTCGAGAACTACGCATCTGATCAAAAAATATCATAGAACATAAAAAGTAGGAAACTTAATTCTCTACAAAAAATGTCTCTTAACATTTTGCCATAGCTCGCTTCGTTTCCGAGATATATGCAGATTTATCTCAAGGGAAGGGGCCTGACGGACATATTTCGAGATATTTCTTCTTCTTGTTGTTCTTCTTCTGCACAGCTAAGCTGGAAGTGGCATTTGCAGCTCGCAATAGTGCAGAGTTATCTGAAAGAAAGTGGCCACGGTGTTTCTGTATCTCTATTATGTTGGTGCGGCTTCGGAACTTTTAAATATCTTGATATATCTCGAGAACTACGCATCTGATCAAAAAATATCATAGAACATAAAAAGTAGGAAACTTAATTCTCTACAAAAAAGGTCTCTTAACATTTTGCCATAGCTCGCTTCGTTTCCGAGATATATGCAGATTTATCTCAAGGGAAGGGGCCTGACGGACATATTTCGAGATATTTCTTCTTCTTGTTGTTCTTCTTCTGCACAGCTAAGCTGGAAGTGGCATTTGCAGCTCGCAATAGTGCAGAGTTATCTCAAAGAAGGAGGCCACGGTGTTTCTGTACCTCTATTATGTTGGTGCAGCTACGGAACTTTTAAATATCTTGATATATCTCGAGAACTACGCATCTGATCAAAAAATATCATAGAACATAAAAAGTAGGAAACATAATTCTCTACAAAAAGGTCTGTTAACATTTTGCCATAGCTCGCTTCGTTTCCGAGATATTTGCAGATATATCTCAAGGGAAGGGGCCTGATGGACATATTTCGAGATATTTCTTCTTCTTGTTGTTCTTCTTCTGCACAGCTAAACTGGAAGTGGCATTTCCAGCTCGCAATAGTGCAGAGTTATCTGAAAGAAAGGGGCCACGGTGTTTCTGTATCTCTATTATGTTGGTGCGGCTTCGGAACTTTTAAATATCTTGATATATCTCGAGAACTACGCATCTGATCAAAAAATATCATAGAACATAAGAAGTAGGAAACTTAATTCTCTACAAGAAAGGTCTCTTAACATTTTGCCATAGCTCGCTTGGTTTCCGAGATATTTGCAGATTTATCTCGACGGAAGGGGCCTGACGGACATATTTCGAGATATTTCTTCTTCTTGTTGTTCTTCTTCTGCACAGCTAAGCTGGAAGTGGCATTTGCGGCTCGCACTAGTGCAGAGTTATCTCAAAGAAAGGGGCCACGGTGTTTCTGTATCTCTATTATGTTAGTGCGGCTTCGGAACTTTTAAATATCTCGATATATCTCGAAAACTACGCTTCTGATCAAAAAATATCATAGAACATAAAAAGTAGGAAACTTAATTCTCTACAAAAAAGGTCTCTTAACATTTTGCCATAGCTCGCTTCGTTTCCGAGATATATGCAGATTTATCTCAAGGGAAGGGGCCTGACGGACATATTTCGAGATATTTCTTCTTCTTGTTGTTCTTCTTCTGCACAGCTAAGCTGGAAGTGGCATTTGCAGCTCGCAATAGTGCAGAGTTATCTCAAAGAAGGAGGCCACGGTGTTTCTGTACCTCTATTATGTTGGTGCAGCTACGGAACTTTTAAATATCTTGATATATCTCGAGAACTACGCATCTGATCAAAAAATATCATAGAACATAAAAAGTAGAAAACTTAGTTCTCTACAAAAAAGGTCTCTTAACATTTTGCCATAGCTCGCTTCGTTTCCGAGATATTTGCAGATTTATCTCAAGGGAAGGGGCCTGACGGACATATTTCGAGATATTTCCTCTTCTTGTTGTTCCTCTTCTGCACAGCTAAGCTGGAAGTGGCATTTACAGCTCGCAATAGTGCAGAGTTATCTCAAAGAAAGGGGCCACGGTGTTTCTGTATCTCTATTATGTTGGTGCGGCTTCGGAACTTTTAAATATCTTGATATATCTCGAGAACTACGCATCTGATCAAAAAATATCATAGAACATAAAAAGTAGGAAACTTAATTCTCTACAAAAAATGTCTCTTAACATTTTGCCATAGCTGGCTTCGTTTCCGAGATATATGCAGATTTATCTCAAGGGAAGGGGCCTGACGGACATATTTCGAGATATTCCTTCTTCTTGTTGTTCTTCTTCTGCACAGCTAAGATGGAAGTGGCATTTGCAGCTCGCAATAGTGCAGAGTTATCTGAAAGAAAGTGGCCACGGTGTTTCTGTATCTCTATTATGTTGGTGCGGCTTCGGAACTTTTAAATATCTTGATATATCTCGAGAAATACGCATCTGATCAAAAAATATCATAGAACATAAAAAGTAGGAAACTTAATTCTCTACAAAAAAGGTCTCTTAACATTTTGCCATAGCTCGCTTCGTTTCCGAGATATATGCAGATTTATCTCAAGGGAAGGGGCCTGACGGACATATTTCGAGATATTTCTTCTTCTTGTTGTTCTTCTTCTGCACAGCTAAGCTGGAAGTGGCATTTGCAGCTCGCAATAGTGCAGAGTTATCTCAAAGAAGGAGGCCACGGTGTTTCTGTACCTCTATTATGTTGGTGCAGCTACGGAACTTTTAAATATCTTGATATATCTCGAGAACTACGCATCTGATCAAAAAATATCATAGAACATAAAAAGTAGGAAACATAATTCTCTACAAAAAGGTCTGTTAACATTTTGCCATAGCTCGCTTCGTTTCCGAGATATTTGCAGATATATCTCAAGGGAAGGGGCCTGATGGACATATTTCGAGATATTTCTTCTTCTTGTTGTTCTTCTTCTGCACAGCTAAACTGGAAGTGGCATTTCCAGCTCGCAATAGTGCAGAGTTATCTGAAAGAAAGGGGCCACGGTGTTTCTGTATCTCTATTATGTTGGTGCGGCTTCGGAACTTTTAAATATCTTGATATATCTCGAGAACTACGCATCTGATCAAAAAATATCATAGAACATAAGAAGTAGGAAACTTAATTCTCTACAAGAAAGGTCTCTTAACATTTTGCCATAGCTCGCTTGGTTTCCGAGATATTTGCAGATTTATCTCGACGGAAGGGGCCTGACGGACATATTTCGAGATATTTCTTCTTCTTGTTGTTCTTCTTCTGCACAGCTAAGCTGGAAGTGGCATTTGCGGCTCGCACTAGTGCAGAGTTATCTCAAAGAAAGGGGCCACGGTGTTTCTGTATCTCTATTATGTTAGTGCGGCTTCGGAACTTTTAAATATCTCGATATATCTCGAAAACTACGCTTCTGATCAAAAAATATCATAGAACATAAAAAGTAGGAAACTTAATTCTCTACAAAAAAGGTCTCTTAACATTTTGCCATAGCTCGCTTCGTTTCCGAGATATATGCAGATTTATCTCAAGGGAAGGGGCCTGACGGACATATTTCGAGATATTTCTTCTTCTTGTTGTTCTTCTTCTGCACAGCTAAGCTGGAAGTGGCATTTGCAGCTCGCAATAGTGCAGAGTTATCTCAAAGAAGGAGGCCACGGTGTTTCTGTACCTCTATTATGTTGGTGCAGCTACGGAACTTTTAAATATCTTGATATATCTCGAGAACTACGCATCTGATCAAAAAATATCATAGAACATAAAAAGTAGAAAACTTAGTTCTCTACAAAAAAGGTCTCTTAACATTTTGCCATAGCTCGCTTCGTTTCCGAGATATTTGCAGATTTATCTCAAGGGAAGGGGCCTGACGGACATATTTCGAGATATTTCCTCTTCTTGTTGTTCCTCTTCTGCACAGCTAAGCTGGAAGTGGCATTTACAGCTCGCAATAGTGCAGAGTTATCTCAAAGAAAGGGGCCACGGTGTTTCTGTATCTCTATTATGTTGGTGCGGCTTCGGAACTTTTAAATATCTTGATATATCTCGAGAACTACGCATCTGATCAAAAAATATCATAGAACATAAAAAGTAGGAAACTTAATTCTCTACAAAAAATGTCTCTTAACATTTTGCCATAGCTGGCTTCGTTTCCGAGATATATGCAGATTTATCTCAAGGGAAGGGGCCTGACGGACATATTTCGAGATATTCCTTCTTCTTGTTGTTCTTCTTCTGCACAGCTAAGATGGAAGTGGCATTTGCAGCTCGCAATAGTGCAGAGTTATCTGAAAGAAAGTGGCCACGGTGTTTCTGTATCTCTATTATGTTGGTGCGGCTTCGGAACTTTTAAATATCTTGATATATCTCGAGAAATACGCATCTGATCAAAAAATATCATAGAACATAAAAAGTAGGAAACTTAATTCTCTACAAAAAAGGTCTCTTAACATTTTGCCATAGCTCGCTTCGTTTCCGAGATATATGCAGATTTATCTCAAGGGAAGGGGCCTGACGGACATATTTCGAGATATTTCTTCTTCTTGTTGTTCTTCTTCTGCACAGCTAAGCTGGAAGTGGCATTTGCAGCTCGCAATAGTGCAGAGTTATCTCAAAGAAAGGGGCCACGGTGTTTCTGTATCTCTATTATGTTGGTGCGGCTTCGGAACTTTTAAATATCTTGATATATCTCGAGAACTACGCATCTGATCAAAAAATATCATAGAACATAAAACGTAGGAACCTTAATTCTCTACAAAAAAGGTCTCTTAGCATTTTGCCATAGCTCGCTTCGTTTCCGAGATATTTGCAGATTTATCTCAAGGGAAGGGGCCTGACGGACATGTTTCGAGATATTTCTTCTTCTTGTTGTTCTTCTTCTGCACAGCTAAGCTGGAAGTGGCATTTGCGGCTCGCACTAGTGCAGAGTGTTCTCAAAGAAAGGGGCCACGGTGTTTCTGTATCTCTATTATGTTGGTGCGGCTTCGGAACTTTTAAATATCTCGATATATCTCGAAAACTACGCTTCTGATCAAAAAATATCATAGAACATAAATTGTAGGAAACATAATTCTCTACAAGAAACGTCTCTTAACATTTTGCCATAGCTCGCTTCGTTTCCGAGATATTTGCAGATTCAGCTCAAAGGAACGGGCCTGACGGACATATTTCGAGATATTTCTTCTTCTTGTTGTTCTTCTTCTGCGCAGCTAAGCTGGAAGTGGCATCTGCAGCTCGCAATAGTGCAGAGTTATCTCAAAGAAGGAGGCCACGGTGTTTCCGTACCTCTATTATGTTGGTGCAGCTACGGAACTTTTAAATATCTTGATATATCTCGAGAACTACGCATCTGATCAAAAAATATCATAGAACATAAAAAGTAGGAAACTTAATTCTCTACAAAAAAGGTCTCTTAACATTTTGCCATAGCTCGCTTCGTTTCCGAGATATATGCAGATTTATCTCAAGGGAAGGGGCCTGACGGACATATTTCGAGATATTTCTTCTTCTTGTTGTTCTTCTTCTGCGCAGCTAAGCTGGAAGTGGCATTTGCAGCTCGCAATAGTGCAGAGTTATCTCAAAGAAAGGGGCCACGGTGTTTCTGTATCTCTATTATGTTGGTGCGGCTTCGGAACTTTTAAATATCTCGATATATCTCGAAAACTACGCTTCTGATCAAAAAATATCATAGAACATAACTTGTAGGAAACATAATTCTCTACAAAAAAGGTCTCTTAACATTTTGCCATAGCTCGTTTCGTTTCCGAGATATTTGCAGATATATCGCAAGGGAAGGGGCCTGACGGACATATTTCGAGATATTTCTTCTTCTTGTTGTTCTTCTTCTGCACAGCTAAACTGGAAGTGGCATTTCCAGCTCGCAATAGTGCAGAGTTATCTCAAAGAAAGGGGCCACGGCGTTTCTGTATCTCTATTATGTTGGTGCGGCTTCGGAACTTTTAAATATCTTGATATATCTCGAGAACTTCGCATCTGATCAAAAAATATCATAGAACATAAAAAGTAGGAAACTTAATTATCTACAAAAAAGGTCTCTTAACATTTTGCCATAGCTCGCTTCGTTTCCGAGATATTTGCAGATTTATCTCGAGGGAAGGGCCCTGACGGACATATTTCGAGATATTTCTTCTTCTTGTTGTTCTTCTTCTGCACAGCTAAGCTGGAAGTGGCATTTGCGGCTCGCACTAGTGCAGAGTTATCTCAAAGAAAGGGGCCACGGTGTTTCTGTATCTCTATTATGTTGGTGCGGCTTCGGAACTTTTAAATATCTCGATATATCTCGAAAACTACGCTTCTGATCAAAAAATATCATAGAACATAAATTTTAGGAAACATAATTCTCTACAAAAAAGGTCTCTTAAGATTTTGCCATAGCTCGATTCGTTTCCGAGATATTTGCAGATATATCTCAAGGGAAGGGGCCTGACGGACATATTTCGAGATATTTCTTCTTCTTGTCGTTCTTCTTCTGCACAGCTAAGCTGGAAGTGGCATTTACAGCTCGCAATAGTGCAGAGTTATCTCAAAGAAAGGGGCCATGGTGTTTCTGTATCTCTATTATGTTGGTGCGGCTTCGGAACTTTTAAATATCTTGATATATCTCGAGAACTACGCATCCGATCAAAAAATATCATAGAACATAAAAAGTGGGAAACTTAATTCTCTACAAAAAATGTCTCTTAACATTTTGCCATAGCTCGCTTCGTTTCCGAGATATTTGCAGATTTATCTCAAGGGAAGGGGCCTGACGGACATATTTCGAGATATTTCTTCTTCTTGTTGTTCTTCTTCTGCACAGCTAAACTGGAAGTGGCATTTCCAGCTCGCAATAGTGCAGAGTTATCTCAAAGAAAGGGGCCACGGTGTTTCTGTATCTCTATTATGTTGGTGCGGCTTCGGAACTTTTAAATATCTTCATATATCTCGAGAACTACGCCTCTGATCAAAAAATATCATAGAACATAAAAAGTAGGAAACTTAATTCTCTATAAAAAAGGTCTCTTCACATTTTGCCATAGCTCGCTTCGTTTCCGAGATATTTGCAGATTTATCTCGAGGGAAGGGGCCTGACGGACATATTTCGAGATATTTCTTCTTCTTGTTGTTCTTCTTCTGCACAGCTAAGCTGGAAGTGGCATTTGCGGCTCGCACTAGTGCAGAGTTATCTCAAAGAAAGGGGCCACGGTGTTTCTGTATCTCTATTATGTTGGTGCGGCTTCGGAACTTTTAAATATCTCGATATATCTCGAAAACTACGCTTCTGATCAAAAAATATCATAGAACATAAATTGTAGGAAACATAATTCTCTACAAAAAAGGTCTCTTAAGATTTTGCCATAGCTCGTTTCGTTTCCGGGATATTTGCAGATATATCTCAAGGGAAGGGGCCTGACGGACATATTTCGAGATATTTCTTCCTCTTGTTGTTCTTCTTCTGCACAGCTAAACTGGAAGTGGCATTTCCAGCTCGCAATAGTGCACCGTTATCTCAAAGAAAGGGGCCACGGTGTTTCTGTATCCCTATTATGTTGGTGCGGCTTCGGAACTTTTAAATATCTTGATATATCTCGAGAACTTCGCATCTGATCAAGAAATATCCTAGAACATAAAAAGAAGGAAACTTAATTCTCTACAAAAAAGGTCTCTTAACATTTTGCCATAGCTCGCTTCGTTTCCGAGATATTTGCAGATATATCTCAAGGGAAGGGGCCTGACGGACATATTTCGAGATATTTCTTCTTCTTGTTGTTCTTCTTCTGCACAGCTAAGCTGGAAGTGGCATTTACAGCTCGCAATAGTGCAGAGTTATCTCAAAGAAAGGGGCCACGGTGTTTCTGTATCTCTATTATGTTGGTGCGGCTTCGGAACTTTTAAATATCTTGATATATCTCGAGAACTACGCGTCTGATCAAAAAATATCATAGAACATCAAAAATAGCAAACTTAATTCTCTACAAAAAAGGTCTCTTAACATTTTGCCATAGCTCGCTTCGTTTCCGAGATATTTGCAGATTTATCTCAAGGGAAGGGGCCTGACGGACATATTTCGAGATATTTCTTCTTCTTGTTGTTCTTCTTCTGCACAGCTAAACTGGAAGTGGCATTTCCAGCTCGCAATTGTGCAGAGTTATCTCAAAGAAAGGGGCCACGGTGTTTCTGTATCTCTATTATGTTGGTGCGGCTTCGGAACTTTTAAATATCTTGATATATCTCGAGATCTACGCATCTGATCAAAAAATATCAGAGAACATAAAAAGTAGGAAACTTAATTCTCTACAAAAAAGGTCTTTTAACATTTTGCCATAGCTCGCTTCGTTTCCGAGATATTTGCAGATTTATCTCAGGGGAAGGGGCCTGGCGGACATATTTCGAGATATTTCTTCTTCTTGTTGTTCTTCTTCTGCACAGCTAAGCTGGAAGTGGCATTTGCAGCTCGCAAAAGTGCAGAGTTATCTCAAAGAAAGGGGCCACGGTGTTTCTGTATCTCTATTATGTTGGTGCGGCTTCGGAACTTTCAAATATCTTGATATATCTCGAGAACTACGCGTCTGATCAAAAAATATCATAGAACATCAAAAATAGCAAACTTAATTCTCTACAAAAAAGGTCTCTTAACATTTTGCCATAGCTCGCTTCGTTTCCGAGATATTTGCAGATTTATCTCAAGGGAAGGGGCCTGACGGACATATTTCGAGATATTTCTTCTTCTTGTTGTTCTTCTTCTGCACAGCTAAGCTGGAAGTGGCATTTGCGGCTCGCACTAGTGCAGAGTTATCTCAAAGAAAGGGGCCACGGTGTTTCTGTATCTCTATTATGTTGGTGCGGCTTCGGAACTTTTAAATATCTTGATATATCTCGAGATCTACGCATCTGATCAAAAAATATCATAGAACATAAAAAGTAGGAAACTTAATTCTCTACAAAAAAGGTCTCCTAACATTTTGCCATAGCTCGCTTCGTTTCCGAGATATTTGCAGATATATCTCAAGGGAAGGGGCCTGACGGACATATTTCGAGATATTTCTTCTTCTTGTTGTTCTTCTTCTGCACAGCTAAGCTGGAAGTGGCATTTGCAGCTCGCAATAGTGCAGAGTTATCTCAAAAAAAGGGGCCACGGTGTTTCTGTATCTCTATTATGTTGGTGCGGCTTCGGAACTTTCAAATTTCTTGATATATCTCGAGAACTACGCGTCTGATCAAAAAATATCATAGAACATAAAAAATAGCAAACTTAATTCTCTACAAAATAGGTCTCTTAACATTTTGCCATAGCTCGCTTCGTTTCCGAGATATTTGCAGATTTATCTCAAGGGAAGGGGCCTGACGTACATGTTTCGAGATATTTCTTCTTCTTGTTGTTCTTCTTCTGCACAGCTAAACTGGAAGTGGCATTTCCAGCTCGCAGTAGTGCAGAGTTATCTCAAAGAAAGGGGCCACGGTGTTTCTGTATCTCTATTATGTTGGTGCGGCTTCGGAACTTTTAAATATCTCGATATATCTCGAAAACTACGCTTCTGATCAAAAAATATCATAGAACATAAATTGTAGGAAACATAATTCTCTACAAAAAAGGTCTCTTAACATTTTGCCATAGCTCGCTTCGTTTCCGAGATATTTACAGATATATCTCAAGGGAAGGGGCCTGACGGACATGTTTCGAGATATTTCTTCTTCTTGTTGTTCTTCTTCTGCACAGCTAAGCTGGAAGTGGCATTTGCGGCTCGCACTAGTGCAGAATTATCTCAAAGAACGGGGCCACGGTGTTTCTGTATCTCTATTATGTTGGTGCGGCTTCGGAACTTTTAAATATCTCGATATATCTCGAGAACTACGCAACTGATCAAAAAATATCAGACAACATAAAAAGTAGGAAACTTCATTCTCTACAAAAAAGGTCTCTTAACATTTTGCCATAGCTCGCTTCGTTTCCGAGATATTTGCAGATATATCTCAAGGGAAGGGGCCTGACGGACATATTTCGAGATATTTCTTCTTCTTGTTGTTCTTCTTCTGCACAGCTAAGCTGGAAGTGCCATTTGCAGCTTGCAATAGTGCAGAGTTATCTCAAAGAAAGGGGCCACGGTGTTTCTGTATCTCTATTATGTTGGTGCGGCTTCGGAACTTTTAAATATCTTGATATATCTCGAGAACTACGCAACTGATCAAAAAATATCATAGAACATAGATTGTAGGAAACTTAATTCTCTACAAAAAAGGTCTCTTAACATTTTGCCATAGCTCGCTTCGTTTCCGAGATATTTGCAGATTTATCTCAAGGGAAGGGGCCTGACGGACATATTTCGAGATATTTCTTCTCCTTGTTGTTCTTCTTCTGCACAGCTAAGCTGGAAGTGGCATTTGCGGCTCGCACTAGTGCAGAGTTATCTCAAAGAACGGGGCCACGGTGTTTCTGTATCTCTATTTTGTTGGTGCGGCTTCGGAACTTTTAAATATCTCGATATATCTCAAAAACTACGCTTCTGGTCAAAAAATAGCATAGAACATAAATTGTAGGAAACATAATTCTGTACAAAAAACGTCTCTTAACATTTTGCCATAGCTCGCTTCGTTTCCGAGATATTTGCACATTTATCTCAAGGGAAGGGGCCTGACGGACATATTTCGAGATATTTCTTCTCCTTGTTGTTCTTCTTCTGCACAGCTAAGCTGGAAGTGGCATTTGCGGCTCGCACTAGTGCAGAGTTATCTCAAAGAACGGGGCCACGGTGTTTCTGTATCTCTATTATGTTGGTGCGGCTTCGGAACTTTTAAATATCTCGATATATCTCGAGAACTACGCGTCTGATCAAAAAATATCATAGAACATAAAAAATAGCAAACTTGATTCTCTACAAAAAATGTCTCTTAACATTTTGCCATAGCTGGCTTCGTTTCCGAGATATATGCAGATTTATCTCAAGGGAAGGGGCCTGACGGACATATTTCGAGATATTCCTTCTTCTTGTTGTTCTTCTTCTGCACAGCTAAGATGGAAGTGGCATTTGCAGCTCGCAATAGTGCAGAGTTATCTGAAAGAAAGTGGCCACGGTGTTTCTGTATCTCTATTATGTTGGTGCGGCTTCGGAACTTTTAAATATCTTGATATATCTCGAGAAATACGCATCTGATCAAAAAATATCATAGAACATAAAAAGTAGGAAACTTAATTCTCTACAAAAAAGGTCTCTTAACATTTTGCCATAGCTCGCTTCGTTTCCGAGATATATGCAGATTTATCTCAAGGGAAGGGGCCTGACGGACATATTTCGAGATATTTCTTCTTCTTGTTGTTCTTCTTCTGCACAGCTAAGCTGGAAGTGGCATTTGCAGCTCGCAATAGTGCAGAGTTATCTCAAAGAAGGAGGCCACGGTGTTTCTGTACCTCTATTATGTTGGTGCAGCTACGGAACTTTCAAATATCTTGATATATCTCGAGAACTACGCATCTGATCAAAAAATATCATAGAACATAAAAAGTAGGAAACTTAATTCTCTACAAAAAAGGTCTCTTAACATTTTGCCATAGCTCGCTTCGTTTCCGAGATATTTGCAGATTTATCTCAAGGGAAGGGGCCTGACGGACATATTTCGAGATATTTCTTCTTCTTGTTGTTCTTCTTCTGCACAGCTAAGCTGGAAGTGGCATTTGCAGCTCGCAATAGTGCAGAGTTATCTCAAAGAAAGGGGCCACGGTGTTTCTGTATCTCTATTATGTTGGTGCGGCTTCGGAACTTTTAAATATCTTGATATATCTCGAGAACTACGCATCTGATCAAAAAATATCATAGAACATAAAACGTAGGAACCTTAATTCTCTACAAAAAAGGTCTCTTAGCATTTTGCCATAGCTCGCTTCGTTTCCGAGATATTTGCAGATTTATCTCAAGGGAAGGGGCCTGACGGACATGTTTCGAGATATTTCTTCTTCTTGTTGTTCTTCTTCTGCACAGCTAAGCTGGAAGTGGCATTTGCGGCTCGCACTAGTGCAGAGTGTTCTCAAAGAAAGGGGCCACGGTGTTTCTGTATCTCTATTATGTTGGTGCGGCTTCGGAACTTTTAAATATCTCGATATATCTCGAAAACTACGCTTCTGATCAAAAAATATCATAGAACATAAATTGTAGGAAACATAATTCTCTACAAGAAACGTCTCTTAACATTTTGCCATAGCTCGCTTCGTTTCCGAGATATTTGCAGATTCAGCTCAAAGGAACGGGCCTGACGGACATATTTCGAGATATTTCTTCTTCTTGTTGTTCTTCTTCTGCGCAGCTAAGCTGGAAGTGGCATCTGCAGCTCGCAATAGTGCAGAGTTATCTCAAAGAAGGAGGCCACGGTGTTTCCGTACCTCTATTATGTTGGTGCAGCTACGGAACTTTTAAATATCTTGATATATCTCGAGAACTACGCATCTGATCAAAAAATATCATAGAACATAAAAAGTAGGAAACTTAATTCTCTACAAAAAAGGTCTCTTAACATTTTGCCATAGCTCGCTTCGTTTCCGAGATATATGCAGATTTATCTCAAGGGAAGGGGCCTGACGGACATATTTCGAGATATTTCTTCTTCTTGTTGTTCTTCTTCTGCGCAGCTAAGCTGGAAGTGGCATTTGCAGCTCGCAATAGTGCAGAGTTATCTCAAAGAAAGGGGCCACGGTGTTTCTGTATCTCTATTATGTTGGTGCGGCTTCGGAACTTTTAAATATCTCGATATATCTCGAAAACTACGCTTCTGATCAAAAAATATCATAGAACATAACTTGTAGGAAACATAATTCTCTACAAAAAAGGTCTCTTAACATTTTGCCATAGCTCGTTTCGTTTCCGAGATATTTGCAGATATATCGCAAGGGAAGGGGCCTGACGGACATATTTCGAGATATTTCTTCTTCTTGTTGTTCTTCTTCTGCACAGCTAAACTGGAAGTGGCATTTCCAGCTCGCAATAGTGCAGAGTTATCTCAAAGAAAGGGGCCACGGCGTTTCTGTATCTCTATTATGTTGGTGCGGCTTCGGAACTTTTAAATATCTTGATATATCTCGAGAACTTCGCATCTGATCAAAAAATATCATAGAACATAAAAAGTAGGAAACTTAATTATCTACAAAAAAGGTCTCTTAACATTTTGCCATAGCTCGCTTCGTTTCCGAGATATTTGCAGATTTATCTCGAGGGAAGGGCCCTGACGGACATATTTCGAGATATTTCTTCTTCTTGTTGTTCTTCTTCTGCACAGCTAAGCTGGAAGTGGCATTTGCGGCTCGCACTAGTGCAGAGTTATCTCAAAGAAAGGGGCCACGGTGTTTCTGTATCTCTATTATGTTGGTGCGGCTTCGGAACTTTTAAATATCTCGATATATCTCGAAAACTACGCTTCTGATCAAAAAATATCATAGAACATAAATTTTAGGAAACATAATTCTCTACAAAAAAGGTCTCTTAAGATTTTGCCATAGCTCGATTCGTTTCCGAGATATTTGCAGATATATCTCAAGGGAAGGGGCCTGACGGACATATTTCGAGATATTTCTTCTTCTTGTCGTTCTTCTTCTGCACAGCTAAGCTGGAAGTGGCATTTACAGCTCGCAATAGTGCAGAGTTATCTCAAAGAAAGGGGCCATGGTGTTTCTGTATCTCTATTATGTTGGTGCGGCTTCGGAACTTTTAAATATCTTGATATATCTCGAGAACTACGCATCCGATCAAAAAATATCATAGAACATAAAAAGTGGGAAACTTAATTCTCTACAAAAAATGTCTCTTAACATTTTGCCATAGCTCGCTTCGTTTCCGAGATATTTGCAGATTTATCTCAAGGGAAGGGGCCTGACGGACATATTTCGAGATATTTCTTCTTCTTGTTGTTCTTCTTCTGCACAGCTAAACTGGAAGTGGCATTTCCAGCTCGCAATAGTGCAGAGTTATCTCAAAGAAAGGGGCCACGGTGTTTCTGTATCTCTATTATGTTGGTGCGGCTTCGGAACTTTTAAATATCTTCATATATCTCGAGAACTACGCCTCTGATCAAAAAATATCATAGAACATAAAAAGTAGGAAACTTAATTCTCTATAAAAAAGGTCTCTTCACATTTTGCCATAGCTCGCTTCGTTTCCGAGATATTTGCAGATTTATCTCGAGGGAAGGGGCCTGACGGACATATTTCGAGATATTTCTTCTTCTTGTTGTTCTTCTTCTGCACAGCTAAGCTGGAAGTGGCATTTGCGGCTCGCACTAGTGCAGAGTTATCTCAAAGAAAGGGGCCACGGTGTTTCTGTATCTCTATTATGTTGGTGCGGCTTCGGAACTTTTAAATATCTCGATATATCTCGAAAACTACGCTTCTGATCAAAAAA
The DNA here is from genome assembly GCF_051020975.1 of Osmia lignaria lignaria. Taxonomy (NCBI): domain Eukaryota; kingdom Metazoa; phylum Arthropoda; class Insecta; order Hymenoptera; family Megachilidae; genus Osmia; species Osmia lignaria. The sequence goes on from NW_027478161.1 coordinate 49,311, forward strand.
TATCATAGAACATAAATTGTAGGAAACATAATTCTCTACAAAAAAGGTCTCTTAAGATTTTGCCATAGCTCGTTTCGTTTCCGGGATATTTGCAGATATATCTCAAGGGAAGGGGCCTGACGGACATATTTCGAGATATTTCTTCCTCTTGTTGTTCTTCTTCTGCACAGCTAAACTGGAAGTGGCATTTCCAGCTCGCAATAGTGCACCGTTATCTCAAAGAAAGGGGCCACGGTGTTTCTGTATCCCTATTATGTTGGTGCGGCTTCGGAACTTTTAAATATCTTGATATATCTCGAGAACTTCGCATCTGATCAAGAAATATCCTAGAACATAAAAAGAAGGAAACTTAATTCTCTACAAAAAAGGTCTCTTAACATTTTGCCATAGCTCGCTTCGTTTCCGAGATATTTGCAGATATATCTCAAGGGAAGGGGCCTGACGGACATATTTCGAGATATTTCTTCTTCTTGTTGTTCTTCTTCTGCACAGCTAAGCTGGAAGTGGCATTTACAGCTCGCAATAGTGCAGAGTTATCTCAAAGAAAGGGGCCACGGTGTTTCTGTATCTCTATTATGTTGGTGCGGCTTCGGAACTTTTAAATATCTTGATATATCTCGAGAACTACGCGTCTGATCAAAAAATATCATAGAACATCAAAAATAGCAAACTTAATTCTCTACAAAAAAGGTCTCTTAACATTTTGCCATAGCTCGCTTCGTTTCCGAGATATTTGCAGATTTATCTCAAGGGAAGGGGCCTGACGGACATATTTCGAGATATTTCTTCTTCTTGTTGTTCTTCTTCTGCACAGCTAAACTGGAAGTGGCATTTCCAGCTCGCAATTGTGCAGAGTTATCTCAAAGAAAGGGGCCACGGTGTTTCTGTATCTCTATTATGTTGGTGCGGCTTCGGAACTTTTAAATATCTTGATATATCTCGAGATCTACGCATCTGATCAAAAAATATCAGAGAACATAAAAAGTAGGAAACTTAATTCTCTACAAAAAAGGTCTTTTAACATTTTGCCATAGCTCGCTTCGTTTCCGAGATATTTGCAGATTTATCTCAGGGGAAGGGGCCTGGCGGACATATTTCGAGATATTTCTTCTTCTTGTTGTTCTTCTTCTGCACAGCTAAGCTGGAAGTGGCATTTGCAGCTCGCAAAAGTGCAGAGTTATCTCAAAGAAAGGGGCCACGGTGTTTCTGTATCTCTATTATGTTGGTGCGGCTTCGGAACTTTCAAATATCTTGATATATCTCGAGAACTACGCGTCTGATCAAAAAATATCATAGAACATCAAAAATAGCAAACTTAATTCTCTACAAAAAAGGTCTCTTAACATTTTGCCATAGCTCGCTTCGTTTCCGAGATATTTGCAGATTTATCTCAAGGGAAGGGGCCTGACGGACATATTTCGAGATATTTCTTCTTCTTGTTGTTCTTCTTCTGCACAGCTAAGCTGGAAGTGGCATTTGCGGCTCGCACTAGTGCAGAGTTATCTCAAAGAAAGGGGCCACGGTGTTTCTGTATCTCTATTATGTTGGTGCGGCTTCGGAACTTTTAAATATCTTGATATATCTCGAGATCTACGCATCTGATCAAAAAATATCATAGAACATAAAAAGTAGGAAACTTAATTCTCTACAAAAAAGGTCTCCTAACATTTTGCCATAGCTCGCTTCGTTTCCGAGATATTTGCAGATATATCTCAAGGGAAGGGGCCTGACGGACATATTTCGAGATATTTCTTCTTCTTGTTGTTCTTCTTCTGCACAGCTAAGCTGGAAGTGGCATTTGCAGCTCGCAATAGTGCAGAGTTATCTCAAAAAAAGGGGCCACGGTGTTTCTGTATCTCTATTATGTTGGTGCGGCTTCGGAACTTTCAAATTTCTTGATATATCTCGAGAACTACGCGTCTGATCAAAAAATATCATAGAACATAAAAAATAGCAAACTTAATTCTCTACAAAAAAGGTCTCTTAACATTTTGCCATAGCTCGCTTCGTTTCCGAGATATTTGCAGATTTATCTCAAGGGAAGGGGCCTGACGTACATGTTTCGAGATATTTCTTCTTCTTGTTGTTCTTCTTCTGCACAGCTAAACTGGAAGTGGCATTTCCAGCTCGCAGTAGTGCAGAGTTATCTCAAAGAAAGGGGCCACGGTGTTTCTGTATCTCTATTATGTTGGTGCGGCTTCGGAACTTTTAAATATCTCGATATATCTCGAAAACTACGCTTCTGATCAAAAAATATCATAGAACATAAATTGTAGGAAACATAATTCTCTACAAAAAAGGTCTCTTAACATTTTGCCATAGCTCGCTTCGTTTCCGAGATATTTACAGATATATCTCAAGGGAAGGGGCCTGACGGACATGTTTCGAGATATTTCTTCTTCTTGTTGTTCTTCTTCTGCACAGCTAAGCTGGAAGTGGCATTTGCGGCTCGCACTAGTGCAGAATTATCTCAAAGAACGGGGCCACGGTGTTTCTGTATCTCTATTATGTTGGTGCGGCTTCGGAACTTTTAAATATCTCGATATATCTCGAGAACTACGCAACTGATCAAAAAATATCAGACAACATAAAAAGTAGGAAACTTCATTCTCTACAAAAAAGGTCTCTTAACATTTTGCCATAGCTCGCTTCGTTTCCGAGATATTTGCAGATATATCTCAAGGGAAGGGGCCTGACGGACATATTTCGAGATATTTCTTCTTCTTGTTGTTCTTCTTCTGCACAGCTAAGCTGGAAGTGCCATTTGCAGCTTGCAATAGTGCAGAGTTATCTCAAAGAAAGGGGCCACGGTGTTTCTGTATCTCTATTATGTTGGTGCGGCTTCGGAACTTTTAAATATCTTGATATATCTCGAGAACTACGCAACTGATCAAAAAATATCATAGAACATAAATTGTAGGAAACTTAATTCTCTACAAAAAAGGTCTCTTAACATTTTGCCATAGCTCGCTTCGTTTCCGAGATATTTGCAGATTTATCTCAAGGGAAGGGGCCTGACGGACATATTTCGAGATATTTCTTCTCCTTGTTGTTCTTCTTCTGCACAGCTAAGCTGGAAGTGGCATTTGCGGCTCGCACTAGTGCAGAGTTATCTCAAAGAACGGGGCCACGGTGTTTCTGTATCTCTATTTTGTTGGTGCGGCTTCGGAACTTTTAAATATCTCGATATATCTCAAAAACTACGCTTCTGATCAAAAAATAGCATAGAACATAAATTGTAGGAAACATAATTCTGTACAAAAAACGTCTCTTAACATTTTGCCATAGCTCGCTTCGTTTCCGAGATATTTGCACATTTATCTCAAGGGAAGGGGCCTGACGGACATATTTCGAGATATTTCTTCTCCTTGTTGTTCTTCTTCTGCACAGCTAAGCTGGAAGTGGCATTTGCGGCTCGCACTAGTGCAGAGTTATCTCAAAGAACGGGGCCACGGTGTTTCTGTATCTCTATTATGTTGGTGCGGCTTCGGAACTTTTAAATATCTCGATATATCTCGAGAACTACGCGTCTGATCAAAAAATATCATAGAACATAAAAAATAGCAAACTTGATTCTCTACAAAAAAGGTCTCTTAACATTTTGCCATAGCTCGCTTCGTTTCCGAGATATTTGCAGATTCAGCTCAAAGGAACGGGCCTGACGGACATATTTCGAGATATTTCTTCTTCTTGTTGTTCTTCTTCTGCACAGCTAAACTGGAAGTGGCATTTCCAGCCCGCAATAGTGCAGAGTTATCTCAAAGAAAAGGGCCACGGTGTTTCTGTATCTCTATTATGTTGGTGCGGCTTCGGAACTTTTAAATATCTTGATATATCTCGAGAACTACGCATCTGATCAAAAAATATCATAGAACATAAAAAGTAGGAAACTTAATTCTCTACAAAAAAGGTCTCCTAACATTTTGCCATAGCTCGCTTCGTTTCCGAGATATTTGCAGATATATCTCAAGGGAAGGGGCCTGACGGACATATTTCGAGATATTTCTTCTTCTTGTTGTTCTTCTTCTGCACAGCTAAGCTGGAAGTGGCATTTGCAGCTCGCAATAGTGCAGAGTTATCTCAAAAAAAGGGGCCACGGTGTTTCTGTATCTCTATTATGTTGGTGCGGCTTCGGAACTTTCAAATTTCTTGATATATCTCGAGAACTACGCGTCTGATCAAAAAATATCATAGAACATAAAAAATAGCAAACTTAATTCTCTACAAAAAAGGTCTCTTAACATTTTGCCATAGCTCGCTTCGTTTCCGAGATATTTGCAGATTTATCTCAAGGGAAGGGGCCTGACGTACATGTTTCGAGATATTTCTTCTTCTTGTTGTTCTTCTTCTGCACAGCTAAACTGGAAGTGGCATTTCCAGCTCGCAGTAGTGCAGAGTTATCTCAAAGAAAGGGGCCACGGTGTTTCTGTATCTCTATTATGTTGGTGCGGCTTCGGAACTTTTAAATATCTCGATATATCTCGAAAACTACGCTTCTGATCAAAAAATATCATAGAACATAAATTGTAGGAAACTTAATTCTCTACAAAAAAGGTCTCTTAACATTTTGCCAAAGTTCGCTTCGCTTCCGGGATATTTGCAGATATATCTCAAGGGAAGGGGCCTGACGGACATATTTCGAGATATTTCTTCTCCTTGTTGTTCTTCTTCTGCACAGCTAAGCTGGAAGTGGCATTTGCGGCTCGCACTAGTGCAGAGTTATCTCAAAGAAAGGGGCCACCGTGTTTCTGTACCTCTATTATGTTGGTGCGGCTTCGGAACTTTTAAATATCTTGATATATCTCGAGAACTACGCATCTGATCAAAAAATATCATAGAACATAAAAAGTAGGAAAATTAATTCTCTACAAAAAAGGTCTCTTAACATTTTGCCATAGCTCGCTTCGTTTCCGACATATTTGCAGATTCAGCTCAAAGGAACGGGCCTGACGGACATATTTCGAGATATTTCTTCTTCTTGTTGTTCTTCCTCTGCACAGCTAAGCTGGAAGTGGCATTTGCAGCTCGCAATAGCGCAGAGTTATCTCAAAGAAAGGGGCCACGGTGTTTCTGTATCTCTATTATGTTGGTGCGGCTTCGGAACTTTTAAATATCTTGATATATCTCGAGAACTACGCATCTGATCAAAAAATATCATAGAACATAAAACGTAGGAAACTTAATTCTCTACAAAAAAGGTCTCTTAACATTTTGCCATAGCTCGCTTCGTTTCCGAGATATTTGCAGATATATCTCAAGGGAAGGGGCCTGACGGAAATATTTCGAGATATTTCTTCTTCTTATTGTTCTTCTTCTGCACAGCTATGCTGGAAGTGGCATTTGCAGCTCGCAATAGTGCAGAGTTATCTCAAAGAAAGGGGCCACGGTGTTTCTGTACCTCTATTATGTTGGTGCGGCTTCGGAACTTTTAAATATCTCGATATATCTCGAAAACTACGCTTCTGATCAAAAAATATCATAGAACATAAATTGTAGGAAACATAATTCTCTACAAAAAACGTCTCTTAACACTTTGCCATAGCTCGCTTCGTTTCCGAGATATTTGCAGATTCAGCTCAAAGGAACGGGCCTGACGGACATATTTCGAGATATTTCTTCTTCTTGTTGTTCTTCCTCTGCACAGCTAAGCTGGAAGTGGCATTTGCAGCTCGCAATAGCGCAGAGTTATCTCAAAGAAAGGGGCCACGGTGTTTCTGTATCTCTATTATGTTGGTGTGGCTTCGGAACTTTTAAATATCTTGATATATCTCGAGAACTACGCATCTGATCAAAAAATATCATAGAACGTAAAACGTAGGAAACTTAATTCTCTACAAAAAAGGTCTCTTAACATTTTGCCATAGCTCGCTTCGTTTCCGAGATATTTGCAGATATATCTCAAGGGAAGGGGCCTGACGGACATATTTCGAGATATTTCTTCTTCTTATTGTTCTTCTTCTGCACAGCTAAGCTGGAAGTGGCATTTGCAGCTCGCAATAGTGCAGAGTTATCTCAAAGAAAGGGGCCACGGTGTTTCTGTACCTCTATTATGTTGGTGCGGCTTCGGAACTTTTAAATATCTCGATATATCTCGAAAACTACGGTTCTGATCAAAAAATATCATAGAACATAAATTGTAGGAAACATAATTCTGTACAAAAAACGTGTCTTAACATTTTGCCATAGCTCGCTTCGTTTCCGAGATATTTGCAGATTCAGCTCAAAGGAACGGGCCTGACGGACATATTTCGAGATATTTCTTCTTCTTGTTGTTCTTCCTCTGCACAGCTAAGCTGGAAGTGGCATTTGCAGCTCGCAATAGCGCAGAGTTATCTCAACGAAAGCGGCCACGATGTTTCTGTATCTCTATTATGTTGGTGCGGCTTCGGAACTTTTAAATATCTTGATATATCTCGAGAACTACGCATCTGATCAAAAAATATCATAGAACGTAAAACGTAGCAAACTTAATTCTCTACAAAAAAGGTCTCTTAACATTTTGCCATAGCTCGCTTCGTTTCCGAGATATTTGCAGATATATCTCAAGGGAAGGGGCCTGACGGACATATTTCGAGATATTTCTTCTTCTTATTGTTCTTCTTCTGCACAGCTAAGCTGGAAGTGGCATTTGCAGCTCGCAATAGTGCAGAGTTATCTCAAAGAAAGGGGCCACGGTGTTTCTGTACCTCTATTATGTTGGTGCGGCTTCGGAACTTTTAAATATCTCGATATATCTCGAAAACTACGGTTCTGATCAAAAAATATCATAGAACATAAATTGTAGGAAACATAATTCTGTACAAAAAACGTGTCTTAACATTTTGCCATAGCTCGCTTCGTTTCCGAGATATTTGCAGATTCAGCTCAAAGGAACGGGCCTGACGGACATATTTCGAGATATTTCTTCTTCTTGTTGTTCTTCCTCTGCACAGCTAAGCTGGAAGTGGCATTTGCAGCTCGCAATAGCGCAGAGTTATCTCAACGAAAGCGGCCACGATGTTTCTGTATCTCTATTATGTTGGTGCGGCTTCGGAACTTTTAAATATCTTGATATATCTCGAGAACTACGCATCTGATCAAAAAATATCATAGAACGTAAAACGTAGCAAACTTAATTCTCTACAAAAAAGGTCTCTTAACATTTTGCCATAGCTCGTTTCGTTTCCGAGATATTTGCAGATATATCTCAAGGGAAGGGGCCTGACGGACATATTTCGAGATATTTCTTCTTCTTATTGTTCTTCTTCTGCACAGCTAAGCTGGAAGAGGCATTTGCAGCTCGCAATAGTGCAGAGTTATCTCAAAGAAAGGGGCCACGGTGTTTCTGTACCTCTATTATGTTGGTGCGGCTTCGGAACTTTTAAATATCTCGATATATCTCGAAAGCTACGCTTCTGATCAAAAAATATCATAGAACATAAATTGTAGGAAACATAATTCTCTACAAAAAACGTCTCTTAACACTTTGCCATAGCTCGCTTCGTTTCCGAGATATTTGCAGATTCAGCTCAAAGGAACGGGCCTGACGGACATATTTCGAGATATTTCTTCTTCTTGTTGTTCTTCCTCTGCACAGCTAAGCTGGAAGTGGCATTTGCAGCTCGCAATAGCGCAGAGTTATCTCAAAGAAAGGGGCCACGGTGTTTCTGTATCTCTATTATGTTGGTGTGGCTTCGGAACTTTTAAATATCTTGATATATCTCGAGAACTACGCATCTGATCAAAAAATATCATAGAACGTAAAACGTAGGAAACTTAATTCTCTACAAAAAAGGTCTCTTAACATTTTGCCATAGCTCGCTTCGTTTCCGAGATATTTGCAGATATATCTCAAGGGAAGGGGCCTGACGGACATATTTCGAGATATTTCTTCTTCTTGTTGTTCTTCCTCTGCACAGCTAAGCTGGAAGTGGCATTTGCAGCTCGCAATAGCGCAGGGTTATCTCAAAGAAAGGGGCCACGGTGTTTCTGTATCTCTATTATGTTGGTGCGGCTTCGGAACTTTTAAATATCTTGATATATCTCGAGAACTACGCATCTGATCAAAAAATATCATAGAACATAAAACGTAGGAAACTTAATTCTCTACAAAAAAGGTCTCTTAACATTTTGCCATAGCTCGCGTCGTTTCCGAGATATTTGCAGATATATCTCAAGGGAAGGGGCCTGACGGAAATATTTCGAGATATTTCTTCTTCTTATTGTTCTTCTTCTGCACAGCTATGCTGGAAGTGGCATTTGCAGCTCGCAATAGTGCAGAGTTATCTCAAAGAAAGGGGCCACGGTGTTTCTGTACCTCTATTATGTTGGTGCGGCTTCGGAACTTTTAAATATCTCGATATATCTCGAAAACTACGCTTCTGATCAAAAAATATCATAGAACATAAATTGTAGGAAACATAATTCTCTACAAAAAACGTCTCTTAACACTTTGCCATAGCTCGCTTCGTTTCCGAGATATTTGCAGATTCAGCTCAAAGGAACGGGCCTGACGGACATATTTCGAGATATTTCTTCTTCTTGTTGTTCTTCCTCTGCACAGCTAAGCTGGAAGTGGCATTTGCAGCTCGCAATAGCGCAGAGTTATCTCAAAGAAAGGGGCCACGGTGTTTCTGTATCTCTATTATGTTGGTGTGGCTTCGGAACTTTTAAATATCTTGATATATCTCGAGAACTACGCATCTGATCAAAAAATATCATAGAACGTAAAACGTAGGAAACTTAATTCTCTACAAAAAAGGTCTCTTAACATTTTGCCATAGCTCGCTTCGTTTCCGAGATATTTGCAGATATATCTCAAGGGAAGGGGCCTGACGGACATATTTCGAGATATTTCTTCTTCTTATTGTTCTTCTTCTGCACAGCTAAGCTGGAAGTGGCATTTGCAGCTCGCAATAGTGCAGAGTTATCTCAAAGAAAGGGGCCACGGTGTTTCTGTACCTCTATTATGTTGGTGCGGCTTCGGAACTTTTAAATATCTCGATATATCTCGAAAACTACGGTTCTGATCAAAAAATATCATAGAACATAAATTGTAGGAAACATAATTCTGTACAAAAAACGTGTCTTAACATTTTGCCATAGCTCGCTTCGTTTCCGAGATATTTGCAGATTCAGCTCAAAGGAACGGGCCTGACGGACATATTTCGAGATATTTCTTCTTCTTGTTGTTCTTCCTCTGCACAGCTAAGCTGGAAGTGGCATTTGCAGCTCGCAATAGCGCAGAGTTATCTCAACGAAAGCGGCCACGGTGTTTCTGTATCTCTATTATGTTGGTGCGGCTTCGGAACTTTTAAATATCTTGATATATCTCGAGAACTACGCATCTGATCAAAAAATATCATAGAACGTAAAACGTAGCAAACTTAATTCTCTACAAAAAAGGTCTCTTAACATTTTGCCATAGCTCGCTTCGTTTCCGAGATATTTGCAGATATATCTCAAGGGAAGGGGCCTGACGGACATATTTCGAGATATTTCTTCTCCTTGTTGTTCTTCTTCTGCACAGCTAAGCTGGAAGTGGCATTTGCGGCTCGCACTAGTGCAGAGTTATCTCAAAGAACGGGGCCACGGTGTTTCTGTATCTCTATTATGTTGGTGCGGCTTCGGAACTTTTAAATATCTCGATATAGCTCGAAAACTACGCTTCTGATCAAAAAATATCATAGAACATAAATTGTAGGAAACATAATTCTCTACAAAAAACGTCTCTTAACATTTTGCCATAGCTCGCTTCGTTTCCGAGATATTTGCAGATTCATCTCAAAGGAACGGGCCTGACGGACATATTTCGAGATATTTCTTCTTCTTGTTGTTCTTCCTCTGCACAGCTAAGCTGGAAGTGGCATTTGCAGCTCGCAATAGCGCAGAGTTATCTCAAAGAAAGGGGCCACGGTGTTTCTGTATCTCTATTATGTTGGTGCGGCTTCGGAACTTTTAAATATCTTGATATATCTCGAGAACTACGCATCTGATCAAAAAATATCATAGAACATAAATCGTAGGAAACTTAATTCTCTACAAAAAAGGTCTCTTAACATTTTGCCATAGCTCGTTTCGTTTCCGAGATATTTGCAGATATATCTCAAGGGAAGGGGCCTGACGGACATATTTCGAGATATTTCTTCTTCTTATTGTTCTTCTTCTGCACAGCTAAGCTGGAAGAGGCATTTGCAGCTCGCAATAGTGCAGAGTTATCTCAAAGAAAGGGGCCACGGTGTTTCTGTACCTCTATTATGTTGGTGCGGCTTCGGAACTTTTAAATATCTCGATATATCTCGAAAGCTACGCTTCTGATCAAAAAATATCATAGAACATAAATTGTAGGAAACATAATTCTCTACAAAAAACGTCTCTTAACACTTTGCCATAGCTCGCTTCGTTTCCGAGATATTTGCAGATTCAGCTCAAAGGAACGGGCCTGACGGACATATTTCGAGATATTTCTTCTTCTTGTTGTTCTTCCTCTGCACAGCTAAGCTGGAAGTGGCATTTGCAGCTCGCAATAGCGCAGAGTTATCTCAAAGAAAGGGGCCACGGTGTTTCTGTATCTCTATTATGTTGGTGTGGCTTCGGAACTTTTAAATATCTTGATATATCTCGAGAACTACGCATCTGATCAAAAAATATCATAGAACGTAAAACGTAGGAAACTTAATTCTCTACAAAAAAGGTCTCTTAACATTTTGCCATAGCTCGCTTCGTTTCCGAGATATTTGCAGATATATCTCAAGGGAAGGGGCCTGACGGACATATTTCGAGATGTTTCTTCTTCTTATTGTTCTTCTTCTGCACAGCTAAGCTGGAAGTGGCATTTGCAGCTCGCAATAGTGCAGAGTTATCTCAAAGAAAGGGGCCACGGTGTTTCTGTACCTCTATTATGTTGGTGCGGCTTCGGAACTTTTAAATATCTCGATATATCTCGAAAACTACGGTTCTGATCAAAAAATATCATAGAACATAAATTGTAGGAAACATAATTCTGTACAAAAAACGTGTCTTAACATTTTGCCATAGCTCGCTTCGTTTCCGAGATATTTGCAGATTCAGCTCAAAGGAACGGGCCTGACGGACATATTTCGAGATATTTCTTCTTCTTGTTGTTCTTCCTCTGCACAGCTAAGCTGGAAGTGGCATTTGCAGCTCGCAATAGCGCAGAGTTATCTCAACGAAAGCGGCCACGGTGTTTCTGTATCTCTATTATGTTGGTGCGGCTTCGGAACTTTTAAATATCTTGATATATCTCGAGAACTACGCATCTGATCAAAAAATATCATAGAACGTAAAACGTAGCAAACTTAATTCTCTACAAAAAAGGTCTCTTAACATTTTGCCATAGCTCGCTTCGTTTCCGAGATATTTGCAGATATATCTCAAGGGAAGGGGCCTGACGGACATATTTCGAGATATTTCTTCTCCTTGTTGTTCTTCTTCTGCACAGCTAAGCTGGAAGTGGCATTTGCGGCTCGCACTAGTGCAGAGTTATCTCAAAGAACGGGGCCACGGTGTTTCTGTATCTCTATTATGTTGGTGCGGCTTCGGAACTTTTAAATATCTCGATATAGCTCGAAAACTACGCTTCTGATCAAAAAATATCATAGAACATAAATTGTAGGAAACATAATTCTCTACAAAAAACGTCTCTTAACATTTTGCCATAGCTCGCTTCGTTTCCGAGATATTTGCAGATTCATCTCAAAGGAACGGGCCTGACGGACATATTTCGAGATATTTCTTCTTCTTGTTGTTCTTCCTCTGCACAGCTAAGCTGGAAGTGGCATTTGCAGCTCGCAATAGCGCAGAGTTATCTCAAAGAAAGGGGCCACGGTGTTTCTGTACCTCTATTATGTTGGTGCGGCTTCGGAACTTTTAAATATCTCGATATATCTCGAAAACTACGCTTCAGATCAAAAAATATCATAGAACATAAATTGTAGGAAACTTAATTCTCTACAAAAAAGGTCTCTTAACATTTTGCCAAAGTTCGCTTCGTTTCCGAGATATTTGCAGATTTATCTCAAGGGAAGGGGCCTGACGGACATATTTCGAGATATTTCTTCTCCTTGTTGTTCTTCTTCTGCACAGCTAAGCTGGAAGTGGCATTTGCGGCTCGCACTAGTGCAGAGTTATCTCAAAGAAAGGGGCCACGGTATTTCTGTACCTCTATTATGTTGGTGCGGCTTCGGAACTTTTAAATATCTTGATATATCTCGAGAATTACGCATCTGATCAAAAAATATCATAGAACATAAAAAGTAGGAAAGTTAATTCTCTACAAAAAAGGTCTCTTAACATTTTGCCATAGCTCGCTTCGTTTCCGACATATTTGCAGATTTATCTCAAGGGAAGGGGCCTGACGGACATATTTCGAGATATTTCTTCTTCTTGTTGTTCTTCTTCTGCACAGCTAAGCTGGAAGTGGCATTTGCGGCTCGCACTAGTGCAGAGTTATCTCAAAGAACGGGGCCACGGTGTTTCTGTATCTCTATTATGTTGGTGCGGCTTCGGAACTTTTAAATATCTCGATATATCTCGAAAACTACGCTTCTGATCAAAAAATATCATACAACATAAATTGTAGGAAACATAATTCTGTACAAAAAACGTCTCTTAACATTTTGCCATAGCTCGCTTCGTTTCCGAGATATTTGCAGATTCAGCTCAAAGGAACGGGCCTGACGGACATATTTCGAGATATTTCTTCTTCTTGTTGTTCTTCCTCTGCACAGCTAAGCTGGAAGTGGCATTTGCAGCTCGCAATAGCGCAGAGTTATCTTAACGAAAGGGGCCACGGTGTTTTTGTATCTCTATTATGTTGGTGCGGCTTCGGAACTTTTAAATATCTTGATATATCTCGAGAACTACGCATCTGATCAAAAAATATCATAGAACGTAAAACGTAGGAAACTTAATTCTCTACAAAAAAGGTCTCTTAACATTTTGCCATAGCTCGCTTCGTTTCCGAGATATTTGCAGATATATCTCAAGGGAAGGGGCCTGACGGACATATTTCGAGATATTTCTTCTCCTTGTTGTTCTTCTTCTGCACAGCTAAGCTGGAAGTGGCATTTGCGGCTCGCACTAGTGCAGAGTTATCTCAAAGAACGGGGCCACGGTGTTTCTGTATCTCTATTATGTTGGTGCGGCTTCGGAACTTTTAAATATCTCGATATATCTCGAGAACTACGCGTCTGATCAAAAAATATCATAGAACATAAAAAATAGCAAACTTGATTCTCTACAAAAAAGGTCTCTTAACATTTTGCCATAGCTCGCTTCGTTTCCGAGATATTTGCAGATTCAGCTCAAAGGAACGGGCCTGACGGACATATTTCGAGATATTTCTTCTTCTTGTTGTTCTTCTTCTGCACAGCTAAACTGGAAGTGGCATTTCCAGCCCGCAATAGTGCAGAGTTATCTCAAAGAAAAGGGCCACGGTGTTTCTGTATCTCTATTATGTTGGTGCGGCTTCGGAACTTTTAAATATCTTGATATATCTCGAGAACTACGCATCTGATCAAAAAATATCATAGAACATAAAAAGTAGGAAACTTAATTCTCTACAAAAAAGGTCTCCTAACATTTTGCCATAGCTCGCTTCGTTTCCGAGATATTTGCAGATATATCTCAAGGGAAGGGGCCTGACGGACATATTTCGAGATATTTCTTCTTCTTGTTGTTCTTCTTCTGCACAGCTAAGCTGGAAGTGGCATTTGCAGCTCGCAATAGTGCAGAGTTATCTCAAAAAAAGGGGCCACGGTGTTTCTGTATCTCTATTATGTTGGTGCGGCTTCGGAACTTTCAAATTTCTTGATATATCTCGAGAACTACGCGTCTGATCAAAAAATATCATAGAACATAAAAAATAGCAAACTTAATTCTCTACAAAAAAGGTCTCTTAACGTTTTGCCATAGCTGGCATCGTTTCCGAGATATTTGCAGATTTAGCTCAAGGGAAGGGGCCTGACGGACATATTCCGAGATATTTCTGCTTCTTGTTGTTCCTCTTCTGCACAGCTAAGCTGGAAGTGGCATTTGCAGCTCGCAATAGTGCAGAGTTATCTCAAAGAAAGAGGCCACGGTGTTTCTGTATCTCTATTATGTTGGTGCGGCTTCGGAACTTTTAAATATCTCGATATATCTCGAAAACTACGCTTCTGATCAAAAAATATCAGAGAACGTAAATTGTAGGAAACATAATTCTCTACAAAAAAGGTCTCTTAACATTTTGCAATAGCTCGCTTGGTTTCCGAGATATTTGCAGATTTATCTCAAGGGAAGGGGCCTGACGGACATATTTCGAGATATTTCTTCTTCTTGTTGTTCTTCTTCTGCACAGCTAAGCTGGAAGTGGCATTTGCAGCTCGCAATAGTGCAGAGATATCTCAAAGAAAGGGGCCACGGTGTTTCTGTATCTCTATTATGTTGGTGCGGCTTCGGAACTTTTAAATATCTCGATATATCTCGAAAACTACGCTTCTGATCAAAAAATATCATAGAACATAAATTGTAGGAAACATTATTCTCTACAAAAAAGGTCTCTTAACGTTTTGCCATAGCTGGCATCGTTTCCGAGATATTTGCAGATTTAGCTCAAGGGAAGGGGCCTGACGGACATATTCCGAGATATTTCTTCTTCTTGTTGTTCTTCTTCTGCACAGCTAAGCTGGAAGTGGCATTTGCAGCTCGCAATAGTGCAGAGTTATCTCAAAGAAAGGGGCCACGGTGTTTCTGTACCTCTATTATGTTGGTGCAGCTTCGGAACTTTTAAATATCTCGATATATCTCGAAAACTACGCTTCTGATCAAAAAATATCATAGAACGTAAATTGTAGGAAACATAATTCTCTACAAAAACGGTCTCTTAACGTTTTGCCATAGCTGGCATCGTTTCCGAGATATTTGCAGATTTAGCTCAAGGGAAGGGGCCTGACGGACATATTCCGAGATATTTCTTCTTCTTGTTGTTCCTCTTCTGCACAGCTAAGCTGGAAGTGGCATTTGCAGCTCGCAATAGTGCAGAGTTATCTCAAAGAAAGGGGCCACGGTGTTTCTGTATCTCTATTATGTTGGTGCGGCTTCGGAACTTTTAAATATCTCGATATATCTCGAAAACTACGCTTCTGATCAAAAAATATCATAGAACATAAATTGTAGGAAACATTATTCTCTACAAAAAAGGTCTCTTAACGTTTTGCCATAGCTGGCATCGTTTCCGAGATATTTGCAGATTTAGCTCAAGGGAAGGGGCCTGACGGACATATTCCGAGATATTTCTTCTTCTTGTTGTTCCTCTTCTGCACAGCTAAGCTGGAAGTGGCATTTGCAGCTCGCAATAGTGCAGAGTTATCTCAAAGAAAGAGGCCACGGTGTTTCTGTATCTCTATTATGTTGGTGCGGCTTCGGAACTTTTAAATATCTCGATATATCTCGAAAACTACGCTTCTGATCAAAAAATATCAGAGAACATAAATTGTAGGAAACATAATTCTCTACAAAAAAGGTCTCTTAACATGTTGCCATAGCTCGCTTCGTTTCCGAGATATTTGCAGATTTATCTCAAGGGAAGGGGTCTGACGGACATATTTCGAGATATTTCTTCTTCTTGTTGTTCTTCTTCTGCACAGCTAAGCTCGAAGTGGCATTTGCAGCTCGCAATAGTGCAGAGTTATCTCAAAGAAAGGGGCCACGGTGTTTCTGTATCTCTATTATGTTTGTGCGGCTTCGGAACTTTAAAATATCTTGATATATCTCGAGAACTACGCATCTGATCAAACAATATCATACAACATAAAAAGTAGGAAACTTAATTCTCTACAAAAAAGGTCTCTTAACATTTTGCCATAGCTCGCTTCGTTTCCGAGATATTTGCAGATTTAGCTCAAGGGAAGGGGTCTGACGGACATATTTCGAGATATTTCTTCTTCTTGTTGTTCTTCTTCTGCACAGCTAAGCTGGAAGCGGCATTTGCGGCTCGCACTAGTGCAGAGTTATCTCAAAGAAAGGGGCCACGGTGTTTCTGTATCTCTATTATGTTGGTGCGGCTTCGGATCTTTTAAATATCTCGATATATCTCGAAAACTACGCTTCTGATCAAAAAATATCATAGAGCAAAAATTGTAGGAAACATAATTCTCTACAAAAAAGGTCTCTTAACATTTTGCCATAGCTCGTTTCGTTTCCGAGATATTTGCAGATATATCTCAAGGGAAGGGGCCTGACGGACATATTTCGAGATATTTCTTCTTCTTGTTGTTCTTCTTCCGCACAGCTAAACTGGAAGTGGCATTTCCAGCTCGCAATAGCGCAGAGTTATCTCAAAGAAAGGGGCCACGGTGTTTCTGTATCTCAATTATGTTGGTGCGGCTTCGGAACTTTTAAATATCTTCATATATCTCGAGAACTACGCATCTGATCAAAAAATATCATAGAACATAAAAAGTAGGAAACTTAATTCTCTAGAAAAAAGGTCTCTTAACATTTTGCCATAGCTCGCTTCGTTTCCGAGATATTTGCAGATTTATCTCAAGGGAAGGGGCCTGACGGACATATTTCGAGATATTTCTTCTTCTTGTTGTTCTTCTTCTGCACAGCCAAGCTGGACGTGGCATTTACAGCTCGCAACAGTGCAGAGTTATCTCAAAGAAAGGGGCCACGGTGTTTCTGTACCTCTATTATGTTGGTGCGGCTTCGGAACTTTTAAATATCTTGATATATCTCGAGAACTACGCATCTGATCAAAAAATATCATAGAACATAAAAAGTAGGAAACGTAATTCTCTACAAATAAGGTCTCTTAACATTTTGCCATAGCTCGCTTCGTTTCCGAGATATTTGCAGATTTATCTCAAGGGAAGGGGCCTGACGGACATATTTCGAGATATTTCTTCTTCTTGTTGTTCTTCTTCTGCACAGCTAAGCTGGAAGTGGCATTTGCAGCTCGCAATAGTGCAGAGTTATCTCAAAGAAAGGGGCCACGGTGTTTCTGTATCTCTATTATGTTGGTGCGGCTTCGGAACTTTGAAATATCTTGATATATCTCGAGAACTACGGATCTGATCAAAAAATATCATAGAACAGAAAAAGTAGGAAACTTAATTCCCTACAAAAAAGGTCTCTTAACATTTTGCCATAGCTCGCTTCGTTTCCGAGATATTTGCAGATTTATCTCAAGGGAAGGGGTCTGACGGACATATTTCGAGATATTTCTTCTTCTTGTTGTTCTTCTTCTGCACAGCTAAACTGGAAGTGGCATTTCCAGCTCGCAATAGTGCAGATTTATCTCAAAGAAAGGGGCAACGGTGTTTCTGTATCTCTATTATGTTGGTGCGGCTTCGGAACTTTTAAATATCTTGATATATCTCGAGAACTACGCATCTGATCGAAAAATATAATAGAACATAAATTGTAGGAAACATAATTCTCTACAAAAAAGGTCTCTTAACATTTTGCCATAGCTCGTTTCGTTTCCGAGATATTTGCAGATATATCTCAAGGGAAGGGGCCTGACGGACATATTTCGAGATATTTCTTCTTCTTGTTGTTCTTCTTCTGCACAGCTAAGCTGGACGTGGCATTTACAGCTCGCAATAGTGCAGAGTTATCTCAAAGAAAGGGGCCACGGTGTTTCTGTATCTCTATTATGTTGGTGCGGCTTCGGAACTTTTAAATATCTTGATATATCTCGAGAACTACGCATCTGATCAAAAAATATCATACAACATAAAAAGTAGGAAACTTAAATCTCTACAAATAAAGTCTCTTAACATTTTGCCATAGCTCGCTTCGTTTCCGAGATATTTGCAGATTTATCTCAATGGAAGGGGCCTGACGGACATATTTCGAGATATTTCTTCTTCTTGTTGTTCTTCTTCTGCACAGCTAAGCTGGAAGTGGCATTTGCGGCTCGCACTAGTGCAGAGTTATCTCAAAGAAAGGGGCCACGGTGTTTCTGTATCTCTATTATGTTGGTGCGGCTTCGGAACCTTTAAATATCTCGATATATCTCGAAAACTACGCTTCTGATCAAAAAATATCATAGAACATAAATTGTAGGAAACATAATTCTCTACAAAAAACGTCTCTTAACATTTTGCCATAGCTCGCTTCGTTTCCGAGATATATGCAGATTTATCTCAAGGGAAGGGGCCTGACGGACATATTTCGAGATATTTCTTCTTCTTGTTGTTCTTCTTCTGCACAGCTAAGCTGGACGTGGCATTTACAGCTCGCAATAGTGCAGAGTTATCTCAAAGAAAGGGGCCACGGTGTTTCTGTATCTCTATTATGTTGGTGCGGCTTCGGAACTTTTAAATATCTTGATATATCTCGAGAACTACGCATCTGATCAAAAAATATCATACAACATAAAAAGTAGGAAACTTAAATCTCTACAAATAAAGTCTCTTAACATTTTGCCATAGCTCGCTTCGTTTCCGAGATATTTGCAGATTTATCTCAATGGAAGGGGCCTGACGGACATATTTCGAGATATTTCTTCTTCTTGTTGTTCTTCTTCTGCACAGCTAAGCTGGAAGTGGCATTTGCGGCTCGCACTAGTGCAGAGTTATCTCAAAGAAAGGGGCCACGGTGTTTCTGTATCTCTATTATGTTGGTGCGGCTTCGGAACCTTTAAATATCTCGATATATCTCGAAAACTACGCTTCTGATCAAAAAATATCATAGAACATAAATTGTAGGAAACATAATTCTCTACAAAAAACGTCTCTTAACATTTTGCCATAGCTCGCTTCGTTTCCGAGATATATGCAGATTTATCTCAAGGGAAGGGGCCTGACGGACATATTTCGAGATATTTCTTCTTCTTGTTGTTCTTCTTCTGCACAGCTTAGCTGGAAGTGGCATTTGCAGCTCGCAATAGTGCAGAGTTATCTCAAAGAAAGGGGCCACGGTGTTTCTGTATCTCTATTATGTTGGTGCGGCTTCGGAACTTTTAAATATCTTGATATATCTCGAGAACTACGCATCTGATCAAAAAATATCATAGAACATAAAAAGTAGGAAACTTAATTCTCTACAAAAAAGGTATCTTAACATTTTGCCATAGCTCGCTTCGTTTCCGAGATATTTGCAGATTTATCTCAAGGCAAGGGGCTTGACAGACATATTTCGAGATATTTCTTCTTCTTGTTGCTCTTCTTCTGCACAGCTAAGCTGGAAGTGGCATTTGCAGCTCGCAATAGTGCAGAGTTATCTCAAAGAAAGGGGCCACGGTGTTTCTGTATCTCTATTATGTTGGTGCGGCTTCGGATCTTTTAAATATCTCGATATATCTCGAAAACTACGCTTCTGATCAAAAAATATCATAGAACGTAAATTGTAGGAAACATAATTCTCTACAAAAAAGGTCTCTTAACATTTTGCCATAGCTCGCTTCGTTTCCGAGATATTTGCAGATTTATCTCAAGGGAAGAGGTCTGACGGACATATTTCGAGATATTTCTTCTTCTTGTTGTTCTTCTTCTGCACAGCTAAGCTCGAAGTGGCATTTGCAGCTCGCAATAGTGCAGAGTTATCTCAAAGAAAGGGGCCACGGTGTTTCTGTATCTCTATTATGTTGGTGCGGCTTCGGAACTTTTAAATATCTCGATATATCTCGAAAACTACGCTTCTGATCAAAAAATATCATAGAACATAAATTGTAGGAAACATAACTCTCTACAAAAATGGTCTCTTAACATTTTGCCATAGCTCGCTTCGTTTCCGAGATATGTGCAGATTTATCTCAAGGGAAGGGGCCTGACGGACATATTTCGAGATATTTCTTCTTCTTGTTGTTCTTCTTCTGCACAGCTAAGCTGGAAGTGGCATTTGCAGCTCGCAATAGTGCAGAGTTGTCTCAAAGAAAGAGGCCACTGTGTTTCTGTACCTCTATTATGTTGGTGCAGCTTCGGAACTTTTAAATATCTTGATATATCTCGAGAACTACGCATCTGATCAAAAAATATCATAGAACATAAAAAGTAGAAAACTTAATTCTCTACAAAAAAGGTCTCTTAACATTTTGCGATAGCTCGCTTGGTTTCCGAGATATATGCAGATTTATCTCAAGGGAAGGGGCCTGACGGACATATTTCGAGATATTTCTTCTTCTTGTTGTTCTTCTTCTGCACAGCTAAGCTGGAAGTGGCATTTGCAGCTCGCAATAGTGCAGAGTTATCTCAAAGAAAGGGGCCACGGTGTTTCTGTATCTCTATTATGTTGGTGCGGCTTCGGAACTTTTAAATATCTTGATATATCTCGAGAACTACGCATCTGATCAAAAAATATCATAGAATATAAAAAGTAGGAAACTTAATTCTCTACAAATAAAGTCTCTTAACATTTTGCCATAGCTCGCTTGGTTTCCGAGATATTTGCAGATTTATCTCAAGGGAAGGGGCCTGACGGACATATTTCGAGATATTTCTTCTTCTTGTTGTTCTTCTTCTGCACAGCTAAGCTGGAAGTGGCATTTGCGGCTCGCACTAGTGCAGAGTTATCTCAAAGAAAGGGGCCACGGTGTTTCTGTATCTCTATTATGTTGGTGCGGCTTCGGAACTTTTAAATATCTCGATATATCTCGAAAACTACGCTTCTGATCAAAAAATATCATAGAACATAAATTGTAGGAAACATTATTCTCTACAAAAAAGGTCTCTTAACGTTTTGCCATAGCTGGCATCGTTTCCGAGATATTTGCAGATTTAGCTCAAGGGAAGGGGCCTGACGGACATATTCCGAGATATTTCTTCTTCTTGTTGTTCCTCTTCTGCACAGCTAAGCTGGAAGTGGCATTTGCAGCTCGCAATAGTGCAGAGTTATCTCAAAGAAAGAGGCCACGGTGTTTCTGTATCTCTATTATGTTGGTGCGGCTTCGGAACTTTTAAATATCTCGATATATCTCGAAAACTACGCTTCTGATCAAAAAATATCAGAGAACATAAATTGTAGGAAACATAATTCTCTACAAAAAAGGTCTCTTAACATGTTGCCATAGCTCGCTTCGTTTCCGAGATATTTGCAGATTTATCTCAAGGGAAGGGGTCTGACGGACATATTTCGAGATATTTCTTCTTCTTGTTGTTCTTCTTCTGCACAGCTAAGCTCGAAGTGGCATTTGCAGCTCGCAATAGTGCAGAGTTATCTCAAAGAAAGGGGCCACGGTGTTTCTGTATCTCTATTATGTTTGTGCGGCTTCGGAACTTTAAAATATCTTGATATATCTCGAGAACTACGCATCTGATCAAACAATATCATACAACATAAAAAGTAGGAAACTTAATTCTCTACAAAAAAGGTCTCTTAACATTTTGCCATAGCTCGCTTCGTTTCCGAGATATTTGCAGATTTAGCTCAAGGGAAGGGGTCTGACGGACATATTTCGAGATATTTCTTCTTCTTGTTGTTCTTCTTCTGCACAGCTAAGCTGGAAGCGGCATTTGCGGCTCGCACTAGTGCAGAGTTATCTCAAAGAAAGGGGCCACGGTGTTTCTGTATCTCTATTATGTTGGTGCGGCTTCGGATCTTTTAAATATCTCGATATATCTCGAAAACTACGCTTCTGATCAAAAAATATCATAGAGCAAAAATTGTAGGAAACATAATTCTCTACAAAAAAGGTCTCCTAACATTTTGCCATAGCTCGTTTCGTTTCCGAGATATTTGCAGATATATCTCAAGGGAAGGGGCCTGACGGACATATTTCGAGATATTTCTTCTTCTTGTTGTTCTTCTTCCGCACAGCTAAACTGGAAGTGGCATTTCCAGCTCGCAATAGCGCAGAGTTATCTCAAAGAAAGGGGCCACGGTGTTTCTGTATCTCAATTATGTTGGTGCGGCTTCGGAACTTTTAAATATCTTGATATATCTCGAGAACTACGCATCTGATCAAAAAATATCATAGAACATAAAAAGTAGGAAACTTAATTCTCTAGAAAAAAGGTCTCTTAACATTTTGCCATAGCTCGCTTCGTTTCCGAGATATTTGCAGATTTATCTCAAGGGAAGGGGCCTGACGGACATATTTCGAGATATTTCTTCTTCTTGTTGTTCTTCTTCTGCACAGCCAAGCTGGACGTGGCATTTACAGCTCGCAACAGTGCAGAGTTATCTCAAAGAAAGGGGCCACGGTGTTTCTGTACCTCTATTATGTTGGTGCGGCTTCGGAACTTTTAAATATCTTGATATATCTCGAGAACTACGCATCTGATCAAAAAATATCATAGAACATAAAAAGTAGGAAACGTAATTCTCTACAAATAAGGTCTCTTAACATTTTGCCATAGCTCGCTTCGTTTCCGAGATATTTGCAGATTTATCTCAAGGGAAGGGGCCTGACGGACATATTTCGAGATATTTCTTCTTCTTGTTGTTCTTCTTCTGCACAGCTAAGCTGGAAGTGGCATTTGCAGCTCGCAATAGTGCAGAGTTATCTCAAAGAAAGGGGCCACGGTGTTTCTGTATCTCTATTATGTTGGTGCGGCTTCGGAACTTTGAAATATCTTGATATATCTCGAGAACTACGGATTTGATCAAAAAATATCATAGAACAGAAAAAGTAGGAAACTTAATTCCCTACAAAAAAGGTCTCTTAACATTTTGCCATAGCTCGCTTCGTTTCCGAGATATTTGCAGATTTATCTCAAGGGAAGGGGTCTGACGGACATATTTCGAGATATTTCTTCTTCTTGTTGTTCTTCTTCTGCACAGCTAAACTGGAAGTGGCATTTCCAGCTCGCAATAGTGCAGATTTATCTCAAAGAAAGGGGCAACGGTGTTTCTGTATCTCTATTATGTTGGTGCGGCTTCGGAACTTTTAAATATCTTGATATATCTCGAGAACTACGCATCTGATCGAAAAATATAATAGAACATAAATTGTAGGAAACATAATTCTCTACAAAAAAGGTCTCTTAACATTTTGCCATAGCTCGTTTCGTTTCCGAGATATTTGCAGATATATCTCAAGGGAAGGGGCCTGACGGACATATTTCGAGATATTTCTTCTTCTTGTTGTTCTTCTTCTGCACAGCTAAGCTGGACGTGGCATTTACAGCTCGCAATAGTGCAGAGTTATCTCAAAGAAAGGGGCCACGGTGTTTCTGTATCTCTATTATGTTGGTGCGGCTTCGGAACTTTTAAATATCTTGATATATCTCGAGAACTACGCATCTGATCAAAAAATATCATACAACATAAAAAGTAGGAAACTTAAATCTCTACAAATAAAGTCTCTTAACATTTTGCCATAGCTCGCTTCGTTTCCGAGATATTTGCAGATTTATCTCAATGGAAGGGGCCTGACGGACATATTTCGAGATATTTCTTCTTCTTGTTGTTCTTCTTCTGCACAGCTAAGCTGGAAGTGGCATTTGCGGCTCGCACTAGTGCAGAGTTATCTCAAAGAAAGGGGCCACGGTGTTTCTGTATCTCTATTATGTTGTTGCGGCTTCGGAACCTTTAAATATCTCGATATATCTCGAAAACTACGCTTCTGATCAAAAAATATCATAGAACATAAATTGTAGGAAACATAATTCTCTACAAAAAACGTCTCTTAACATTTTGCCATAGCTCGCTTCGTTTCCGAGATATATGCAGATTTATCTCAAGGGAAGGGGCCTGACGGACATATTTCGAGATATTTCTTCTTCTTGTTGTTCTTCTTCTGCACAGCTAAGCTGGACGTGGCATTTACAGCTCGCAATAGTGCAGAGTTATCTCAAAGAAAGGGGCCACGGTGTTTCTGTATCTCTATTATGTTGGTGCGGCTTCGGAACTTTTAAATATCTTGATATATCTCGAGAACTACGCATCTGATCAAAAAATATCATACAACATAAAAAGTAGGAAACTTAAATCTCTACAAATAAAGTCTCTTAACATTTTGCCATAGCTCGCTTCGTTTCCGAGATATTTGCAGATTTATCTCAAGGGAAGGGGCCAGACGGACATATTTCGAGATATTTCTTCTTCTTGTTGTTCTTCTTCTGCACAGCTAAGCTGGAAGTGGCATTTGCAGCTCGCAATAGTGCAGAGTTATCTCAAAGAAAGGGGCCACGGTGTTTCTGTACCTCTATTATGTTGGTGCAGCTTCGGAACTTTTAAATATCTTGATATATCTCGAGAACTACGCATCTGATCAAAAAATATCATAGAACATAAAAAGTAGGAAACTTAATTCTCTACAAAAAAGGTATCTTAACATTTTGGCATACCTCGCTTCGTTTCCGAGATATTTGCAGATTTATCTCAAGGGAAGGGGCTTGACAGACATATTTCGAGATATTTCTTCTTCTTGTTGCTCTTCTTCTGCACAGCTAAGCTGGAAGTGGCATTTGCAGCTCGCAATAGTGCAGAGTTATCTCAAAGAAAGGGGCCACGGTGTTTCTGTATCTCTATTATGTTAGTGCGGCTTCGGATCTTTTAAATATCTCGATATATCTCGAAAACTACGCTTCTGATCAAAAAATATCATAGAACGTAAATTGTAGGAAACATAATTCTCTACAAAAAAGGTCTCTTAACATTTTGCCATAGCTCGCTTCGTTTCCGAGATATTTGCAGATTTATCTCAAGGGAAGGGGTCTGACGGACATATTTCGAGATATTTCTTCTTCTTGTTGTTCTTCTTCTGCACAGCTAAGCTCGAAGTGGCATTTGCAGCTCGCAATAGTGCAGAGTTATCTCAAAGAAAGGGGCCACGGTGTTTCTGTATCTCTATTATGTTGGTGCGGCTTCGGAACTTTTAAATATCTTGATATATTTCGAGAACTACGCATCTGATCGAAAAATATCATAGAACATAAAAAGTAGGACACTTAATTCGCTACAAAAAAGGTCTCTTAACATTTTGCCATAGCTCGCTTCGTTTCCGAGATATTTGCAGGTTTATCTCAAGGGAAGGGGCCTGACGGACATATTTCGAGATATTTCTTCTTCTTGTTGTTCTTCTTCTGCACAGCTTAGCTGGAAGCGGCATTTGCGGCTCGCACTAGTGCAGAGTTATCTCAAAGAAAGGGGCCACGGTGTTTCTGTATCTCTATTATGTTGGTGCGGGTTCGGATCTTTTAAATATCTCGATATATCTCGAAAACTACGCTTCTGATCAAAAAATATCATAGAACATAAATTGTAGGAAACATAATTCTCTACAAAAAAGGTCTCTTAACATTTTGCCATAGCTCGTTTCGTTTCCGAGATATTTGCAGATATATCTCAAGGGAAGGGGCCTGACGGACATATTTCGAGATATTTCTTCTTCTTGTTGTTCTTCTTCTGCACAGCCAAGCTGGACGTGGCATTTACAGCTCGCAATAGTGCAGAGTTATCTCAAAGAAAGGGGCCACGGTGTTTCTGTATCTCTATTATGTTGGTGCGGCTTCGGAACTTTTAAATATCTTGATATATCTCGAGAACTACGCATCTGATCAAAAAATATCATAGAACATAAAAAGTAGGAAACTTAAATCTCTACAAATAAAGTCTCTTAACATTTTGCCATAGCTCGCTTCGTTTCCGAGATATTTGCAGATTTATCTCAATGGAAGGGGCCTGACGGACATATTTCGAGATATTTCTTCTTCTTGTTGTTCTTCTTCTGCACAGCTAAGCTGGAAGTGGCATTTGCGGCTCGCACTAGTGCAGAGTTATCTCAAAGAAAGGGGCCACGGTGTTTCTGTATCTCTATTATGTTGGTGCGGCTTCGGAACTTTTAAATATCTCGATATATCTCGAAAACTACGCTTCTGATCAAAAAATATCATAGAACATAAATTGTAGGAAACATAATTCTCTACAAAATAGGTGTCTTAACATTTTGCCATAGCTCGCTTCGTTTCCGAGATATTTGCAGATTTATCTCAAGGGAAGGGGTCTGACGGACGTATTTCGAGATATTTCTTCTTCTTGTTGTTCTTCTTCTGCACAGCTAAGCTCGAAGTGGCATTTGCAGCTCGCAATAGTGCAGAGTTATCTCAAAGAAAGGGGCCACGGTGTTTCTGTATCTCTATTATGTTGCTGCGGCTTCGGAACTTTTAAATATCTTGATATATTTCGAGAACTACGCATCTGATCGAAAAATATCGTAGAACATAAAAAGGAGGACACTTAATTCGCTACAAAAAAGGTCTCTTAACATTTTGCCATAGCTCGCTTCGTTTCCGAGATATTTGCAGGTTTATCTCAAGGGAAGGGGCCTGACGGACATATTTCGAGATATTTCTTCTTCTTGTTGTTCTTCTTCTGCACAGCTAAGCTGGAAGCGGCATTTGCGGCTCGCACTAGTGCAGAGTTATCTCAAAGAAAGGGGCCACGGTGTTTCTGTATCTCTATTATGTTGGTGCAGGTTCGGATCTTTTAAATATCTCGATATATCTCGAAAACTACGCTTCTGATCAAAAAATATCATAGAACATAAATTGTAGGAAACATAATTCTCTACAAAAAAGGTCTCTTAACATTTTGCCATAGCTCGTTTCGTTTCCGAGATATTTGCAGATATATCTCAAGGGAAGGGGCCGGACGGACATATTTCGAGATATTTCTTCTTCTTGTTGTTCTTCTTCTGCACAGCTAAGCTGGAAGTGGCATTTGCGGCTCGCACTAGTGCAGAGTTATCTCAAAGAAAGGGGCCACGGTGTTTCTGTATCTCTATTATGTTGGTGCGGCTTCGGAACTTTTAAATATCTCGATATATCTCGAAAACTACGCTTCTGATCAAAAAATGTCATGGAACATAAATTGTAGGAAACATAATTCTCTACAAAAAAGGTCTCTTAAGGTTTTGCCATAGCTCTTTTCGTTTCCGAGATATTTGCAGATATATCTCTAGGGAAGGGGCCTGACGGACATATTTCGAGATATTTCTTCTTCTTGTTGTTCTTCTTCTGCACAGCTAAACTGGAAGTGGCATTTCCAGCTCGCAATAGTGCAGAGTTATCTCAAAGAAAGGGGCCACGGTGTTTCTGTATCTCTATTATGTTGGTGCGGCTTCGGAACTTTTAAATATCTTGATATATCTCGAGAACTACGCATCTGATCAAAAAATATCATAGAACATAAAAAGTAGGAAACTTAATTCTCTACAAAAAAGGTCTCTTAACATTTTGCCATAGCTCGCTTCGTTTCCGCGATATTTGCAGATTTATCTCAAGGGAAGGGGCCTGACGGACATATTTCGAGATATTTCTTCTTCTTGTTGTTCTTCTTCTGCACAGCTAAGCTGGAAGTGGCATTTACAGCTCGCAATAGTGCAGAGTTATCTCAAAGAAAGGGGCCACGGTGTTTCTGTATCTCTATTATGTTGGTGCGGCTTCGGAACTTTTAAATATCTTGATATATCTCGAGAACTACGCTTCTGAACAAAAAATATCATAGAACATAAATTATAGGAAACATAATTCTCTACAGAAAACGTCTCTTAACATTTTGCCATAGCTCGCTTTGTTTCCGAGGTATTTGCAGATTTATCTCAAGGGAAGGGTCCTGACGGACATATTTCGGGATATTTCTTCCTCTTGTTGTTCTTCTTCTGCACAGCTAAACTGGAAGTGGCATTTCCAGCTCACAATAGTGCAGAGTTATCTCAAAGAAAGGGGCTACGGTGTTTCTGTATCTCTATTATGTTGGTGCGGCTTCGGAACTTTTAAATATCTTGATATATCTCGAGAACTACGCATCTGATCGAAAAATATCATAGGACATAAAAAGTAGGAAACTTAATTCTCTACAAAAAAGGTCTCTTAACATTTTGCCATAGCTCGCTTCGTTTCCGAGATATTTGCAGATTTATCTCAAGGGAAGGGTCCTGACGGACATATTTCGAGATATTTCTTCTTCTTGTTGTTCTTCTTCTGCACAGCTAAGCTGGAAGTGGCATTTGCAGCTCGCAATAGTGCAGAGTTACCTCAAAGAAAGGGGCCACGGTGTTTCTGTATCTCTATTATGTTGGTGCCGCTTCGGAACTTTTAAATATCTGGATATATCTCGAGAACTACGCATCTGATCAAAAAATATCATAGAACATAAAAAGTAGGAAACTTAATTCTCTACAAAAATGGTCTCTAAAGATTTTGCCATAGCTCGCTTCGTTTCCGAGATATTTGCAGATTTATCTCAAGGGAAGGGGCCTGACGGACATATTTCGAGATATTTCTTCTTCTTGTTGTTCTTCTTCTGCACAGCTAAGCTGGAAGTGGCATTTGCAGCTCGCAATAGTGCAGAGTTATCTCAAAGAAAGGGGCTACGGTGTTTCTGTATCTCTATTATGTTGGTGCGGCTTCGGAACTTTTAAATATCTTGATATATCTCGAGAACTACGCATCTGATCGAAAAATATCATAGGACATAAAAAGTAGGAAACTTAATTCTCTACAAAAAAGGTCTCTTAACATTTTGCCATAGCTCGCTTCGTTTCCGAGATATTTGCAGATTTATCTCAAGGGAAGGGTCCTGACGGACATATTTCGAGATATTTCTTCTTCTTGTTGTTCTTCTTCTGCACAGCTAAGCTGGAAGTGGCATTTGCAGCTCGCAATAGTGCAGAGTTACCTCAAAGAAAGGGGCCACGGTGTTTCTGTATCTCTATTATGTTGGTGCCGCTTCGGAACTTTTAAATATCTGGATATATCTCGAGAACTACGCATCTGATCAAAAAATATCATAGAACATAAAAAGTAGGAAACTTAATTCTCTACAAAAATGGTCTCTAAAGATTTTGCCATAGCTCGCTTCGTTTCCGAGATATTTGCAGATTTATCTCAAGGGAAGGGGCCTGACGGACATATTTCGAGATATTTCTTCTTCTTGTTGTTCTTCTTCTGCACAGCTAAGCTGGAAGTGGCATTTGCAGCTCGCAATAGTGCAGAGTTATCTCAAAGAAAGGGGCCACGGTGTTTCTGTATCTCTATTATGTTGGTGCGGCTTCGGAACTTTTAAATATCTTGATATATCTCGAGAACTACGCATCTGATCAAAAAATATCATAGAACATAAAAAGTAGGAAACTTAATTCTCTACAAAAAAGGTCTCTTAACATTTTGCCATAGCTCGCTTCGTTTCCGAGATATTTACAGATTTATCTCAAGGGAAGGGGCCTGACGGACATATTTCGAGATATTTCTTCTTCTTGTTGTTCTTCTTCTGCACAGCTAAGCTGGAAGTGGCATTTGCAGCTCGCAGTAGTGCAGAGTTATCTCAAAGAAAGGGGCCACGGTGTTTCTGTATCTCTATTATGTTGGTACGGCTTCGGAACTTTTAAATATCTCGATATATCTCGAAAACTACGCTTCTGATCAAAAAATGTCATGGAACATAAATTGTAGGAAACATAATTCTCTACACAAAAGGTCTCTTAAGGTTTTGCCATAGCTCGTTTCGTTTCCGAGATATTTGCAGATATATCTCTAGGGAAGGGGCCTGACGGACATATTTGGAGATATTTCTTCTTCTTGTTGTTCTTCTTCTGCACAGCTAAACTGGAAGTGGCATTTCCAGCTCGCAATAGTGCAGAGTTATCTCAAAGAAAGGGGCCACGGTGTTTCTGTATCTCTATTATGTTGGTGCGGCTTCGGAACTTTTAAATATCTTGATACATCTCGAGAACTACGCATCTGATCAAAAAATATCATAGAACATAAAAAGTAGGAAACTTAATTCTCTACAAAAAAGGTCTCTTAACATTTTGCCATAGCTCGCTTCGTTTCCGCGATATTTGCAGATTTATCTCAAGGGAAGGGGCCTGACGGACATATTTCGAGATATTTCTTCTTCTTGTTGTTCTTCTTCTGCACAGCTAAGCTGGAAGTGGCATTTACAGCTCGCAATAGTGCAGAGTTATCTCAAAGAAAGGGGCCACGGTGTTTCTGTATCTCTATTATGTTGGTGCGGCTTCGGAACTTTTAAATATCTTGATATATCTCGAGAACTACGCTTCTGAACAAAAAATATCATAGAACATAAATTATAGGAAACTTAATTCTCTACAGAAAACGTCTCTTAACATTTTGCCATAGCTCGCTTCGTTTCCGAGATATTTGCAGATTTATCTCAAGGGAAGGGTCCTGACGGACATATTTCGGGATATTTCTTCTTCTTGTTGTTCTTCTTCTGCACAGCTAAACTGGAAGTGGCATTTCCAGCTCACAATAGTGCAGAGTTATCTCAAAGAAAGGGGCTACGGTGTTTCTGTATCTCTATTATGTTGGTGCGGCTTCGGAACTTTTAAATATCTTGATATATCTCGAGAACTACGCATCTGATCGAAAAATATCATAGGAGATAAAAAGTAGGAAACTTAATTCTCTACAAAAAAGGTCTCTTAACATTTTGCCATAGCTCGCTTCGTTTCCGAGATATTTGCAGATTTATCTCAAGGGAAGGGTCCTGACGGACATATTTCGGGATATTTCTCCTTCTTGTTGTTCTTCTTCTGCACAGCTAAACTGGAAGTGGCATTTCCAGCTCGCAATAGTGCAGAGTTATCTCAAAGAAAGGGGCTACGGTGTTTCTGTATCTCTATTATGTTGGTGCGGCTTCGGAACTTTTAAATATCTTGATATATCTCGAGAACTACGCATCTGATCGAAAAATATCATAGACCATAAAAAGTAGGAAACTTAATTCTCTACAAAAAAGGTCTCTTAACATTTTGCCATAGCTCGCTTCGTTTCCGAGATATTTGCAGATTTATCTCAAGGGAAGGGGCCTGACGGACATATTTCGAGATATTTCTTCTTCTTGTTGTTCTTCTTCTGCACAGCTAAGCTGGAAGTGGCATTTGCAGCTCGCAATAGTGCAGAGTTACCTCAAAGAAAGGGGCCACGGTGTTTCTGTATCTCTATTATGTTGGTGCCGCTTCGGAACTTTTAAATATCTGGATATATCTCGAGAACTACGCATCTGATCAAAAAATATCGTAGAACATAAAAAGTAGGAAACTTAATTCTCTACAAAAAAGGTCTCTCAACATTTTGCCATAGCTCGCTTCGTTTCCGAGATATTTGCAGATTTATCTCAAGGGAAGGGGCCTGACGGACATATTTCGAGATATTTCTTCTTCTTGTTGTTCTTCTTCTGCACAGCTAAGCTGGAAGTGGCATTTGCAGCTCGCAATAGTGCAGAGTTATCTTAAAGAAAGGGGCCACGGTGTTTCTGTATCTCTATTATGTTGGTGCGGCTTCGGAACTTTTAAATATCTTGATATATCTCGAGAACTACGCATCTGATCAAAAAATATGATAGAACATAAAAAGTAGGAAACTTAATTCTCTACAAATAAGGTCTCTTAACATTTTGCCATAGCTCGCTTCGTTTCCGAGATATTTGCAGATTTATCTCAAGGGAAGGGGCCTGACGGACATATTTCGAGATATTTCTTCTTCTTGTTGTTCTTCTTCTGCACAGCTAAGCTGGAAGTGGCATTTGCAGCTCGCAATAGTGCAGAGTTATCTCAAAGAAAGGGGCCACGGTGTTTCTGTATCTCTATTATGTTGGTGCGGCTTCGGAACTTTTAAATATCTCGATATATCTCGAAAACTACGCTTCTGATCAAAAATATCATAGACCATAAATTGTAGGAAACATAATTCTCTACAAAAAAGGTCTCTTAACGTTTTGCCATAGCTCGCTTCGTTTCCGAGACATTTGCAGATTTATCTCAAGGGAAGGGTCCTGACGGACATATTTCGAGATATTTCTTCTTCTTGTTGTTCTTCTTCTGCACAGCTAAACTGGAAGTGGCATTTCCAGCTCACAATAGCGCAGAGTTATCTCAAAGAAAGGGGCCACGGTGTTTCTGTATCTCTATTATGTTGGTGCGGCTTCGGAACTTTTAAATATCTTGATATATCTCGAGAACTACGCTTCTGAACAAAAAATATCATAGAACATAAATTATAGGAAACTTAATTCTCTACAGAAAACGTCTCTTAACATTTTGCCATAGCTCGCTTCGTTTCCGAGATATTTGCAGATTTATCTCAAGGGAAGGGTCCTGACGGACATATTTCGGGATATTTCTTCTTCTTGTTGTTCTTCTTCTGCACAGCTAAACTGGAAGTGGCATTTCCAGCTCACAATAGTGCAGAGTTATCTCAAAGAAAGGGGCTACGGTGTTTCTGTATCTCTATTATGTTGGTGCGGCTTCGGAACTTTTAAATATCTTGATATATCTCGAGAACTACGCATCTGATCGAAAAATATCATAGGAGATAAAAAGTAGGAAACTTAATTCTCTACAAAAAAGGTCTCTTAACATTTTGCCATAGCTCGCTTCGTTTCCGAGATATTTGCAGATTTATCTCAAGGGAAGGGTCCTGACGGACATATTTCGGGATATTTCTCCTTCTTGTTGTTCTTCTTCTGCACAGCTAAACTGGAAGTGGCATTTCCAGCTCGCAATAGTGCAGAGTTATCTCAAAGAAAGGGGCTACGGTGTTTCTGTATCTCTATTATGTTGGTGCGGCTTCGGAACTTTTAAATATCTTGATATATCTCGAGAACTACGCATCTGATCGAAAAATATCATAGACCATAAAAAGTAGGAAACTTAATTCTCTACAAAAAAGGTCTCTTAACATTTTGCCATAGCTCGCTTCGTTTCCGAGATATTTGCAGATTTATCTCAAGGGAAGGGGCCTGACGGACATATTTCGAGATATTTCTTCTTCTTGTTGTTCTTCTTCTGCACAGCTAAGCTGGAAGTGGCATTTGCAGCTCGCAATAGTGCAGAGTTACCTCAAAGAAAGGGGCCACGGTGTTTCTGTATCTCTATTATGTTGGTGCCGCTTCGGAACTTTTAAATATCTGGATATATCTCGAGAACTACGCATCTGATCAAAAAATATCGTAGAACATAAAAAGTAGGAAACTTAATTCTCTACAAAAAAGGTCTCTCAACATTTTGCCATAGCTCGCTTCGTTTCCGAGATATTTGCAGATTTATCTCAAGGGAAGGGGCCTGACGGACATATTTCGAGATATTTCTTCTTCTTGTTGTTCTTCTTCTGCACAGCTAAGCTGGAAGTGGCATTTGCAGCTCGCAATAGTGCAGAGTTATCTTAAAGAAAGGGGCCACGGTGTTTCTGTATCTCTATTATGTTGGTGCGGCTTCGGAACTTTTAAATATCTTGATATATCTCGAGAACTACGCATCTGATCAAAAAATATGATAGAACATAAAAAGTAGGAAACTTAATTCTCTACAAATAAGGTCTCTTAACATTTTGCCATAGCTCGCTTCGTTTCCGAGATATTTGCAGATTTATCTCAAGGGAAGGGGCCTGACGGACATATTTCGAGATATTTCTTCTTCTTGTTGTTCTTCTTCTGCACAGCTAAGCTGGAAGTGGCATTTGCAGCTCGCAATAGTGCAGAGTTATCTCAAAGAAAGGGGCCACGGTGTTTCTGTATCTCTATTATGTTGGTGCGGCTTCGGAACTTTTAAATATCTCGATATATCTCGAAAACTACGCTTCTGATCAAAAATATCATAGACCATAAATTGTAGGAAACATAATTCTCTACAAAAAAGGTCTCTTAACGTTTTGCCATAGCTCGCTTCGTTTCCGAGACATTTGCAGATTTATCTCAAGGGAAGGGTCCTGACGGACATATTTCGAGATATTTCTTCTTCTTGTTGTTCTTCTTCTGCACAGCTAAACTGGAAGTGGCATTTCCAGCTCACAATAGCGCAGAGTTATCTCAAAGAAAGGGGCCACGGTGTTTCTGTATCTCTATTATGTTGGTGCGGCTTCGGAACTTTTAAATATCTTGATATATCTCGAGAACTACGCATCTGATCAAAAAATATCATAGAACATAAAAAGTAGGAAACTTAATTCTCTACAAAAAAGGTCTCTTAACATTTTGTCATAGCTCGCTTCGTTTCCGAGATATTTACAGATTTATCTCAAGGGAAGGGGCCTGACGGACATATTTCGAGATATTTCTTCTTCTTGTTGTTCTTCTTCTGCACAGCTTAGCTGGAAGTGGCATTTGCAGCTCGCAGTAGTGCAGAGTTATCTCAAAGAAAGGGGCAACGGTGTTTCTGTATCTCTATTATGTTGGTGCGGCTTCGGAACTTTTAAATATCTTGATATATCTCGAGAACTACGCATCTGATCAAAAAATATCATAGAACATAAAAAGTGGGAAACTTAATTCTCTACAAAAAAGGTCTCTTAACATTTTGCCATAGCTCGCTTGGTTTCCGAGATATCTGCAGATTTATCTCAAGGGAAGGGGCCTGACGGACATATTTCGAGATATTTCTTCTTTTTGTTGTTCTTCTTCTGCACAGCTAAGCTGGACGTGGCATTTACAGCTCGGAATAGTGCAGAGTTATCTCAAAGAAAGGGGCCACGGTGTTTCTGTATCTCTATTATGTTGGTGCGGCTTCGCAACTTTTAAATATCTTCATATATCTCGAGAACTACGCATCTGATCAAAAAATATCATAGAACATAAAAAGTAGGAAACTTAATTCTCTACAAAAAAGGTCTCTTAACATTTTGCCATAGCTCGCTTCGTTTCCGAGATATTTACAGATTTATCTCAAGGGAAGGGGCCTGACTGACATATTTCGAGATATTTCTTCTTCTTGTTGTTCTTCTTCTGCACAGCTCAGCTGGAAGTGGCATTTGCAGCTCGCAATAGTGCAGAGTTACCTCAAAGAAAGGGGCCACGGTGTTTCTGTATCTCTATTACGTTGGTGCGGCTTCGGAACTTTTAAATATCTTGATATATCTCGAGAACTACGCATCTGATCAAAAAATATCATAGAACATAAAAAGTAGAAAACTTAATTCTCTACAAATAAGGTCTTTTAACATTTTGCCATAGCTCGCTTCGTTTCCGAGATATTTGCAGATTTATCTCAAGGGAAGGGGCCTGACGGACATATTTCGAGATATTTCTTCTTCTTGTTGTTCTTCTTCTGCACAGCTAAGCTGGAAGTGGCATTTGCAGCTCGCAATAGTGCAGAGTTATCTCAAAGAAAGGGGCCACGGTGTTTCTGTATCTCTATTATGTTGGTGCGGCTTCGGAACTTTTAAATATCTTGATATATCTCGAGAACTACGCATCTGATCAAAAAATATCATAGAACATAAAAAGTAGAAAACTTAATTCTCTACAAATAAGGTCTTTTATCATTTTGCCATAGCTCGCTTCGTTTCCGAGATATTTGCAGATTTATCTCAAGGGAAGGGGCCTGACGGACATATTTCGAGATATTTCTTCTTCTTGTTGTTCTTCTTCTGCACAGCTAAGCTGGAAGTGGCATTTGCAGCTCGCAATAGTGCAGAGTTATCTCAAAGAAAGGGGCCACGGTGTTTCTATATCTCTATTATGTTGGTGCGGCTTCGGAACTTTTAAATATCTCGATATATCTCGAAAACTACGCTTCTGATCAAAAAATATCATAGAACATAAATTGTAGGAAACATAATTCTCTACAAAAAAGGTCTCTTAACGTTTTGCCATAGCTCGCTTCGTTTCCGAGACATTTGCAGATTTATCTCAAGGGAAGGGTCCTGACGGACATATTTCGAGATATTTCTTCTTCTTGTTGTTCTTCTTCTGCACAGCTAAACTGGAAGTGGCATTTCCAGCTCACAGTAGCGCAGAGTTATCTCAAAGAAAGGGGCCACGGTGTTTCTGTATCTCTATTATGTTGGTGCGGCTTCGGAACTTTTAACTATCTTGATATATCTCGAGAACTACGCATCTGATCAAAAAATATCATAGAACATAAAAAGTGGGAAACTTAATTCTCTACAAAAAAGGTCTCTTAACATTTTGCCATAGCTCGCTTGGTTTCCGAGATATTTGCAGATTTATCTCAAGGGAAGGGGCCTGACGGACATATTTCGAGATATTTCTTCTTCTTGTTGTTCTTCTTCTGCATAGCTAAGCTGGACGTGGCATTTACAGCTCGGAATAGTGCAGAGTTATCTCAAAGAAAGGGGCCACGGTGTTTCTGTATCTCTATTATGTTGGTGCGGCTTCGGAACTTTTAAATATCTTCATATATCTCGAGAACTACGCATCTGATCAAAAAATATCATAGAACATAAAAAGTAGGAAACTTAATTCTCTACAAAAAAGGTCTCTTAACATTTTGCCATAGCTCGCTTCGTTTCCGAGATATTTACAGATTTATCTCAAGGGAAGGGGCCTGACTGACATATTTCGAGATATTTCTTCTTCTTGTTGTTCTTCTTCTGCACAGCTAAGCTGGAAGTGGCATTTGCAGCTCGCAGTAGTGCAGAGTTATCTCAAAGAAAGGGGCCACGGTGTTTCTCTATCTCTATTATGTTGGTGCGGCTTCGGAACTTTTAAATATCTTGATATATCTCGAGAACTACGCATCTGATCAAAAAATATCATAGAAGATAAAAAGTGGGAAACTTAATTCTCTACAAAAAAGGTCTCTTAACATTTTGCCATAGCTCGCTTGGTTTCCGAGATATTTGCAGATTTATCTCAAGGGAAGGGGCCTGACGGACATATTTCGAGATATTTCTTCTTCTTGTTGTTCTTCTTCTGTACAGCTAAGCTGGAAGTGGCATTTGCAGCTCGCACTAGTGCAGAGTTATCTCAAAGAAAGGGGCCACGGTGTTTCTGTATCTCTATTATGTTGGTACGGCTTCGGAACTTTTAAATATCTCGATATATCTCGAAAACTACGCTTCTGATCAAAAAATGTCATGGAACATAAATTGTAGGAAACATAATTCTCTACAAAAAAGGTCTCTTAAGGTTTTGCCATAGCTCGTTTCGTTTCCGAGATATTTGCAGATATATCTCTAGGGAAGGGGCCTGACGGACATATTTCGAGATATTTCTTCTTCTTGTTGTTCTTCTTCTGCACAGCTAAACTGTAAGTGGCATTTCCAGCTCGCAATAGTGCAGAGTTATCTCAAAGAAAGGGGCCACGGTGTTTCTGTATCTCTATTATGTTGGTGCGGCTTCGGAACTTTTAAATATCTTGATATATCTCGAGAACTACGCATCTGATCAAAAAATGTCATAGAACATAAAAAGTAGGAAACTTAATTCTCTACAAAAAAGGTCTCTTAACATTTTGCCATAGCTCGCTTCGTTTCCGCGATATTTGCAGATTTATCTCAAGGGAAGGGGCCTGACGGACATATTTCGAGATATTTCTTCTTCTTGTTGTTCTTCTTCTGCACGGCTAAGCTGGAAGTGGCATTTGCAGCTCGCAATAGTGCAGAGTTATCTCAAAGAAAGGGGCCACGGTGTTTCTGTATCTCTATTATGTTGGTGCGGCTTCGGAACTTTTAAATATCTCGATATATCTCGAAAACTACGCTTCTGATCAAAAAATATCATAGAATATAAATTGTAGGAAACATTATTCTCTACAAAAAAGGTCTCTTAACGTTTTGCCATAGCTCGTTTCGTTTCCGAGATATTTGCAGATTCAGCTCAAAGGAACGGGCCTGACGGACATATTTCGAGATATTTCTTCTTCTTGTTGTTCTTCTTCTGCACAGCTAAGCTGGAAGTGGCATTTGCAGCTCGCAGTAGTGCAGAGTTATCTCAAAGAAAGGGGCCACGGTGTTTCTCTATCTCTATTATGTTGGTGCGGCTTCGGAACTTTTAAATATCTTGATATATCTCGAGAACTACGCATCTGATCAAAAAATATCATAGAACATAAAAAGTGGGAAACTTAATTCTCTACAAAAAAGGTCTCTTAACATTTTGCCTTAGCTCGCTTGGTTTCCGAGATATTTGCAGATTTATCTCAAGGGAAGGGGCCTGACGGACATATTTCGAGATATTTCTTCTTCTTGTTGTTCTTCTTCTGCACAGCTAAGCTGGACGTGGCATTTACAGCTCGGAATAGTGCAGAGTTATCTCAAAGAAAGGGGCCACGGTGTTTCTGTATCTCTATTATGTTGGTGCGGCTTCGCAACTTTTAAATATCTTCATATATCTCGAGAACTACGCATCTGATCAAAAAATATCATAGAACATAAAAAGTAGGAAACTTAATTCTCTACAAAAAAGGTCTCTTAACATTTTGCCATAGCTCGCTTCGTTTCCGAGATATTTACAGATTTATCTCAAGGGAAGGGGCCTGACTGACATATTTCGAGATATTTCTTCTTCTTGTTGTTCTTCTTCTGCACACCTCAGCTGGAAGTGGCATTTGCAGCTCGCAATAGTGCAGAGTTACCTCAAAGAAAGGGGCCACGGTGTTTCTGTATCTCTATTATGTTGGTGCGGCTTCGGAACTTTTAAATATCTTGATATATCTCGAGAACTACGCATCTGATCAAAAAATATCATAGAACATAAAAAGTAGAAAACTTAATTCTCTACAAATAAGGTCTTTTAACATTTTGCCATAGCTCGCTTCGTTTCCGAGATATTTGCAGATTTATCTCAAGGGAAGGGGCCTGACGGACATATTTCGAGATATTTCTTCTTCTTGTTGTTCTTCTTCTGCACAGCTAAGCTGGAAGTGGCATTTGCAGCTCGCAATAGTGCAGAGTTATCTCAAAGAAAGGGGCCACGGTGTTTCTGTATCTCTATTATGTTGGTGCGGCTTCGGAACTTTTAAATATCTCGATATATCTCGAAAACTACGCTTCTGATCAAAAAATATCATAGAACATAAATTGTAGGAAACATAATTCTCTACAAAAAAGGTCTCTTAACGTTTTGCCATAGCTCGCTTCGTTTCCGAGACATTTGCAGATTTATCTCAAGGGAAGGGTCCTGACGGACATATTTCGAGATATTTCTTCTTCTTGTTGTTCTTCTTCTGCACAGCTAAACTGGAAGTGGCATTTCCAGCTCACAGTAGCGCAGAGTTATCTCAAAGAAAGGGGCCACGGTGTTTCTGTATCTCTATTATGTTGGTGCGGCTTCGCAACTTTTAAATATCTTGATATATCTCGAGAACTACGCATCTGATCAAAAAATATCATAGAACATAAAAAGTAGAAAACTTAATTCTCTACAAATAAGGTCTTTTAACATTTTGCCATAGCTCGCTTCGTTTCCGAGATATTTGCAGATTTATCTCAAGGGAAGGGGCCTGACGGACATATTTCGAGATATTTCTTCTTCTTGTTGTTCTTCTTCTGCACAGCTAAGCTGGAAGTGGCATTTGCAGCTCGCAATAGTGCAGAGTTATCTCAAAGAAAGGGGCCACGGTGTTTCTGTATCTCTATTATGTTGGTGCGGCTTCGGAACTTTTAAATATCTCGATATATCTCGAAAACTACGCTTCTGATCAAAAAATATCATAGAACATAAATTGTAGGAAACATAATTCTCTACAAAAAAGGTCTCTTAACGTTTTGCCATAGCTCGCTTCGTTTCCGAGACATTTGCAGATTTATCTCAAGGGAAGGGTCCTGACGGACATATTTCGAGATATTTCTTCTTGTTGTTCTTCTTCTGCACAGCTAAACTGGAAGTGGCATTTCCAGCTCACAGTAGCGCAGAGTTATCTCAAAGAAAGGGGCCACGGTGTTTCTGTATCTCTATTATGTTGGTGCGGCTTCGGAACTTTTAAATATCTTGATATATCTCGAGAACTACGCATCTGATCAAAAAATATCATAGAACATAAAAAGTGGGAAACTTAATTCTCTACAAAAAAGGTCTCTTAACATTTTGCCATAGCTCGCTTCGTTTCCGAGATATTTACAGATTTATCTCAAGGGAAGGGGCCTGACTGACATATTTCGAGATATTTCTTCTTCTTGTTGTTCTTCTTCTGCACAGCTAAGCTGGAAGTGGCATTTGCAGCTCGCAGTAGTGCAGAGTTATCTCAAAGAAAGGGGCCACGGTGTTTCTCTATCTCTATTATGTTGGTGCGGCTTCGGAACTTTTAAATATCTTGCTATATCTCGAGAACTACGCATCTGATCAAAAAATATCATAGAAGATAAAAAGTGGGAAACTTAATTCTCTACAAAAAAGGTCTCTTAACATTTTGCCATAGCTCGCTTGGTTTCCGAGATATTTGCAGATTTATCTCAAGGGAGGGGGCCTGACGGACATATTTCGAGATATTTCTTCTTCTTGTTGTTCTTCTTCTGTACAGCTAAGCTGGAAGTGGCATTTGCAGCTCGCACTAGTGCAGAGTTATCTCAAAGAAAGGGGCCACGGTGTTTCTGTATCTCTATTATGTTGGTACGGCTTCGGAACTTTTAAATATCTCGATATATCTCGAAAACTACGCTTCTGATCAAAAAATGTCATGGAACTTAAATTGTAGGAAACATAATTCTCTACAAAAAAGGTCTCTTAAGGTTTTGCCATAGCTCGTTTCGTTTCCGAGATATTTGCAGATATATCTCTAGGGAAGGGGCCTGACGGACATATTTCGAGATATTTCTTCTTCTTGTTGTTCTTCTTCTGCACAGCTAAGCTGGAAGTGGCATTTGCGGCTCGCACTAGTGCAGAGTTATCTCAAAGAAAGGGGCCACGGTGTTTCTGTATCTCTATTATGTTGGTGCGGCTTCGGAACTTTTAAATATCTTGATATATCTCGAGAACTACGCATCTGATCAAAAAATATCATAGAACATAAAAAGTAGGAAACTTAATTCTCTACAAATAAGGTCTCTTAACATTTTGCCATAGCCCGCTTCGTTTCCGAGATATTTGCAGATTTATCTCAAGGGAAGGGGCCTGACGGACATATTTCGAGATACTTCTTCTTCTTGTTGTGCTTCTTCTGCACAGCTAAGCTGGAAGTGGCATTTACCGCTCGCAATAGTGCAGAGTTATCTCAATGAAAGGGGCCACGGTGTTTCTGTATCTCTATTATGTAGGTGCGGCTTCGGAACTTTTAAATATCTCGATATATCTCGAAAACTACGCTTCTGATCAAAAAATATCGTAGAGCATTAATTGTAGGAAACATAATTCTCTACAAAAAACGTTTCTTAACATTTTGCCATAGCTCGCTTCGTTTCCGAGATATTTGCAGATTCAGCTCAAAGGAACGGGCCTGACGGACATATTTCGAGATATTTCTTCTTCTTGTTGTTCTTCTTCTGCACAGCTAAGCTGGAAGTGGCATTTGCAGCTCGCAGTAGTGCAGAGTTATCTCAAAGAAAGGGGCCACGGTGTTTCTCTATCTCTATTATGTTGGTGCGGCTTCGGAACTTTTAAATATCTTGATATATCTCGAGAACTACGCATCTGATCAAAAAATATCATAGAACATAAAAAGTGGGAAACTTAATTCTCTACAAAAAACGTCTCTTAACATTTTGCCATAGCTCGCTTGGTTTCCGAGATATTTGCAGATTTATCTCAAGGGAAGGGGCCTGACGGACATATTTCGAGATATTTCTTCTTCTTGTTGTTCTTCTTCTGCACAGCTAAGCTGGACGTGGCATTTACAGCTCGGAATAGTGCAGAGTTATCTCAAAGAAAGGGGCCACGGTGTTTCTGTATCTCTATTATGTTGGTGCGGCTTCGGAACTTTTAAATATCTTCATATATCTCGAGAACTACGCATCTGATCAAAAAATATCATAGAACATAAAAAGTAGGAAACTTAATTCTCTACAAAAAAGGTCTCTTAACATTTTGCCATAGCTCGCTTCGTTTCCGAGATATTTACAGATTTATCTCAAGGGAAGGGGCCTGACTGACATATTTCGAGAGATTTCTTCTTCTTGTTGTTCTTCTTCTGCACAGCTAAGCTGGAAGTGGCATTTGCAGCTCGCAGTAGTGCAGAGTTATCTCAAAGAAAGGGGCCACGGTGTTTCTGTATCTCTATTATGTTGGTGCGGCTTCGGAACTTTTAAATATCTTCATATATCTCGAGAACTACGCATCTGATCAAAAAATATCATAGAACATAAAAAGTGGGAAACTTAATTCTCTACAAAAAAGGTCTCTTAACATTTTGCCATAGCTCGCTTGGTTTCCGAGATATTTGCAGATTTATCTCAAGGGAAGGGGCCTGACGGACATATTTCGAGATATTTCTTCTTCTTGTTGTTCTTCTTCTGCACAGCTAAGCTGGAAGTGGCATTTGCAGCTCGCAATAGTGCAGAGTTACCTCAAAGAAAGGGGCCACGGTGTTTCTGTATCTCTATTATGTAGGTGCCGCTTCGGAACTTTTAAATATCTGGATATATCTCAAGAACTACGCATCTGATCAAAAAATATCATAGAACATAAAAAGTAGGAAACTTAATTCTCTACAAAAAAGGTCTCTTAACATTTTGCCATAGCTCGCTTCGTTTCCGAGATATTTGCAGATTTATCTCAAGGGAAGGGGCCTGACGGACATATTTCGAGATATTTCTTCTTCTTATTGTTCTTCTTCTGCACAGCTAAGCTGGAAGTGGCTTTTGCGCCTCGCACTAGTGCAGAGTTATCTCAAAGAAAGGGGCCACGGTGTTTCTGTATCTCTATTATGTTGGTGCGGCTTCGGAAATTTTAAATATCTCGATATATCTCGAAAACTACGCTTCTGATCAAAAAATATCATAGAACATAAATTGTAGGAAACATAATTCTCTACAAAAAAGGTCTCCTAAGATTTTGCCATAGCTCGTTTCGTTTCCGAGATATTTGCAGATATATCTCAAGGGAAGGGGCCTGACGGACATATTTCGAGATATTTCTTCTTCTTGTTGTTCTTCTTCTGCACAGCTAAGCTGGAAGTGGCATTTGCGGCTCGCACTAGTGCAGAGTTATCTCAAAGAAAGGGGCCACGGTGTTTCTGTATCTCTATTATGTTGGTGCGGCTTCGGAACTTTTAAATATCTTGATATATCTCGAGAACTACGCATCTGATCAAAAAATATCATAGAACATAAAAAGTAGGAAACTTAATTCTCTACAAATAAGGTCTCTTAACATTTTGCCATAGCCCGCTTCGTTTCCGAGATATTTGCAGATTTATCTCAAGGGAAGGGGCCTGACGGACATATTTCGAGATACTTCTTCTTCTTGTTGTGCTTCTTCTGCACAGCTAAGCTGGAAGTGGCATTTACCGCTCGCAATAGTGCAGAGTTATCTCAATGAAAGGGGCCACGGTGTTTCTGTATCTCTATTATGTAGGTGCGGCTTCGGAACTTTTAAATATCTC
Source organism: Osmia lignaria lignaria (assembly GCF_051020975.1). Lineage (NCBI taxonomy): Eukaryota > Metazoa > Arthropoda > Insecta > Hymenoptera > Megachilidae > Osmia > Osmia lignaria. Next base: position 92,419 of record NW_027478161.1, read on the forward strand.
GATATATCTCGAAAACTACGCTTCTGATCAAAAAATATCGTAGAGCATTAATTGTAGGAAACATAATTCTCTACAAAAAACGTTTCTTAACATTTTGCCATAGCTCGCTTCGTTTCCGAGATATTTGCAGATTCAGCTCAAAGGAACGGGCCTGACGGACATATTTCGAGATATTTCTTCTTCTTGTTGTTCTTCTTCTGCACAGCTAAGCTGGAAGTGGCATTTGCAGCTCGCAGTAGTGCAGAGTTATCTCAAAGAAAGGGGCCACGGTGTTTCTCTATCTCTATTATGTTGGTGCGGCTTCGGAACTTTTAAATATCTTGATATATCTCGAGAACTACGCATCTGATCAAAAAATATCATAGAACATAAAAAGTGGGAAACTTAATTCTCTACAAAAAACGTCTCTTAACATTTTGCCATAGCTCGCTTGGTTTCCGAGATATTTGCAGATTTATCTCAAGGGAAGGGGCCTGACGGACATATTTCGAGATATTTCTTCTTCTTGTTGTTCTTCTTCTGCACAGCTAAGCTGGACGTGGCATTTACAGCTCGGAATAGTGCAGAGTTATCTCAAAGAAAGGGGCCACGGTGTTTCTGTATCTCTATTATGTTGGTGCGGCTTCGGAACTTTTAAATATCTTCATATATCTCGAGAACTACGCATCTGATCAAAAAATATCATAGAACATAAAAAGTAGGAAACTTAATTCTCTACAAAAAAGGTCTCTTAACATTTTGCCATAGCTCGCTTCGTTTCCGAGATATTTACAGATTTATCTCAAGGGAAGGGGCCTGACTGACATATTTCGAGAGATTTCTTCTTCTTGTTGTTCTTCTTCTGCACAGCTAAGCTGGAAGTGGCATTTGCAGCTCGCAGTAGTGCAGAGTTATCTCAAAGAAAGGGGCCACGGTGTTTCTGTATCTCTATTATGTTGGTGCGGCTTCGGAACTTTTAAATATCTTCATATATCTCGAGAACTACGCATCTGATCAAAAAATATCATAGAACATAAAAAGTGGGAAACTTAATTCTCTACAAAAAAGGTCTCTTAACATTTTGCCATAGCTCGCTTGGTTTCCGAGATATTTGCAGATTTATCTCAAGGGAAGGGGCCTGACGGACATATTTCGAGATATTTCTTCTTCTTGTTGTTCTTCTTCTGCACAGCTAAGCTGGAAGTGGCATTTGCAGCTCGCAATAGTGCAGAGTTACCTCAAAGAAAGGGGCCACGGTGTTTCTGTATCTCTATTATGTAGGTGCCGCTTCGGAACTTTTAAATATCTGGATATATCTCAAGAACTACGCATCTGATCAAAAAATATCATAGAACATAAAAAGTAGGAAACTTAATTCTCTACAAAAAAGGTCTCTTAACATTTTGCCATAGCTCGCTTCGTTTCCGAGATATTTGCAGATTTATCTCAAGGGAAGGGGCCTGACGGACATATTTCGAGATATTTCTTCTTCTTATTGTTCTTCTTCTGCACAGCTAAGCTGGAAGTGGCTTTTGCGCCTCGCACTAGTGCAGAGTTATCTCAAAGAAAGGGGCCACGGTGTTTCTGTATCTCTATTATGTTGGTGCGGCTTCGGAAATTTTAAATATCTCGATATATCTCGAAAACTACGCTTCTGATCAAAAAATATCATAGAACATAAATTGTAGGAAACATAATTCTCTACAAAAAAGGTCTCCTAAGATTTTGCCATAGCTCGTTTCGTTTCCGAGATATTTGCAGATATATCTCAAGGGAAGGGGCCTGACGGACATATTTCGAGATATTTCTTCTTCTTGTTGTTCTTCTTCTGCACAGCTAAGCTGGAAGTGGCATTTGCGGCTCGCAGTAGTGCAGAGTTATCTCAAAGAAAGGGGCCACGGTGTTTCTGTATCTCTATTATGTTGGTGCGGCATCGGAACTTTTAAATATCACGATATATCTCGAAAACTACGCTTCTGAACAAAAAATATCATAGAACATAAATAGTAGGAAACATAATTCTCTACAAATAAGGTCTCTTAACATTTTGCCATAGCCCGCTTCGTTTCCGAGATATTTGCAGATTTATCTCAAGGGAAGGGGCCTGACGGACATATTTCGAGATATTTCTTCTTCTTGTTGTTCTTCTTCTGCACAGCTAAGCTGGAAGTGGCATTTACCGCTCGCAATAGTGCAGAGTTATCTCAATGAAAGGGGCCACGGTGTTTCTGTATCTCTATTATGTAGGTGCGGCTTCGGAACTTTTAAATATCTCGATATATCTCGAAAACTACGCTTCTGATCAAAAAATATCGTAGAGCATTAATTGTAGGAAACATAATTCTCTACAAAAAACGTTTCTTAACATTTTGCCATAGCTCGCTTCGTTTCCGAGATATTTGCAGATTCAGCTCAAAGGAACGGGCCTGACGGACATATTTCGAGATATTTCTTCTTCTTGTTGTTCTTCTTCTGCACAGCTAAGCTGGAAGTGGCATTTGCAGCTCGCAGTAGTGCAGAGTTATCTCAAAGAAAGGGGCCACGGTGTTTCTCTATCTCTATTATGTTGGTGCGGCTTCGGAACTTTTAAATATCTTGATATATCTCGAGAACTACGCATCTGATCAAAAAATATCATAGAACATAAAAAGTGGGAAACTTAATTCTCTACAAAAAACGTCTCTTAACATTTTGCCATAGCTCGCTTGGTTTCCGAGATATTTGCAGATTTATCTCAAGGGAAGGGGCCTGACGGACATATTTCGAGATATTTCTTCTTCTTGTTGTTCTTCTTCTGCACAGCTAAGCTGGACGTGGCATTTACAGCTCGGAATAGTGCAGAGTTATCTCAAAGAAAGGGGCCACGGTGTTTCTGTATCTCTATTATGTTGGTGCGGCTTCGGAACTTTTAAATATCTTCATATATCTCGAGAACTACGCATCTGATCAAAAAATATCATAGAACATAAAAAGTAGGAAACTTAATTCTCTACAAAAAAGGTCTCTTAACATTTTGCCATAGCTCGCTTCGTTTCCGAGATATTTACAGATTTATCTCAAGGGAAGGGGCCTGACTGACATATTTCGAGAGATTTCTTCTTCTTGTTGTTCTTCTTCTGCACAGCTAAGCTGGAAGTGGCATTTGCAGCTCGCAGTAGTGCAGAGTTATCTCAAAGAAAGGGGCCACGGTGTTTCTGTATCTCTATTATGTTGGTGCGGCTTCGGAACTTTTAAATATCTTCATATATCTCGAGAACTACGCATCTGATCAAAAAATATCATAGAACATAAAAAGTGGGAAACTTAATTCTCTACAAAAAAGGTCTCTTAACATTTTGCCATAGCTCGCTTGGTTTCCGAGATATTTGCAGATTTATCTCAAGGGAAGGGGCCTGACGGACATATTTCGAGATATTTCTTCTTCTTGTTGTTCTTCTTCTGCACAGCTAAGCTGGAAGTGGCATTTGCAGCTCGCAATAGTGCAGAGTTACCTCAAAGAAAGGGGCCACGGTGTTTCTGTATCTCTATTATGTAGGTGCCGCTTCGGAACTTTTAAATATCTGGATATATCTCAAGAACTACGCATCTGATCAAAAAATATCATAGAACATAAAAAGTAGGAAACTTAATTCTCTACAAAAAAGGTCTCTTAACATTTTGCCATAGCTCGCTTCGTTTCCGAGATATTTGCAGATTTATCTCAAGGGAAGGGGCCTGACGGACATATTTCGAGATATTTCTTCTTCTTATTGTTCTTCTTCTGCACAGCTAAGCTGGAAGTGGCTTTTGCGCCTCGCACTAGTGCAGAGTTATCTCAAAGAAAGGGGCCACGGTGTTTCTGTATCTCTATTATGTTGGTGCGGCTTCGGAAATTTTAAATATCTCGATATATCTCGAAAACTACGCTTCTGATCAAAAAATATCATAGAACATAAATTGTAGGAAACATAATTCTCTACAAAAAAGGTCTCCTAAGATTTTGCCATAGCTCGTTTCGTTTCCGAGATATTTGCAGATATATCTCAAGGGAAGGGGCCTGACGGACATATTTCGAGATATTTCTTCTTCTTGTTGTTCTTCTTCTGCACAGCTAAGCTGGAAGTGGCATTTGCGGCTCGCAGTAGTGCAGAGTTATCTCAAAGAAAGGGGCCACGGTGTTTCTGTATCTCTATTATGTTGGTGCGGCATCGGAACTTTTAAATATCACGATATATCTCGAAAACTACGCTTCTGAACAAAAAATATCATAGAACATAAATAGTAGGAAACATAATTCTCTACAAATAAGGTCTCTTAACATTTTGCCATAGCCCGCTTCGTTTCCGAGATATTTGCAGATTTATCTCAAGGGAAGGGGCCTGACGGACATATTTCGAGATATTTCTTCTTCTTGTTGTTCTTCTTCTGCACAGCTAAGCTGGTAGTGGCATTTACAGCTCGCAATAGTGCAGAGTTATCTCAAAGAAAGGGGCCACGGTGTTTCTGTATCTCTATTATGTTGGTGCGGCTTCGGAACTTTTAAATATCTTGATATATCTCGAGAACTACGCATCTGATCAAAAAATATCATAGAACCTAAAAAGTAGGAAACTTAATTCTCTATAAAAAAGGTCTCTTAACATTTTGCCATAGCTCGCTTCGTTTCCGAGATATTTGCAGATTTATCTCAAGGGAAGGGGCCTGACGGACATATTTCGAGATATTTCTTCTTCTTGTTCTTCTTCTTCTGCACAGCTAAGCTGGAAGTGGCGTTTGCAGCTCGCAATAGTGCAGAGTTATTTCAAAGAAAGGGGCCACGGTGTTTCTGTATCTCTATTATGTTGGTGCGGCTTCGGAACTTTTAAATATCTTGATATATCTCGAGAACTACGCATCTGATCAAAAAATATCATAGAACGTAAAAAGTAGGAAACTTAATTCTCTACAAATAAAGTCTCTTAACATTTTGCCATAGCTCGCTTCGTTTCCGAGATATTTGCAGATTTATCTCAAGGGAAGGGGCCTGACGGACATATTTCGAGATATTTCTTCTTCTTGTTGTTCTTCTTCTGCACAGCTAAGCTGGAAGTGGCGTTTGCAGCTCGCAATAGTGCAGAGTTATTTCAACGAAAGGGGCCACGGTGTTTCTGTATCTCTATTATGTTGGTGCGGCTTCGGAACTTTTAAATATCTTGATATATCTCGAAAACTACGCATCTGATCAAGAAATATCATAGAACATAAAAAGTAGGAAACTTAATTCTCTACAAAAAAGGTCTCCTAACATTTTGCCATAGCTCGCTTCGTTTCCGAGATATTTGCAGATTTATCTCAAGGGAAGGGGCCTGACGGACATATTTCGAGATATTTCTTCTTCTTGTTGTTCTTCTTCTGCACAGCTAAGCTGGAAGTGGCATTTGCGGCTCGCACTAGTGCAGAGTTTTCTCAAAGAAAGGGGCCACGGTGTTTCTGTATCTCTATTATGTTGGTGCGGCTTCGGAACTTTTAAATATCTTGATATATCGCAAGAACTACGCATCTGATCAAAAAATATCATAGAAGATAAAAAGTAGGACACTTAATTCTCTACAAAAAAGCTCTCCTAACATTTTGCCATAGCTCGCTTCGTTTCCGAGATATTTGCAGATTTATCTCAAGGGAAGGGGCCTGACGGACATATTTCGAGATATTTCTTCTTCTTGTTGTTCTTCTTCTGCACAGCTAAGCTGGAAGTGGCATTTGCGGCTCGCACTAGTGCAGAGTTTTCTCAAAGAAAGGGGCCACGGTGTTTCTGTATCTCTATTATGTTGGTGCGGCTTCGGAACTTTTAAATATCTTGATATATCTCGAGAACTACGCATCTGATCAAAAAATATCATAGAACATAAAAAGTAGGACACTTAATTCTCTACAAAAAAGGTCTCTTAACATTTTGCCATAGCTCGTTTCGTTTCCGAGATATTTGCAGATATATCTCAAGGGAAGGGGCCTGACAGATATATTTCGAGATATTTCTTCTTCATGTTGTTCTTCTTCTGCACAGCTAAACTGGAAGTGGCATTTCCAGCTCGCAATAGTGCAGAGTTATCTCAAAGAAAGGGCCCACGGTGTTCCTGTATCTCTATTATGTTGGTGCGGCTTCGGAACTTTTAAATATCTCGATATATCTCGAAAACTACGCTTCTGACCAAAAAATATCATAGAACATAAATTGTAGGAAACATAATTCTCTACAAAAAACGTCTCTTAACATTTTGCCATAGCTCGCTTCGTTTCCGAGATATTTGCAGATTTATCTCAAGGGAAGGGGCCTGACGGACATATTTCGGGATATTTCTTCTTCTTGTTGTTCTTCTTCTGCACAGCTAAGCTGGAAGTGGCATTTGCGGCTCGCACTAGTGCAGAGTTATCTCAAAGAAAGGGGCCACGGTGTTTCTGTATCTCTATTATGTTGGTGCGGCTTCGGAACTTTTAAATATCTCGATATATCTCGAAAACTACGCTTCTGATCAAGAAATATCATAGAACATAAAAAGTAGGAAACTTAATTCTCTACAAAAAAGGTCTCCTAACATTTTGCCATAGCTCGCTTCGTTTCCGAGATATTTGCAGATTTATCTCAAGGGAAGGGGCCTGACGGACATATTTCGAGATATTTCTTCTTCTTGTTGTTCTTCTTCTGCACAGCTAAGCTGGAAGTGGCATTTGCGGCTCGCACTAGTGCAGAGTTATCTCAAAGAAAGGGGCCACGGTGTTTCTGTATCTCTATTATGTTGGTGCGGCTTCGGAACTTTTAAATATCCTGATATATCTCGAGAACTTCGCATCTGATCAAAAAATATCATACAACATAAAAGGTAGGAAACTTAATTCTCTACAAATAAAGTCTCTTAACATTTTGCCATAGCTCGCTTCGTTTCCGAGATATTTGCAGATTTATCTCAAGGGAAGGGGCCTGACGGACATATTTCGAGATATTTCTTCTTCTTGTTGTTCTTCTTCTGCACAGCTAAGCTGGAAGTGGCATTTGCGCCTCGCACTAGTGCAGAGTTATCTCAAAGAAAGGGGCCACGGTGTTTCTGTATCTCTATTATGTTGGTGCGGCTTCGGAACTTTTAAATATCTCGATATATCTCGAAAACTACGCTTCTGACCAAAAAATATCATAGAACATAAATTGTAGGAAACATAATTCTCTACAAAAAACGTCTCTTAACATTTTGCCATAGCTCGCTTCGTTTCCAAGATATTTGCAGATTTATCTCAAGGGAAGGGGCCTGACGGACATATTTCGAGATATTTCTTCTTCTTGTTGTTCTTCTTCTGCACAGCTAAGCTGGAAGTGGCATTTGCGGCTCGCACTAGTGCAGAGTTTTCTCAAAGAAAGGGGCCACGGTGTTTCTGTATCTCTATTATGTTGGTGCGGCTTCGGAACTTTTAAATATCTTGATATATCTCGAGAACTACGCATCTGATCAAAAAATATCATAGAACATAAAAAGTAGGACACTTAATTCTCTACAAAAAAGGTCTCTTAACATTTTGCCATAGCTCGTTTCGTTTCCGAGATATTTGCAGATATATCTCAAGGGAAGGGGCCTGACAGATATATTTCGAGATATTTCTTCTTCATGTTGTTCTTCTTCTGCACAGCTAAACTGGAAGTGGCATTTCCAGCTCGCAATAGTGCAGAGTTATCTCAAAGAAAGGGCCCACGGTGTTCCTGTATCTCTATTATGTTGGTGCGGCTTCGGAACTTTTAAACATCTCGATATATCTCGAAAACTACGCTTCTGACCAAAAAATATCATAGAACATAAATTGTAGGAAACATAATTCTCTACAAAAAAGGTCTCTTAAAATTTTGCCATAGCTCGTTTCGTTTCCGAGATATTTGCAGATATATCTCAAGGGAAGGGGCCTGACGGACATATTTCGAGATATTTCTTCTTCTTGTTGTTCTTCTTCTGCACAGCTAAGCTGGAAGTGGCGTTTGCAGCTCGCAATAGTGCAGAGTTATTTCAAAGAAAGGGGCCACGGTGTTTCTGTATCTCCATTATGTTGGTGCGGCTTCGGAACTTTTAAATATCTTGATATATCTCGAGAACTACGCATCTGATCAAAAAATATCATAGAACATAAAAAGTAGGAAACTTAATTCTCTACAAATAAAGTTTCTTAACATTTTGCCATAGCTCGCTTCGTTTCCGAGATATTTGCAGATTTATCTCAAGGGAAGGGGCCTGACGGACATATTTCGAGATATTTCTTCTTCTTGTTGTTCTTCTTCTGCACAGCTAAGCTGGAAGTGGCATTTGCGGCTCGCACTAGTGCAGAGTTATCTCAAAGAAAGGGGCCACGGTGTTTCTGTATCTCTATTATGTTGGTGCGGCTTCGGAACTTTTAAATATCTTGATATATCTCGAGAACTACGCATCTGATCAAAAAATATCATAGAACATAAAAAGTAGGACACTTAATTCTCTACAAAAAAGGACTCTTAATATTTTGCCATAGCTCGTTTCGTTTCCGAGATATTTGCAGATATATCTCAAGGGAAGGGGCCTGACGGATATATTTCGAGATATTTCTTCTTCTTGTTGTTCTTCTTCTGCACAGCTAAACTGGAAGTGGCATTTCCAGCTCGCAATAGTGCAGAGTTATCTCAAAGAAAGGGGCCACGGTGTTCCTGTATCTCTATTATGTTGGTGCGGCTTCGGAACTTTTAAATATCTTGATATATCTCGAGAACCACGCATCTGATCAAAAAATATTATAGAACATAAAAAGTAGGAAACTTAATTCTCTACAAATAAAGTCTCTTAACATTTTGCCATAGCTCGCTTCGTTTCCGAGATATTTGCAGATTTATCTCAAGGGAAGAGGCCTGACGGACATATTTCGAGATATTTCTTCTTCTTGTTGTTCTTCTTCTGCACAGCTAAGCTGGAAGTGGCATTTGCGGCTCGCACTAGTGCAGAGTTATCTCAAAGAAAGGGGCCACGGTGTTTCTGTATCTCTATTATGTTGGTGCGGCTTCGGAACTTTTAAATATGCTGATATATCTCGAGAACTTCGCATCTGATCAAAAAATATCATACAACATAAAAAGTAGGAAACGTAATTCTCTACAAATAAAGTCTCTTAACATTTTGCCATAGCTCGCTTCGTTTCCGAGATATTTGCAGATTTATCTCAAGGGAAGGGGCCTGACGGACATATTTCGAGATATTTCTTCTTCTTGTTGTTCTTCTTCTGCACAGCTAAGCTGGAAGTGGCATTTGCGCCTCGCACTAGTGCAGAGTTATCTCAAAGAAAGGGGCCACGGTGTTTCTGTATCTCTATTATGTTGGTGCGGCTTCGGAACTTTTAAATATCTCGATATATCTCGAAAACTACGCTTCTGACCAAAAAATATCATAGAACATAAATTGTAGGAAACATAATTCTCTACAAAAAACGTCTCTTAACATTTTGCCATAGCTCGCTTCGTTTCCGACATATTTGCAGATGTATCTCAAGGGAAGGGGCCTGACGGACATATTTCGGGATATTTCTTCTTCTTGTTGTTCTTCTTCTGCACAGCTAAGCTGGAAGTGGCATTTGCGGCTCGCACTAGTGCAGAGTTATCTCAAAGAAAGGGGCCACGGTGTTTCTGTATCTCTATTATGTTGGTGCGGCTTCGGAACTTTTAAATATCTCGATATATCTCGAAAACTACGCTTCTGATCAAAAAACATCATAGAACATAAATTGTAGGAAACATAATTCTCTACAAAAAAGGTCTCATAAAATTTTGCCATAGCTCGTTTCGTTTCCGAGATATTTGCAGATATATCTCAAGGGAAGGGGCCTGACGGACATATTTCGAGATATTTCTTCTTCTTGTTGTTCTTCTTCTGCACAGCTAAGCTGGAAGTGGCGTTTGCAGCTCGCAATAGTGCAGAGTTATTTCAACGAAAGGGGCCACGGTGTTTCTGTATCTCTATTATGTTGGTGCGGCTTCGGAACTTTTAAATATCTTGATATATCTCGAGAACTACGCATCTGATCAAAAAATATCATAGAACATAAAAAGTAGGACACTTAATTCTCTACAAAAAAGGACTCTTAAGATTTTGCCATAGCTCGTTTCGTTTCCGAGATATTTGCAGATATATCTCAAGGGAAGGGGCCTGACGGATATATTTCGAGATATTTCTTCTTCTTCTTGTTCTTCTTCTGCACAGCTAAACTGGAAGTGGCATTTCCAGCTCGCAATAGTGCAGAGTTATCTCAAAGAAAGGGGCCACGGTGTTCCTGTATCTCTATTATGTTGGTGCGGCTTCGGAACTTTTAAATATCCTGATATATCTCGAGAACTTCGCATCTGATCAAAAAATATCATAGAACATAAAAAGTAGGAAACTTAATTCTCTACAAAAAAGGTCTCTTAACATTTTGCCATAGCTCGCTTCGTTTCCGAGATATTTGCAGATTTATCTCAAGGGAAGGGGCCTGACGGACATATTTCGAGATATTTCTTCTTCTTGTTGTTCTTCTTCTGCACAGCTAAGCTCGAAGTGGCATTTGCAGCTCGCAATAGTGCAGAGTTATCTCAAAGAAAGGGGCCACGGTGTTTCTGTGTCTCTATTATGTTGGTGCGGCTTCGGAACTTTTAAATATCTTGATATATCTCGAGAGCTACGCATCTGATCAAAAAATATCATAGAACATAAAAAGTAGGAAACTTAATTCTCTACAAAAAAGGTCTCTTAACATTTTGCCATAGCTCGCTTCGTTTCCGAGATATTTGCAGATTTATCTCAAGGGAAGGGGCCTGACGGACATATTTCGAGATATTTCTTCTTCTTGTTGTTCTTCTTCTGCACAGCTAAGCTCGAAGTGGCATTTGCAGCTCGCAATAGTGCAGAGTTATCTCAAAGAAAGGGGCCACGGTGTTTCTGTGTCTCTATTATGTTGGTGCGGCTTCGGAACTTTTAAATATCTTGATATATCTCGAGAGCTACGCATCTGATCAAAAAATATCATAGAACATAAAAAGTAGGAAACTTAATTCTCTACAAAAAAGGTCTCTTAACATTTTGCCATAGCTTGCTTCGTTTCCGAGATATTTGCAGATGTATCTCAAGGGAAGGGTCCTGATGGACATATTTCGAGACATTTCTTCTTCTTCTTGTTCTTCTTCTGCACAGCTAAACTGGAAGTGGCATTTCCAGCTCGCAATAGTGCAGAGTTATCTCAAAGAAAGGGGCCACGGTGTTTCTGTATCTCCATTATGTTGGTGCGGCTTCGGAACTTTTAAATATCTTGATATATCTCGAGAACTACGCCTCTGATCGAAAAATATCATAGAACATAAAAAGTAGGAAACTTAATTCTCTACAAATAAGGTCTCTTAACATTTTGCCATAGCTCGCTTCGTTTCCGAGATATTTGCAGATTTATCTCAAGGGAAGGGGCCTGACGGACATATTTCGAGATATTTCTACTTCTTGTTATTCTTCTTCTGCACAGCTAAGCTGGAAGTGGCATTTGCGGCTCTCACTAGTGCAGAGTTATCTCAAAGAAAGGGGCCACGGTGTTTCTGTATCTCTATTATGTTGGTGCGGCTTCGGCACTTTTAAATATCTGGATATATCTCGAGAACTACGCATCTGATCAAAAAATATCATAGAACATAAAAAGTAGGAAACTTAATTCTCTACAAATAAGGTCTCTTAACATTTTGCCATAGCTCGCTTCGTTTCCGAGATATTTGCAGATTTATCTCAAGGGAAGGGGCCTGACGGACATATTTCGAGATAATACTTCTTCTTGTTGTTCTTCTTCTGCACAGCTAAGCTGGAAGTGGCATTTGCGGCTCGAACTAGTGCAGAGTTATCTAAAAGAAAGGGGCCACGGTGTTTCTGTATCTCTATTATGTTGGTGCGGATTCGGAACTTCTAAATATCTCGATATATCTCGAGAACTACGCATCTGCTCAAAAAATATCATAGAACATAAAAAGTAGGAAACTTAATTCTCTACAAAAAAGGTCTCTTAACATTTTGCCATAGCTCGCTTCGTTTCCGAGATATTTGCAGATTTATCTGCAGGGAAGGGGCCTGACGGACATATTTCGAGATATTTCTTCTTCTTGTTGTTCTTCTTCTGCACAGCTAAGCTGGAAGTGGCATTTGCGGCTCTCACTAGTGCAGAGTTATCTCAAAGAAAGGGGCCACGGTGTTTCTGTATCTCTATTATGTTGGTGCGGCTTCGGCACTTTTAAATATCTGGATATATCTCGAGAACTACGCATCTGATCAAAAAATATCATAGAACATAAAAAGTAGGAAACTTAATTCTCTACAAATAAGGTCTCTTAACATTTTGCCATAGCTCGCTTCGTTTCCGAGATATTTGCAGATTTATCTCAAGGGAAGGGGCCTGACGGACATATTTCGAGATTATACTTCTTCTTGTTGTTCTTCCTCTGCACAGCTGAGCTGGAAGTGGCATTTGCGGCTCGAACTAGTGCAGAGTTATCTCAAAGAAAGGGGCCACGGTGTTTCTGTGTCTCTATTATGTTGGTGCGGCTTCGGAACTTTTAAATATCTTGATATATCTCGAGAGCTACGCATCTGATCAAAAAATATCATAGAACATAAAAAGTAGGAAACTTAATTCTCTACAAAAAAGGTCTCTTAACATTTTGCCATAGCTTGCTTCGTTTCCGAGATATTTGCAGATGTATCTCAAGGGAAGGGTCCTGATGGACATATTTCGAGATATTTCTTCTTCTTGTTGTTCTTCTTCTGCACAGCTAAACTGGAAGTGGCATTTCCAGCTCGCAATAGTGCAGAGTTATCTCAAAGAAAGGGGCCACGGTGTTTCTGTATCTCCATTATGTTGGTGCGGCTTCGGAACTTTTAAACATCTTGATATATCTCGAGAACTACGCCTCTGATCGAAAAATATCATAGAACATAAAAAGTAGGAAACTTAATTCTCTACAAATAAGGTCTCTTAACATTTTGCCATAGCTCGCTTCGTTTCCGAGATATTTGCAGATTTATCTCAAGGGAAGGGGCCTGACGGACATATTTCGAGATATTTCTTCTTCTTGTTGTTCTTCTTCTGCACAGCTAAGCTGGAAGTGGCATTTGCAGCTCGCAATAGTGCAGAGTTATCTCAAAGAAAGGGGCCACGGTGTTTCTGTATCTCTATTATGTTTGTGGGGCTTCGGAACTTTTAAAGATCTTGATATATCTCGAGAACTACGCATCTGATCAAAAAATATCATAGAACATAAAAAGTAGGAAACATAATTCTCTACAAATAAGGTCTCTTAACATTTTGCCATAGCTCGTTTCGTTTCCGAGATATTTGCAGATATATCTCAAGGGAAGGGGCCTGACCGACATATTTCGAGATATTTCTTCTTCTTGTTGTTCTTCTTCTGCACAGCTAAACTGGAAGTGGCATTTTCAGCTCGCAATAGCGCAGAGTTATCTCAAAGAAAGGGGCCACGGTGTTTCTGTATCTCTATTATGTTGGTGCGGCTTCGGAACTTTTAAATATCTTGATACATCTCGAGAACTACGCATCTGATCAAAAAATATCATAGAACATAAAAAGTAGGAAACTTAATTCTCTACAAAAAAGGTCTCTTAACATTTTGCCATAGCTCGCTTCGTTTCCGAGATATGTGCAGATTTATCTCAAGGGAAGGGGCCTGACGGACATATTTCGAGATATTTCTTCTTCTTGTTGTTCTTCTTCTGCACAGCTAAGCTGGAAGTGGCATTTGCAGCTCGCAATAGTGCAGAGTTATCTCAAAGAAAGGGGCCACGGTGTTTCTGTATCTCTATTATGTTTGTGGGGCTTTGGAACTTTTAAATATCTTGATATATCTCGAGAACTACGCATCTGATCAAAAAATATCATAGAACATAAAAAGTAGGAAACTTAATTCTCTACAAAAAAGGTCTCTTAACATTTTGCCATAGCTCGCTTCGTTTCCGAGATATTTGCAGATTTATCTCAAGGGAAGGGGCCTGACGGACATATTTCGAGATATTTCTTCTTCTTGTTGTTCTTCTTCTGCACAGCTAAGCTGGAAGTGGCATTTGCAGTTCGCAATAGTGCAGAGTTATCTCAAAGAAAGGGGCCACGGTGTTTCTGTATCTCTATTATGTTGGTGCGGCTTCGGAACTTTTAAATATCTTGATATATCTCGAGAACTACGCATCTGATCAAAAAATATCATAGAACATAAAAAGTAGAAAACTTAATTCTCTACAAAAAAGGTCTCTTAACATTTTGCCATAGCTCGTTTCCTTTCCGAGATATTTGCAGACATATCTCAAGGGAAGGGGCCTGACGGACATATTTCGAGATATTTCTTCTTCTCGTTGTTCTTCTTCTGCACAGCTAAACTGGAAGTGGCATTTCCAGCTCGCAATAGCGCAGAGTTATCTCAAAGATAGGGGCCACGGTGTTTCTGTATCTCTATTATGTTGGTGCGGCTTCGGAACTTTTAAATATCTTGATACATCTCGAGAACTACGCATCTGATCAAAAAATATCATAGAACATAAAAAGTAGGAAACTTAATTCTCTACAAAAAAGGTCTCTTAACATTTTGCCATAGCTCGCTTCGTTTCCGAGATATGTGCAGATTTATCTCAAGGGAAGGGGCCTGACGGACATATTTCGAGATATTTCTTCTTCTTGTTGTTCTTCTTCTGCACAGCTAAACTGGAAGTGGCATTTTCAGCTCGCAATAGCGCAGAGTTATCTCAAAGAAAGGGGCCACGGTGTTTCTGTATCTCTATTATGTTGGTGCGGCTTCGGAACTTTTAAATATCTTGATACATCTCGAGAACTACGCATCTGATCAAAAAATATCATAGAACATAAAAAGTAGGAAACTTAATTCTCTACAAAAAAGGTCTCTTAACATTTTGCCATGGCTCGCTTCGTTTCCGAGATATTTGCAGATATATCTCAAGGGAAGGGGCCTAACGGACATATTTCGAGATATTTCATCTTCTTGTTGATCTTCTTCTGCACAGCGAAGCTGGAAGTGGCATTTGCAGCTCGCAACAGTGCAGAGTTATCTCAAAGAAAGGGGCCACGGTGTTTCTGTATCTCTATTATGTTGGTGCGGCTTCGGAACTTTTAAATATCTTGATATATCTCGAGAACTACGCATCTGATCAAAAAATATCATAGAACATAAAAAGTAGGAAACTTAATTCTCTACAAAAAAGGTCTCTTAACATTTTGCCATAGCTCGCTTCGTTTCCGAGATATTTGCAGATTTATCTCGAGGGAGGGGGCCTGACGGACATATTTCGAGATATTTCTTCTTCTTGTTGTTCTTCTTCTGCACAGCTAAGCTGGAAGTGGCATTTGCAGCTCGCAATAGTGCAGAGTTATCTCAAAGAAAGGGGCCACGGTGTTTCTGTATCTCTATTATGTTTGTGGGGCTTCGGAACTTTTAAAGATCTTGATATATCTCGAGAACTACGCATCTGATCAAAAAATATCATAGAACATAAAAAGTAGGAAACATAATTCTCTACAAATAAGGTCTCTTAACATTTTGCCATAGCTCGTTTCGTTTCCGAGATATTTGCAGATATATCTCAAGGGAAGGGGCCTGACCGACATATTTCGAGATATTTCTTCTTCTTGTTGTTCTTCTTCTGCACAGCTAAACTGGAAGTGGCATTTTCAGCTCGCAATAGCGCAGAGTTATCTCAAAGAAAGGGGCCACGGTGTTTCTGTATCTCTATTATGTTGGTGCGGCTTCGGAACTTTTAAATATCTTGATACATCTCGAGAACTACGCATCTGATCAAAAAATATCATAGAACATAAAAAGTAGGAAACTTAATTCTCTACAAAAAAGGTCTCTTAACATTTTGCCATAGCACGCTTCGTTTCCGAGATATGTGCAGATTTATCTCAAGGGAAGGGGCCTGACGGACATATCTCGAGATATTTCTTCTTCTTGTTGTTCTTCTTCTGCACAGCTAAGCTGGAAGTGGCATTTGCAGCTCGCAATAGTGCAGAGTTATCTCAAAGAAAGGGGCCACGGTGTTTCTGTATCTCTATTATGTTGGTACGGCTTCGGAACTTTTAAATATCTTGATACATCTCGAGAACTACGCATCTGATCAAAAAATATCATAGAACATAAAAAGTAGGAAACTTAATTCTCTACAAAAAAGGTCTCTTAACATTTTGCCATAGCTCGCTTCGTTTCCGAGATATGTGCAGATATATCTCAAGGGAAGGGGCCTGACGGACATATTTCGAGATATTTCTTCTTCTTGTTGTTCTTCTTCTGCACAGCTAAGCTGGAAGTGGCATTTGCAGCTCGCAATAGTGCAGAGTTATCTCAAAGAAAGGGGCCACGGTGTTTCTGTATCTCTATTATGTTTGTGGGGCTTTGGAACTTTTAAATATCTTGATATATCTCGAGAACTACGCATCTGATCAAAAAATATCATAGAACATAAAAAGTAGGAAACTTAATTCTCTACAAAAAAGGTCTCTTAACATTTTGCCATAGCTCGCTTCGTTTCCGAGATATTTGCAGATTTATCTCAAGGGAAGGGGCCTGACGGACATATTTCGAGATATTTCTTCTTCTTGTTGTTCTTCTTCTGCACAGCTAAGCTGGAAGTGGCATTTGCAGTTCGCAATAGTGCAGAGTTATCTCAAAGAAAGGGGCCACAGTGTTTCTGTATCTCTATTATGTTGGTGCGGCTTCGGAACTTTTAAATATCTTGATATATCTCGAGAACTACGCATCTGATCAAAAAATATCATAGAACATAAAAAGTAGAAAACTTAATTCTCTACAAAAAAGGTCTCTTAACATTTTGCCATAGCTCGTTTCGTTTCCGAGATATTTGCAGATATATCTCAAGGGAAGGGGCCTGACGGACATATTTCGAGATATTTCTTCTTCTCGTTGTTCTTCTTCTGCACAGCTAAACTGGAAGTGGCATTTCCAGCTCGCAATAGCGCAGAGTTATCTCAAAGATAGGGGCCACGGTGTTTCTGTATCTCTATTATGTTGGTGCGGCTTCGGAACTTTTAAATATCTTGATACATCTCGAGAACTACGCATCTGATCAAAAAATATCATAGAACATAAAAAGTAGGAAACTTAATTCTCTACAAAAAAGGTCTCTTAACATTTTGCCATAGCTCGCTTCGTTTCCGAGATATGTGCAGATTTATCTCAAGGGAAGGGGCCTGACGGACATATTTCGAGATATTTCTTCTTCTTGTTGTTCTTCTTCTGCACAGCTAAACTGGAAGTGGCATTTTCAGCTCGCAATAGCGCAGAGTTATCTCAAAGAAAGGGGCCACGGTGTTTCTGTATCTCAATTATGTTGGTGCGGCTTCGGAACTTTTAAATATCTTGATACATCTCGAGAACTACGCATCTGATCAAAAAATATCATAGAACATAAAAAGTAGGAAACTTAATTCTCTACAAACAAGGTCTCTTAACATTTTGCCATAGCGCGCTTCGTTTCCGAGATATTTGCAGATTTATCTCAAGGGAAGGGGCCTGACGGACATATTTCGAGATATTTCTTCTTCTTGTTGTTCTTCTTCTGCACAGGTAAACTGGAAGTGGCATTTCCAGCTCGCAATAGCGCAGAGTTATCTCAAAGAAAGGGCCCACGGTGTTTCTGTATCTCTATTATGTTGGTGCGGCTTCGGAACTTTTAAATATCTTGATACATCTCGAGAACTACGCATCTGATCAAAAAATATCATAGAACATAAAAAGTAGGAAACTTAATTCTCTACAAAAAAGGTCTCTTAACATTTTGCCATAGCTCGCTTCGTTTCCGAGATATGTGCAGATTTATCTCAAGGGAAGGGGCCTGACGGACATATTTCGAGATATTTCTTCTTCTTGTTGTTCTTCTTCTGCACACCTAAACTGGAAGTGGCATTTCCAGCTCGCAATAGTGCAGAGTTATCTCAAAGAAAGGGGCCACGGTGTTTCTGTATCTCTATTATGTTGGTGCGGCTTCGGAACTTTTAAATATCTTGATATATCTCGAGAACTACGCGTCTGATCAAAAAATATTATAGAACATAAAAAGTAGGAAACATAATTCTCTACAAAAAAGGTCTCTTAACATTTTGCCATAGCTCGCTTCGTTTCCGAGATATTTGCAGATTTATCTCAAGGGAAGGGGCCTGACGGACATATTTCGAGATATTTCTTCTTCTTGTTGTTCTTCTTCTGCACAGCTAAGCTGGAAGTGGCATTTGCGGCTCGCACTAGTGCAGAGTTATCTCAATGAAAGGGGCCACGGTGTTTATGTATCTCTATTATGTTGGTGCGGCGTCGGAACTTTTAAATATCTTGATATATCTCGAGAACTACGCGTCTGATCAAAAAATATCATACAACATAAAAGGTAGGAAACATAATTCTCTACAAAAAAGGTCTCTCAACATTTTGCCATAGCTCGCTTCGTTTCCGAGATATTTGCAGATTTATCTCAAGGGAAGGGGCCTGACGGACATATTTCCAGATATTTCTTCTTCTTGTTGTTCTTCTTCTGCACAGCTAAGCTGGAAGTGGCATTTGCGGCTCGCACTAGTGCAGAGTTATCTCAAAGAAAGGGGCCACGGTGTTTCTGTATCTCTATTATGTTGGTGCAGCTTCGGAACTTTTAAATATCTTGATATATCTCGAGAACTACGCATCTGATCAAAAAATATCATGGAACATAAAAAGTAGAAAACTTAATTCTCCACAAAAAAGGTCTCTTAACATTTTGCCATAGCTCGCTTCGTTTCCGAGATATTTGCAGATATATCTCAAGGGAAGGGGCCTAACGGACATATTTCCAGATATTTCTTCTTCTTGTTGTTCTTCTTCTGCACAGCCAAGCTGGAAGTGGCATTTGCAGCTCGCAATAGTGCAGAGTTATCTCAAAGAAAGGGGCCACGGTGTTTCTGTATCTCTATTATGTTGGTGCGGCTTCGGAACTTTTAAATATCTTGATATATCTCGAGATCTACGCATCTGATCAAAAAATATCATAGAACATACACAGTAGGAAGCTTAATTCTCTACAAAAAAGGTCGCGCAACATTTTGCCATAGCTCGCTTCGTTTCCGAGATATTTGCAGATTTATCTCAAGGGAAGGGGCCTAACGGACATATTTCCAGATATTTCTTCTTCTTGTTGTTCTTCTTCTGCACAGCGAAGCTGGAAGTGGCATTTGCAGCTCGCAATAGTGCAGAGTTATCTCAAAGAAAGAGGCCACGGTGTTTCTGTACCTCTATTATGTTGGTGCAGCTTCGGAACTTTTAAATATCTTGATATATCTCGAGAACTACGCATCTGATCAAAAAATATCATAGAACATAAAAAGTAGGAAACTTAATTCTCTACAAAAAAGGTCTCTTAACATTTTGCCATAGCTCGCTTCGTTTCCGAGATATTTGCAGATTTATCTCAAGGGAAGGGGCCTGACGGACATATTTCGAGATATTTCTTCTTCTTGTTGTTCTTCTTCTGCACAGCCAAGCTGGAAGTGGCATCTGCAGGTCGCAATAGTGCAGAGTTATCTCAAAGAAAGGGGCCACGGTGTTTCTGTATCTCTATTATGTTGGTGCAGCTTCGGAACTTTTAAATATCTTGATATATCTCGAGAACTACGCATCTGATCAAAAAATATCATGGAACATAAAAAGTAGAAAACTTAATTCTCTACAAAAAAGGTCTATTAACATTTTGCCATAGCTCGTTTCGTTTCCGAGATATTTGCAGACTTATCTCAAGGGAAGGGGCCTAACGGACATATTTCCAGATATTTCTTCTTCTTGTTGTTCCTCTTCTGCACAGCCAAGCTGGAAGTGGCATTTGCAGCTCGCAATAGTGCAGAGTTATCTCAAAGAAAGGGGCCACGGTGTTTCTGTATCTCTATTATGTTGGTGCGGCTTCGGCACTTTTAAATATCTTGATATATCTCGAGATCTACGCATCTGATCAAAAAATATCATAGAACATAAAAAGTAGTAAACTTAATTCTCTACAAAAAAGGTCTCTTAACATTTTGCCATAGCTCGCTTCGTTTCCGAGATATTTGCAGATTTATCTCAAGGGAAGGGGCCTGACGGACATATTTCGAGATATTTCTTCTTCTCGTTGTTCTTCTTCTGCACAGCTAAGCTGGAAGTGGCATTTGCAGCTCGCAATAGTGCAGAGTTATCTCAAAGAAAGGGGCCACGGTGTTTCTGTATCTCTATTATATTGGTGCGGCTTCGGCACTTTTAAATATTTTGATATATCTCGAGAACTACGCATCTGATCAAAAAATATCATGGAACATAAAAAGTAGAAAACTTAATTCTCTACAAAAAAGGTCTCTTAACATTTTGCCATAGCTCGCTTCGTTTCCGAGATATTTGCAGATTTATCTCAAGGGAAGGGGCCTGACGGACATATTTCGAGATATTTCTTCTTCTTGTTGTTCTTCTTCTGCACAGCTAAGCTGGAAGTGGCATTTGCAGCTCGCAATAGTGCAGAGTTATCTCAAAGAAAGAGGCCACGGTGTTTCTGTACCTCTATTATGTTGGTGCAGCTTCGGAACTTTTAAATATCTTGATATATCTCGAGAACTACGCATCTGATTAAAAAATATCATGGAACATAAAAAGTAGAAAACTTAATTCTCTACAAAAAAGGTCTCTTAACATTTTGCCATAGCTCGCTTCGTTTCCGAGATATTTGCAGATTTATCTCAAGGGAAGGGGCCTGACGGACATATTTCGAGATATTCCTTCTTCTTGTTGTTCTTCTTCTGCACAGCTAAGCTGGAAGTGGCATTTGCTGCTCGCACTAGTGCAGAGTTATCTCAAAGAAACGGGCCACGGTGTTTCTGTATCTCTATTATGTTGGTGCGGCTTCGGAACTTATAAATATCTTGATATATCTCGAGAACTACGCATCTGATCAAAAAATATCATAGAACATAAAAAGTAGGAAACCTAATTCTCTACAAGAAAGGTCTCCGAACATTTTGCCATAGCTCGCTTCGTTTCCGAGATATTTGCAGATTTATCTCAAGGGAAGGGGCCTAACGGACATATTTCCAGATATTTCTTCTTCTTGTTGTTCCTCTTCTGCACAGCCAAGCTGGAAGTGGCATTTGCAGCTCGCAATAGTGCAGAGTTATCTCAAAGAAAGGGGCCACGGTGTTTCTGTATCTCTATTATGTTGGTGCGGCTTCGGCACTTTTAAATATCTTGATATATCTCGAGATCTACGCATCTGATCAAAAAATATCATAGAACATAAAAAGTAGTAAACTTAATTCTCTACAAAAAAGGTCTCTTAACATTTTGCCATAGCTCGCTTCGTTTCCGAGATATTTGCAGATTTATCTCAAGGGAAGGGGCCTGACGGACATATTTCGAGATATTTCTTCTTCTGCACAGCTAAGCTGGAAGTGGCATTTGCAGGTCGCAATAGTGCAGAGTTATCTCAAAGGAAGGGGCCACGGTGTTTCTGTATCTCTATTATGTTTGTGCGGCTTCGGCACTTTTAAATATCTCGATATATCTCGAAAACTACGCTTCTGATCAAAAAATATCATAGAACGTAAATTGTAGCAAACATAATTCTCTACAAAAAAGGTCTCTTAACATTTTGCCATAGCTCGCTTCGCTTCCGAGATATTTGCAGATTTATCTCAAGAGAAGGGGCCTGACGGACATATTTCGAGATATTTCTTCTTCTTGTTGTTCTTCTTCTGCACAGCTAAGCTGGAAGTGGCATCTGCAGCTCGCAATAGTGCAGAGTTATCTCAAAGAAAAGGCCCACGGTGGTTCTGTATCTCTATTATGTTTGTGCGGCTTCGGAACTTTAAAATATCTTGATATATCTCGAGAACTACGCATCTGATCAAAAAATATCATAGAACGTAAAAAGTAGGAAACTTAATTCTCTACAAATAAAGTCTCTTAACATTTTGCCATAGCTCGCTTCGTTTCCGAGATATTTGCAGATTTATCTCAAGGGAAGGGGCCTGACGGACATATTTCGAGATATTTCTTCTTCTTGTTGTTCTTCTTCTGCACAGCTAAGCTGGAAGTGGCATTTGCAGCTCGCAACAGTGCAGAGTTATCTGAAAGAAAGGGGCCACGGTGTTTCTGTATCTCTATTATGTTGGTGCGACTTCGGAACTTTTAAATATCTTGATATATCTCGAGAACTACGCATCTGATCAAAAAATATCATACAACATAAAAAGTAGCAAACTTCATTCTCTGCAAATAAGGTCTCTTATCATTTTGCCATAGCACGCTTCGTTTCCGAGATATTTGCAGATTTATCTCAAGGGAAGGGGCCTGACGGACATATTTCGAGATATTTCTTCTTCTTGTTGTTCTTCTTCTGCACAGCTAAGCTGGAAGTGGCATTTACAGCTCGCAATAGTGCAGAGTTATCTCAAAGAAAGGGGCCACGGTGTTTCTGTATCTCTATTATGTTGGTGCGGCTTCGGAACTTTTAAATATCTCGATATATCTCAAAAACTACGCTTCTGATCAAAAAATATCATAGAACATAACTTGTAGGAAACATAATTCTCTACAAAAAAGGTCTCTTAAGATTTTGCCATAGCTCGCTTCGTTTCCGAGATATTTGCAGATGTATCTCAAGGGAAGGGTCCTGACGGACATATTTCGAGATATTTCTTCTTCTTGTTGTTCTTCTTCTGCACAGCTAAACTGGAAGTGGCATTTCCAGCTCGCAATAGTGCAGAGTTATCTGAAAGAAAGGGGCCACGGTGTTTCTGTATCTCTATTATGTTGGTGCGACTTCGGAACTTTTAAATATCTTGATATATCTCGAGAACTACGCATCTGATCAAAAAATATCATAGAACATAAAAAGTAGGAAACTTCATTCTCTACAAATAAGGTCTCTCAACATTTTGCCATAGCTCGCTTCGTTTCCGAGATATTTGCAGATTTATCTCAAGAGAAGGGGCCTGACGGACATATTTCGAGATATTTCTTCTTCTTGTTGTTCTTCTTCTGCACAGCTAAGCTGGAAGTGGCATCTGCAGCTCGCAATAGTGCAGAGTTATCTCAAAGAAAAGGCCCACGGTGTTTCTGTATCTCCATTATGTTTGTGCGGCTTCGGAACTTTAAAATATCTTGATATATCTCGAGAACTACGCAACTGATCAAAAAATATCATAGAACATAAAAAGTAGGAAACTTAATTCTCTACCAAAAAGGTCTCTTAACATTTTGCCATAGCTCGCTTCGTTTCCGAGATATATGCAGATTTATCTCAAGGGAAGGGGCCTGACGGACATATTTCGAGATATTTCTTCTTCTTGTTGTTCTTCTTCTGCACAGCTAAGCTGGAAGTGGCATTTGCAGCTCGCAATAGTGCAGAGTTATCTCAATGAAAAGGCCCACGGTGTTTCTGTATCTCTATTATGTTGGTGCCGCTTCGGAACTTTTAAATATCTTGATATATCTCGAGAACTACGCATCTGACCAAAAAATATCATAGAACATAAAAAGTAGGAAACCTAATTTTCTACAAAAAGGTCTGTTAACATTTTGCCGTAGCTCGCTTCGTTTCCGAGATATTTGCAGATTTATCTCCAGGGAAGGGGCCTGACGGACATATTTCGAAATATTTCTTCTTCTTGTTGTTCTTCTTCTGCACAGCTAAGCTGGAAGTGGCATTTGCAGCTCGCAATAGTGCAGAGTTATCTCAGAGAAAGGGGCCACGGTGTTTCTGTACCTCTATTATGTTGGTGCAGCTTCGGAACTTTTAAATATCTTGATATATCTCGAGAACTACGCATCTGATCAAAAAATATCATAGAACATAAAAAGTAGGAAACTTAATTCTCTACAAAAAAGGTATCTTAACATTTTGCCATAGCTCGCTTCCTTTCCGAGATATTTGCAGATTTATCTCAAGGGAAGGGGCTTGACGGCCATATTTCGAGATATTTCTTCTTCTTGTTGTTCTTCTTCTGCACAGCTAAGCTGGAAGTGGCATTTGCAGGTCGCAATAGTGCAGAGTTATCTCAAAGAAAGGGGCCACGGTGTTTCTGTATCTCTATTATGTTGGTGCGGCTTCGGATCTTTTAAATATCTCGATATATCTCGAAAACTACGCTTCTGATCAAAAAATATCATAGAACGTAAATTGTAGGAAACTTAATTCTCTACAAATAAAGTCTCTTAACATTTTGCCATAGCTCGCTTCGTTTCCGAGATATTTGCAGATTTATCTCAAGGGAAGGGGCCTGACGGACATATTTCGAGATATTTCTTCTTCTTGTTGTTCTTCTTCTGCACAGCTAAGCTGGAAGTGGCATTTGCAGCTCGCAATAGTGCAGAGTTATCTCAAAGAACGGGGCGACGGTGTTTCTGTATCTCTATTATGTTGGTGCGGCTTCGGATCTTTTAAATATCTCGATATATCTCCAAAACTACGCTTCTGATCAAAAAATATCATAGAACGTAAATTGTAGGAAACATAATTCTCTACAAAAAAGGTCTCTTAACATTTTGCCATAGCTCGCTTCGTTTCCGAGATATTTGCAGATTTATCTCAAGGGAAGGGGCCTGACGGACATATTTCGAGATATTTCTCCTTCTTGTTGTTCTTCTTCTGCACAGCTAAGCTGGAAGTGGCGTTTGCAGCGCGCAATAGTGCAGAGTTATCTCAAAGAAAGGGGCCACGGTGTTTCTGTATCTCTATTATGTTGGTGCGGCTTCGGAACTTTTAAATATCTTGATATATCTCGAGAACTACTCATCTGATCAAAAAATATCATAGAACATAAAAAGTAGGAAACCTAATTTTCTACAAAAAAGGTCTCTTAACATTTTGCCGTAGCTCGCTTCGTTTCCGAGATATTTGCAGATTTATCTCAAGGGAAGGGGCCTGACGGACATATTTCGAAATATTTCTTCTTCTTGTTGTTCTTCTTCTGCACAGCTAAGCTGGAAGTGGCATTTGCAGCTCGCAATAGTGCAGAGTTATCTCAGAGAAAGGGGCCACGGTGTTTCTGTACCTCTATTATGTTGGTGCAGCTTCGGAACTTTTAAATATCTTGATATATCTCGAGAACTACGCATCTGATCAAAAAATATCATAGAACATAAAAAGTAGGAAACTTAATTCTCTACAAAAAAGGTATCTTAACATTTTGCCATAGCTCGCTTCGTTTCCGAGATATTTGCAGATTTATCTCAAGGGAAGGGGCTTGACGGCCATATTTCGAGATATTTCTTCTTCTTGTTGTTCTTCTTCTGCACAGCTAAGCTGGAAGTGGCATTTGCAGGTCGCAATAGTGCAGAGTTATCTCAAAGAAAGGGGCCACGGTGTTTCTGTATCTCTATTATGTTGGTGCGGCTTCGGATCTTTTAAATATCTCGATATATCTCGAAAACTACGCTTCTGATCAAAAAATATCATAGAACGTAAATTGTAGGAAACATAATTCTCTACAAAAAAGGTCTCTGAACATTTTGCCATAGCTCGCTTCGTTTCCGAGATATTTGCAGATTTATCTCAAGGGAAGGGGTCTGACGGACATATTTCGAGATATTACTTCTTCTTGCTGTTCTTCTTCTGCACAGCTAAGCTGGAAGTGGCATTTGCAGGTCGCAATAGTGCAGAGTTATCTCAAAGAAAGGGGCCACGGTGTTTCTGTATCTCTATTATGTTGGTGCGGCTTCGGATCTTTTAAATATCTCGATATATCTCGAAAACTACGCTTCTGATCAAAAAATATCATAGAACGTAAATTGTAGGAAACATAATTCTCTACAAAAAAGGTCTCTGAACATTTTGCCATAGCTCGCTTCGTTTCCGAGATATTTGCAGATTTATCTCAAGGGAAGGGGTCTGACGGACATATTTCGAGATATTTCTTCTTCTTGCTGTTCTTCTTCTGCACAGCTAAGCTGGAAGTGGCATTTGCAGCTCGCAATAGTGCAGAGTTATCTCAAAGAAAGGGGCCACGGTGTTTCTGTATCTCTATTATGTTGGTGCGGCTTCGGAACTTTTAAATATCTTGATATATCTCGAGAACTACGGGTCTGATCAAAAAATATCATAGAACATAAAAAGTAGGAAACGTAATTCTCTACAAAAAAGGTCTCTTAACATTTTGCCATAGCTCGCTACGTTTCCGAGATATTTGCAGATTTATCTCAAGGGAAGGGGCCTGACGGACATATTTCGAGATATTTCTTCTTCTTGTTGTTCTTCTTCTGCACAGCTAAGCTGGAAGTGGCATTTGCAGCGCGCAATAGTGCAGAGTTATCTCAAAGAAAGGGGCCACGGTGTTTCTGTATCTCTATTATGTTGTTGCGGCTTCGGAACTTTTAAATATCTTGATATATCTCGAGAACTACGCATCTGATCAAAAAATATCATAGAACATAAGAAGTAGGAAACTTAATTCTCTACAAAAAAGGTCTCTTAACATTTTGCCATAGCTCGCTTCGTTTCCGAGATATTTGCAGATTTATCTCGAGGGAAGGGGCCTGACGGACATATTTCGAGATATTTCTTCTTCTTGTTGTTCTTCTTCTGCACAGCTAAGCTGGACGTGGCATTTACAGCTCGCAATAGTGCAGAGTTATCTCGAAGAAAGGGGCCACGGTGTTTCTGTATCTCTATTATGTTGGTGCGGCTTCGGAACTTTTAAATATCTTGATATATCTCGAGAACTACGCATCTCATCAAAAAATATCATAGAACCTAAAAAGTACGAAACTTAATTCTCTACAAATAAAGTCTCTTAACATTTTGCCATAGCTCGCTTCGTTTCCGAGATATTTGCAGATGTATCTCAAGGGAAGGGGCCTGACGGACATATTTCGAGATATTTCTTCTTCTTGTTGTTCTTCTTCTGCACAGCTAAGCTGGAAGTGGCATTTGCAGCGCGCAATAGTGCAGAGTTATCTCAAAGAAAGGGGCCACGGTGTTTCTGTATCTCTATTATGTTGGTGCGGCTTCGGAACTTTTAAATATCTTGATATATCTCGAGAACTACGCATCTGATCAAAAAATATCATAGAACGTAAAAAGTAGGAAACTTAATTCTCTACAAAAAAGGTCTGTTAACATATTGCCATAGCTCGCTTCGTTTCCGAGATATTTGCAGATTTATCTCAAGGGAAGGGGCCTGACGGACATATTTCGAGATATTTCTTCTTCTTGTTGTTCTTCTTCCGCACAGCTAAGCTGGAAGTGGCATTTGCAGCTCGCAATAGTGCAGAGTTATCTCGAAGAAAGGGGCCACGGTGTTTCTGTATCTCTATTATGTTGGTGCGGCTTCGGAACTTTTAAATATCTTGATATATCTCGAGAACTACGCATCTGATCAAAAAATATCATAGAACCTAAAAAGTACGAAACTTAATTCTCTACAAATAAAGTCTCTTAACATTTTGCCATAGCTCGCTTCGTTTCCGAGATATTTGCAGATTTATCTCAAGGGAAGGGGCCTGACGGACATATTTCGAGATATTTCTTCTTCTTGTTGTTCTTCTTCTGCACAGCTAAGCTGGAAGTGGCATTTGCAGCGCGCAATAGTGCAGAGTTATCTCAAAGAAAGGGGCCACGGTGTTTCTGTATCTCTATTATGTTGGTGCGGCTTCGGAACTTTTAAATATCTTGATATATCTCGAGAACTACGCATCTGATCAAAAAATATCATAGAACGTAAAAAGTAGGAAACTTAATTCTCTACAAAAAAGGTCTCTTAATATATTGCCATAGCTCGCTTCGTTTCCGAGATATTTGCAGATTTATCTCAAGGGAAGGGGCCTGACGGACATATTTCGAGATATTTCTTCTTCTTGTTGTTCTTCTTCCGCACAGCTAAGCTGGAAGTGGCATTTGCAGCTCGCAATAGTGCAGAGTTATCTCAAAGAAAGGGGCCACGGTGTTTCTGTATCTCTATTATGTTGGTGCGGCTTCGGAACTTTTAAATATCTTGATATATCTCGAGAACTACGCATCTGATCAAAAAATATCATAGAACGTAAAAAGTAGGAAACTTAATTCTCTACAAAAAAGGTCTCTTAACATATTGCCATAGCTCGCTTCGTTTCCGAGATATTTGCAGATTTATCTCAAGGGAAGGGGCCTGACGGACATATTTCGAGATATTTCTTCTTCTTGTTGTTCTTCTTCTGCACAGCTAAGCTGGAAGTGGCATTTGCGGCTCGCACTAGTGCAGAGTTATCTCAAAGAAAGGGGCCACGGTGTTTCTGTATCTCTATTATGTTGGTGCGGCTTCGGAACTTTTAAATATCTCGATATATCTCGAAAACTACGCTTCTGATCAAAAAATATCATAGAACATAAATTATAGGAAACGTAATTCTCTACAAAAAAGGTCTCTTAACATTTTGCCGTAGCTCGCTTCGTTTCCGAGATATTTGCAGATTTATCTCAAGGGAAGGGGCCTGACGGACATATTTCGAGATATTTCTTCTTCTTGTTGTTCTTCTTCTGCACAGCTAAGCTGGAAGTGGCATTTGCAGCGCGCAATAGTGCAGAGTTATCTCAAAGAAAGGGGCCACGGTGTTTCTGTATCTCTATTATGTTGTTGCGGCTTCGGAACTTTTAAATATCTTGATATATCTCGAGAACTACGCATCTGATCAAAAAATATCATAGAACATAAAAAGTAGGAAACCTAATTTTCTACAAAAAAGGTCTCTTAACATTTTGCCGTAGCTCGCTTCGTTTCCGAGATATTTGCAGATCTATCTCAAGGGAAGGGGCCTGACGGACATATTTCGAGATATTTCTTCTTCTTGTTGTTCTTCTTCTGCACAGCTAAACTGGAAGTGGCATTTCCAGCTCGCAATAGTGCAGAGTTATCTCAAAGAAAGGGGCCACGGTGTTTCTGTATCTCTATTATGTTGGTGCGGCTTCGGAACTTTTAAATATCTTGATATATCTCGAGAACTACGCATCTGATCAAAAAATATCATAGAACATAAAAAGTAGGAAACCTAATTTTCTACAAAAAAGGTCTCTTAACATTTTGCCGTAGCTCGCATCGTTTCCGAGATTATTTGCAGATTTATCTCAAGGGAAGGGGCCTGACGGACATATTTCGAGATATTTCTTCTTCTTGTTGTTCTTCTTCTGCACAGCTAAGCTGGAAGTGGCATTTGCAGCGCGCAATAGTGCAGAGTTATCTCAAAGAAAGGGGCCACGGTGTTTCTGTATCTCTATTATGTTGGTGCGGCTTCGGAACTTTTAAATATCTTGATATATCTCGAGAACTACGCATCTGATCAAAAAATATCATAGAACCTAAAAAGTACGAAACTTAATTCTCTACAAAAAAGGTCTCTTAACATTTTGCCATAGCTCGCTTCGTTTCCGAGATATTTGCAGATTTATCTCAAGGGAAGGGGCCTGACGGACATATTTCGAGATATTTCTTCTTCTTGTTGTTCTTCTTCTGCACAGCTAAGCTGGAAGTGGCATTTGCAGCGCGCAATAGTGCAGAGTTATCTGAAAGAAAGGGGCCACGGTGTTTCTGTATCTCTATTATGTTGGTGCGGCTTCGGAACTTTTAAATATCTCGATATATCTCGAAAACTACGCTTCTGATCAAAAAATATCATAGAACATAAATTATAGGAAACGTAATTTTCTACAAAAAAGGTCTCTTAACATTTTGCCGTAGCTCGCTTCGTTTCCGAGATATTTGCAGATTTATCTCAAGGGAAGGGGCCTGACGGACATATTTCGAGATATTTCTTCTTCTTGTTGTTCTTCTTCTGCACAGCTAAGCTGGAAGTGGCATTTGCAGCTCGCAACAGTGCCGAGTTATCTCAAAGAAAGGGGCCACGGTGTTTCTGTATCTCTATTATGTTGGTGCGGCTTCGGAACTTTTAAATATCTTGATATATCTCGAGAACTACGCATCTGATCAAAAAATATCATAGAACATAAAAAGTGGGAGACTTAATGCTCTACAAAAAAGGTCTCTTAACATTTTGCCATAGCTCGCTTCGTTTTCGAGATATTTGCAGATCTATCTCAAGGGAAGGGGCCTGACGGACATATTTCGAGATATTTCTTCTTCTTCTTGTTCTTCTTCTGCACAGCTAACCTGGAAGTGGCATTTACAGCTCGCAATAGTGCAGAGTTATCTCAAAGAAAGGGGCCACGGTGTTTCTGTATCTCTATTATGTTGGTGCGGCTTCGGAACTTTTAAATATCTTGATATATCTCGAGAACTACGCATCTGATCAAAAAATATCATAGAACATAAAAAGTAGGAAACTTAATTCTCTACAAAAAAGGTCTCTTAACATTTTGCCATAGCTCGCTTCGTTTCCGAGATATTTGCAGATTTATCTCAAGGGAAGGGGCCTGACGGACATATTTCGAGATATTTCTTCTTCTTGTTGTTCTTCTTCTGCACAGCTAAACTGGAAGTGGCATTTCCAGCTCGCAATAGTGCAGAGTTATCTCAAAGAAAGGGGCCACGGTGTTTCTGTATCTCTATTATGTTGGTGCGGCTTCGGAACTTTTAAATATCTTGATATATCTCGAGAACTACGCATCTGATCAAAAAATATCATAGAACATAACTTGTATGAAACATAATTCTCTACAAAAAAGGTCTCTTAACATTTTGCCATAGCTCGCTTGGTTTCCGAGATATTGGCAGATTTATCTCAAGGGAAGAGGCCTGACGGACATATTTCGAGATATTTCTTCTTCTTGTTGTTCTTCTTCTGCACAGCTAAGCTGGAAGTGGCATTTGCGGCTCGCACTAGTGCAGAGTTATCTCAAAGAAAGGGGCCACGGTGTTTCTGTATCTCTATTATGTTGGTGCGGCTTCGGAACTTTTAAATATCTCGATATATCTCGAAAACTACGCTTCTGATCAAAAAATATCATAGAACATAAATTATAGGAAACGTAATTCTCTACAAAAAAGGTCTCTTAACATTTTGCCGTAGCTCGCTTCGTTTCCGAGATATTTGCAGATTTATCTCAAGGGAAGGGGCCTGACGGACATATTTCGAGATATTTCTTCTTCTTGTTGTTCTTCTTCTGCACAGCTAAGCTGGAAGTGGCATTTGCAGCGCGCAATAGTGCAGAGTTATCTCAAAGAAAGGGGCCACGGTGTTTCTGTATCTCTATTATGTTGTTGCGGCTTCGGAACTTTTAAATATCTTGATATATCTCGAGAACTACGCATCTGATCAAAAAATATCATAGAACATAAAAAGTAGGAAACCTAATTTTCTACAAAAAAGGTCTCTTAACATTTTGCCGTAGCTCGCTTCGTTTCCGAGATATTTGCAGATCTATCTCAAGGGAAGGGGCCTGACGGACATATTTCGAGATATTTCTTCTTCTTGTTGTTCTTCTTCTGCACAGCTAAACTGGAAGTGGCATTTCCAGCTCGCAATAGTGCAGAGTTATCTCAAAGAAAGGGGCCACGGTGTTTCTGTATCTCTATTATGTTGGTGCGGCTTCGGAACTTTTAAATATCTTGATATATCTCGAGAACTACGCATCTGATCAAAAAATATCATAGAAGATAACTTGTAGGAAACATAATTCTCTACAAAAAAGGTCTCTTAACATTTTGCCATAGCTCGCTTGGTTTCCGAGATATTGGCAGATTTATCTCAAGGGAAGAGGCCTGACGGACATATTTCGAGATATTTCTTCTTCTTGTTGTTCTTCTTCTGCACAGCTAAGCTGGAAGTGGCATTTGCAGCGCGCAATAGTGCAGAGTTATCTCAAAGAAAGGGGCCACGGTGTTTCTGTATCTCTATTATGTTGTTGCGGCTTCGGAACTTTTAAATATCTTGATATATCTCGAGAACTACGCATCTGATCAAAAAATATCATAGAACATAAAAAGTAGGAAACCTCATTTTCTACAAAAAAGGTCTCTTAACATTTTGCCGTAGCTCGCTTCGTTTCCGAGATATTTGCAGATTTATCTCAAGGGAAGGGGCCTGACGGACATATTTCGAGATATTTCGTGTTCTTGTTGTTCTTCTTCTGCACAGCTAAGCTGGAAGTGGCATTTGCAGCGCGCAATAGTGCAGAGTTATCTCAAAGAAAGGGGCCACGGTGTTTCTGTATCTCTATTATGTTGGTGCGGCTTCGGAACTTTTAAATATCTTGATATATCTCGAGAACTACGCATCTGATCAAAAAATATCATAGAACATAAAAAGTAGGAAACCTAATTTTCTACAAAAAAGGTCTCTTAACATTTTGCCGTAGCTCGCATCGTTTCCGAGATTATTTGCAGATTTATCTCAAGGGAAGGGGCCTGACGGACATATTTCGAGATATTTCTTCTTCTTGTTGTTCTTCTTCTGCACAGCTAAGCTGGAAGTGGCATTTGCAGCGCGCAATAGTGCAGAGTTATCTCAAAGAAAGGGGCCACGGTGTTTCTGTATCTCTATTATGTTGTTGCGGCTTCGGAACTTTTAAATATCTTGATATATCTCGAGAACTACGCATCTGATCAAAAAATATCATAGAACATAAAAAGTAGGAAACCTAATTTTCTACAAAAAAGGTCTCTTAACATTTTGCCGTAGCTCGCTTCGTTTCCGAGATATTTGCAGATTTATCTCAAGGGAAGGGGCTTGACGGACATATTTCGAGATATTTCTTCTTCTTGTTGTTCTTCTTCTGCACAGCTAAGCTGGAAGTGGCATTTGCAGCTCGCAATAGTGCAGAGTTATCTCGAAGAAAGGGGCCACGGTGTTTCTGTATCTCTATTATGTTGGTGCGGCTTCGGAACTTTTAAATATCTTGATATATCTCGAGAACTACGCATCTGATCAAAAAATATCATAGAACCTAAAAAGTACGAAACTTAATTCTCTACAAAAAAGGTCTCTTAACATTTTGCCATAGCTCGCTTCGTTTCCGAGATATTTGCAGATTTATCTCAAGGGAAGGGGCCTGACGGACATATTTCGAGATATTTCTTCTTCTTGTTGTTCTTCTTCTGCACAGCTAAGCTGGAAGTGGCATTTGCAGCGCGCAATAGTGCAGAGTTATCTGAAAGAAAGGGGCCACGGTGTTTCTGTATCTCTATTATGTTGGTGCGGCTTCGGAACTTTTAAATATCTCGATATATCTCGAAAACTACGCTTCTGATCAAAAAATATCATAGAACATAAATTATAGGAAACGTAATTTTCTACAAAAAAGGTCTCTTAACATTTTGCCGTAGCTCGCTTCGTTTCCGAGATATTTGCAGATTTATCTCAAGGGAAGGGGCCTGACGGACATATTTCGAGATATTTCTTCTTCTTGTTGTTCTTCTTCTGCACAGCTAAGCTGGAAGTGGCATTTGCAGCTCGCAACAGTGCCGAGTTATCTCAAAGAAAGGGGCCACGGTGTTTCTGTATCTCTATTATGTTGGTGCGGCTTCGGAACTTTTAAATATCTTGATATATCTCGAGAACTACGCATCTGATCAAAAAATATCATAGAACATAAAAAGTGGGAGACTTAATGCTCTACAAAAAAGGTCTCTTAACATTTTGCCATAGCTCGCTTCGTTTTCGAGATATTTGCAGATCTATCTCAAGGGAAGGGGCCTGACGGACATATTTCGAGATATTTCTTCTTCTTCTTGTTCTTCTTCTGCACAGCTAACCTGGAAGTGGCATTTACAGCTCGCAATAGTGCAGAGTTATCTCAAAGAAAGGGGCCACGGTGTTTCTGTATCTCTATTATGTTGGTGCGGCTTCGGAACTTTTAAATATCTTGATATATCTCGAGAACTACGCATCTGATCAAAAAATATCATAGAACATAAAAAGTAGGAAACTTAATTCTCTACAAAAAAGGTCTCTTAACATTTTGCCATAGCTCGCTTCGTTTCCGAGATATTTGCAGATTTATCTCAAGGGAAGGGGCCTGACGGACATATTTCGAGATATTTCTTCTTCTTGTTGTTCTTCTTCTGCACAGCTAAACTGGAAGTGGCATTTCCAGCTCGCAATAGTGCAGAGTTATCTCAAAGAAAGGGGCCACGGTGTTTCTGTATCTCTATTATGTTGGTGCGGCTTCGGAACTTTTAAATATCTTGATATATCTCGAGAACTACGCATCTGATCAAAAAATATCATAGAACATAACTTGTAGGAAACATAATTCTCTACAAAAAAGGTCTCTTAACATTTTGCCATAGCTCGCTTGGTTTCCGAGATATTGGCAGATTTATCTCAAGGGAAGAGGCCTGACGGACATATTTCGAGATATTTCTTCTTCTTGTTGTTCTTCTTCTGCACAGCTAAGCTGGAAGTGGCATTTGCAGCGCGCAATAGTGCAGAGTTATCTCAAAGAAAGGGGCCACGGTGTTTCTGTATCTCTATTATGTTGTTGCGGCTTCGGAACTTTTAAATATCTTGATATATCTCGAGAACTACGCATCTGATCAAAAAATATCATAGAACATAAAAAGTAGGAAACCTCATTTTCTACAAAAAAGGTCTCTTAACATTTTGCCGTAGCTCGCTTCGTTTCCGAGATATTTGCAGATTTATCTCAAGGGAAGGGGCCTGACGGACATATTTCGAGATATTTCGTGTTCTTGTTGTTCTTCTTCTGAACAGCTAAGCTGGAAGTGGCATTTGCAGCGCGCAATAGTGCAGAGTTATCTCAAAGAAAGGGGCCACGGTGTTTCTGTATCTCTATTATGTTGGTGCGGCTTCGGAACTTTTAAATATCTTGATATATCTCGAGAACTACGCATCTGATCAAAAAATATCATAGAACATAAAAAGTAGGAAACCTAATTTTCTACAAAAAAGGTCTCTTAACATTTTGCCGTAGCTCGCTTCGTTTCCGAGATATTTGCAGATTTATCTCAAGGGAAGGGGCCTGACGGACATATTTCGAGATATTTCTTCTTCTTGTTGTTCTTCTTCTGCACAGCTAAGCTGGAAGTGGCATTTGCAGCGCGCAATAGTGCAGAGTTATCTCAAAGAAAGGGGCCACGGTGTTTCTGTATCTCTATTATGTTGTTGCGGCTTCGGAACTTTTAAATATCTTGATATATCTCGAGAACTACGCATCTGATCAAAAAATATCATAGAACATAAAAAGTAGGAAACCTAATTTTCTACAAAAAAGGTCTCTTAACATTTTGCCGTAGCTCGCTTCGTTTCCGAGATATTTGCAGATTTATCTCAAGGGAAGGGGCTTGACGGACATATTTCGAGATATTTCTTCTTCTTGTTGTTCTTCTTCTGCACAGCTAAGCTGGAAGTGGCATTTGCAGCTCGCAATAGTGCAGAGTTATCTCAAAGAAAGGGGCCATGGTGTTTCTGTATCTCTATTATGTTGGTGCGGCTTCGGAACTTTTAAATATCATGATATATCTCGAGAACTACGGATCTGATCAAAAAATATCATAGAACATAAAAAGTAGGAAACGTAATTCTCTACAAAAAAGGTCTCTTAACATTTTGCCATAGCTCGCTACGTTTCCGAGATATTTGCAGATTTATCTCAAGGGAAGGGGCCTGACGGACATATTTCGAGATATTTCTTCTTCTTGTTGTTCTTCTTCTGCACAGCTAAGCTGGAAGTGGCATTTGCAGCGCGCAATAGTGCAGAGTTATCTCAAAGAAAGGGGCCACGGTGTTTCTGTATCTCTATTATGTTGTTGCGGCTTCGGAACTTTTAAATATCTTGATATATCTCGAGAACTACGCATCTGATCAAAAAATATCATAGAACATAAAAAGTAGGAAACCTAATTTTCTACAAAAAAGGTCTCTTAACATTTTGCCGTAGCTCGCTTCGTTTCCGAGATATTTGCAGATTTATCTCAAGGGAAGGGGCTTGACGGACATATTTCGAGATATTTCTTCTTCTTGTTGTTCTTCTTCTGCACAGCTAAGCTGGAAGTGGCATTTGCAGCTCGCAATAGTGCAGAGTTATCTCAAAGAAAGGGGCCATGGTGTTTCTGTATCTCTATTATGTTGGTGCGGCTTCGGAACTTTTAAATATCATGATAAATCTCGAGAACTACGGATCTGATCAAAAAATATCATAGAACATAAAAAGTAGGAAACGTAATTCTCTACAAAAAAGGTCTCTTAACATTTTGCCATAGCTCGCTACGTTTCCGAGATATTTGCAGATTTATCTCAAGGGAAGGGGCCTGACGGACATATTTCGAGATATTTCTTCTTCTTGTTGTTCTTCTTCTGCACAGCTAAGCTGGAAGTGGCATTTGCAGCGCGCAATAGTGCAGAGTTATCTCAAAGAAAGGGGCCACGGTGTCTCTGTATCTCTATTATGTTGTTGCGGCTTCGGAGCTTTTAAATATCTTGATATATCTCGAGAACTACGCATCTGATCAAAAAATATCATAGAACGTAAAAAGTAGGAAACTTAATTCTCTACAAAAAAGGTCTCTTAACATTTTGCCATAGCTCGCTTCGTTTCCGAGATATTTACAGATTTATCTCGAGGGAAGGCGCCTGACGGACATATTTCGAGATATTTCTTCTTCTTGTTGTTCTTCTTCTGCACTGCTAAGCTGGACGTGGCATTTACAGCTCGCAATAGTGCAGAGTTATCTCGAAGAAAGGGGCCACGGTGTTTCTGTATCTCTATTATGTTGGTGCGGCTTCGGAACTTTTAAATATCTTGATATATCTCGAGAACTACGCATCTGATCAAAAAATATCATAGAACATAAAAAGTAGGAAACGTAATTCTCTACAAAAAAGGTCTCTTAACATTTTGCCATAGCTCGCTTCGTTTCCGAGATATTTGCAGATTTATCTCAAGGGAAGGGGCCTGACGGACATATTTCGAGATATTTCTTCTTCTTGTTGTTCTTCTTCTGCACAGCTAAGCTGGAAGTGGCATTTGCAGCGCGCAATAGTGCAGAGTTATCTCAAAGAAAGGGGCCACGGTGTTTCTGTATCTCTATTATGTTGGTGCGGCTTCGGAACTTTTAAATATCTTGATATATCTCGAGAACTACGCATCTGATCAAAAAATATCATAGAACATAAAAAGTAGGAAACCTAATTTTCTACAAAAAAGGTCTCTTAACATTTTGCCGTAGCTCGCATCGTTTCCGAGATTATTTGCAGATTTATCTCAAGGGAAGGGGCCTGACGGACATATTTCGAGATATTTCTTCTTCTTGTTGTTCTTCTTCTGCACAGCTAAGCTGGAAGTGGCATCTGCAGCGCGCAATAGTGCAGAGTTATCTGAAAGAAAGGGGCCACGGTGTTTCTGTATCTCTATTATGTTGTTGCGGCTTCGGAACTTTTAAATATCTTGATATATCTCGAGAACTACGCATCTGATCAAAAAATATCATAGAACATAAAAAGTAGGAAACTTAATTCTCTACAAAAAAGGTCTCTCAACATTTTGCCATAGCTCGCTTCGTTTCCGAGATATTTGCAGATTTATCTCGAGGGAAGGGGCCTGACGGACATATTTCGAGATATTTCTTCTTCTTGTTGTTCTTCTTCTGCACAGCTAAGCTGGACGTGGCATTTACAGCGCGCAATAGTGCAGAGTTATCTCAAAGAAAGCGGCCACGGTGTTTCTGTATCTCTATTATGTTGGTGCGGCTTCGGAACTTTTAAATATCTTGATATATCTCGAGAACTACGCATCTGATCAAAAAATATCATAGAACATAAAAAGTAGGAAACCTAATTTTCTACAAAAAAGGTCTCTTAACATTTTGCCGTAGCTCGCTTTGTTTCCGAGATATTTGCAGATTTATCTCAAGGGAAGGGGCCTGACGGACATATTTCGAGATATTTCTTCTTCTTGTTGTTCTTCTTCTGCACAGCTAAGCTGGAAGTGGCATTTGCAGCGCGCAATAGTGCAGAGTTATCTCAAAGAAAGGGGCCACGGTGTTTCTGTATCTCTATTATGTTGGTGCGGCTTCGGAACTTTTAAATATCTTGATATATCTCGAGAACTACGCATCTGATCAAAAAATATCATAGAACGTAAAAAGTAGGAAACTTAATTCTCTACAAAAAAGGTCTCTTAACATATTGCCATAGCTCGCTTCGTTTCCGAGATATTTGCAGATTTATCTCAAGGGAAGGGGCCTGACGGACATATTTCGAGATATTTCTTCTTCTTGTTGTTCTTCTTCTGCACAGCTAAGCTGGAAGTGGCATTTGCAGCGCGCAATAGTGCAGAGTTATCTCAAAGAAAGGGGCCACGGTGTTTCTGTATCTCTATTATGTTGGTGCGGCTTCGGAACTTTTAAATATCTTGATATATCTCGAGAACTACGCATCTGATCAAAAAATATCATAGAACATAAAAAGTAGGAAACGTAATTCTCTACAAAAAAGGTCTCTTAACATTTTGCCATAGCTCGCTTCGTTTCCGAGATATTTGCAGATTTATCTCAAGGGAAGGGGCCTGACGGACATATTTCGAGATATTTCTTCTTCTTGTTGTTCTTCTTCTGCACAGCTAAGCTGGAAGTGGCATTTGCAGCGCGCAATAGTGCAGAGTTATCTCAAAGAAAGGGGCCACGGTGTTTCTGTATCTCTATTATGTTGGTGCGGCTTCGGAACTTTTAAATATCTTGATATATCTCGAGAACTACGCATCTGATCAAAAAATATCATAGAACATAAAAAGTAGGAAACCTAATTTTCTACAAAAAAGGTCTCTTAACATTTTGCCGTAGCTCGCATCGTTTCCGAGATTATTTGCAGATTTATCTCAAGGGAAGGGGCCTGACGGACATATTTCGAGATATTTCTTCTTCTTGTTGTTCTTCTTCTGCACAGCTAAGCTGGAAGTGGCATCTGCAGCGCGCAATAGTGCAGAGTTATCTGAAAGAAAGGGGCCACGGTGTTTCTGTATCTCTATTATGTTGTTGCGGCTTCGGAACTTTTAAATATCTTGATATATCTCGAGAACTACGCATCTGATCAAAAAATATCATAGAACATAAAAAGTAGGAAACTTAATTCTCTACAAAAAAGGTCTCTCAACATTTTGCCATAGCTCGCTTCGTTTCCGAGATATTTGCAGATTTATCTCGAGGGAAGGGGCCTGACGGACATATTTCGAGATATTTCTTCTTCTTGTTGTTCTTCTTCTGCACAGCTAAGCTGGACGTGGCATTTACAGCGCGCAATAGTGCAGAGTTATCTCAAAGAAAGCGGCCACGGTGTTTCTGTATCTCTATTATGTTGGTGCGGCTTCGGAACTTTTAAATATCTTGATATATCTCGAGAACTACGCATCTGATCAAAAAATATCATAGAACATAAAAAGTAGGAAACCTAATTTTCTACAAAAAAGGTCTCTTAACATTTTGCCGTAGCTCGCTTCGTTTCCGAGATATTTGCAGATTTATCTCAAGGGAAGGGGCCTGACGGACATATTTCGAGATATTTCTTCTTCTTGTTGTTCTTCTTCTGCACAGCTAAGCTGGAAGTGGCATTTGCAGCGCGCAATAGTGCAGAGTTATCTCAAAGAAAGGGGCCACGGTGTTTCTGTATCTCTATTATGTTGGTGCGGCTTCGGAACTTTTAAATATCTTGATATATCTCGAGAACTACGCATCTGATCAAAAAATATCATAGAACGTAAAAAGTAGGAAACTTAATTCTCTACAAAAAAGGTCTCTTAACATATTGCCATAGCTCGCTTCGTTTCCGAGATATTTGCAGATTTATCTCAAGGGAAGGGGCCTGACGGACATATTTCGAGATATTTCTTCTTCTTGTTGTTCTTCTTCTGCACAGCTAAGCTGGAAGTGGCATTTGCAGCTCGCAATAGTGCAGAGTTATCTCAAAGAAAGGGGCCACGGTGTTTCTGTATCTCTATTATGTTGGTGCGGCTTCGGAACTTTTAAATATCTTGATATATCTCGAGAACTACGCATCTGATCAAAAAATATCATAGAACGTAAAAAGTAGGAACCTTAATTCTCTACAAAAAAGGTCTCTTAACATATTGCCATAGCTCGCTTCGTTTCCGAGATATTTGCAGACTTATCTCAAGGGAAGGGGCCTGACGGACATATTTCGAGATATTTCTTCTTCTTGTTGTTCTTCTTCTGCACAGCTAAGCTGGAAGTGGCATTTGCAGCGCGCAATAGTGCAGAGTTATCTCAAAGAAAGGGGCCACGGTGTTTCTGTATCTCTATTATGTTGGTGCGGCTTCGGAACTTTTAAATATCTTGATATATCTCGAGAACTACGCATCTGATCAGAAAATATTATAGAACATAAAAAGTAGGAAACGTAATTCTCTACAAAAAAGGTCTCTTAACATTTTGCCATAGCTCGCTTCGTTTCCGAGATATTTGCAGATTTATCTCAAGGGAAGGGGCCTGACGGACATATTTCGAGATATTTCTTCTTCTTGTTGTTCTTCTTCTGCACAGCTAAGCTGGAAGTGGCATTTGCAGCGCGCAATAGTGCAGAGTTATCTCAAAGAAAGCGGCCACGGTGTTTCTGTATCTCTATTATGTTGGTGCGGCTTCGGAACTTTTAAATATCTTGATATATCTCGAGAACTACGCATCTGATCAAAAAATATCATAGAACATAAAAAGTAGGAAACCTAATTTTCTACAAAAAAGGTCTCTTAACATTTTGCCGTAGCTCGCTTCGTTTCCGAGATATTTGCAGATTTATCTCAAGGGAAGGGGCCTGACGGACATATTTCGAGATATTTCTTCTTCTTGTTGTTCTTCTTCTGCACAGCTAAGCTGGACGTGGCATTTGCAGCGCGCAATAGTGCAGAGTTATCTCGAAGAAAGGGGCCACGGTGTTTCTGTATCTCTATTATGTTGGTGCGGCTTCGGAACTTTTAAATATCTTGATATATCTCGAGAACTACGCATCTGATCAAAAAATATCATAGAACCTAAAAAGTACGAAACTTAATTCTCTACAAATAAAGTCTCTTAACATTTTGCCATAGCTCGCTTCGTTTCCGAGATATTTGCAGATTTATCTCAAGGGAAGGGGCCTGACGGACATATTTCGAGATATTTCTTCTTCTTGTTGTTCTTCTTCTGCACAGCTAAGCTGGAAGTGGCATTTGCAGCGCGCAATAGTGCAGAGTTATCTCAAAGAAAGGGGCCACGGTGTTTCTGTATCTCTATTATGTTGGTGCGGCTTCGGAACTTTTAAATATCTTGATATATCTCGAGAACTACGCATCTGATCAAAAAACATCATAGAACGTAAAAAGTAGGAAACTTAATTCTCTACAAAAAAGGTCTCTTAACATATTGCCATAGCTCGCTTCGTTTCCGAGATATTTGCAGATTTATCTCAAGGGAAGGGGCCTGACGGACATATTTCGAGATATTTCTTCTTCTTGTTGTTCTTCTTCTGCACAGCTAAGCTGGAAGTGGCATTTGCAGCGCGCAATAGTGCAGAGTTATCTCAAAGAAAGGGGCCACGGTGTTTCTGTATCTCTATTATGTTGGTGCGGCTTCGGAACTTTTAAATATCTTGATATATCTCGAGAACCACGCATCTGATCAGAAAATATTATAGAACATAAAAAGTAGGAAACGTAATTCTCTACAAAAAAGGTCTCTTAACATTTTGCCATAGCTCGCTTCGTTTCCGAGATATTTGCAGATTTATCTCAAGGGAAGGGGCCTGACGGACATATTTCGAGATATTTCTTCTTCTTGTTGTTCTTCTTCTGCACAGCTAAGCTGGAAGTGGCATTTGCAGCGCGCAATAGTGCAGAGTTATCTCAAAGAAAGCGGCCACGGTGTTTCTGTATCTCTATTATGTTGGTGCGGCTTCGGAACTTTTAAATATCTTGATATATCTCGAGAACTATGCATCTGATCAAAAAATATCATAGAACATAAAAAGTAGGAAATCTAATTTTCTACAAAAAAGGTCTCTTAACATTTTGCCGTAGCTCGCTTCGTTTCCGAGATATTTGCAGATTTATCTCAAGGGAAGGGGCCTGACGGACATATTTCGAGATATTTCTTCTTCTTGTTGTTCTTCTTCTGCACAGCTAAGCTGGACGTGGCATTTGCAGCGCGCAATAGTGCAGAGTTATCTCAAAGAAAGGGGCCACGGTGTTTCTGTATCTCTATTATGTTGGTGCGGCTTCGGAACTTTTAAATATCTCGATATATCTCGAAAACTACGCATCTGATCAAAAAATATCATAGAACATAAAAAGTAGGAAACGTAATTCGCTACAAAAAAGGTCTCTTAACATTTTGCCATAGCTCGCTTCGTTTCCGAGATATTTGCAGATTTATCTCAAGGGAAGGGGCCTGACGGACATATTTCGAGATATTTCTTCTTCTTGTTGTTCTTCTTCTGCACAGCTAAGCTGGAAGTGGCATTTGCAGCGCGCAATAGTGCAGAGTTATCTCAAAGAAAGGGGCCACGGTGTTTCTGTATCTCTATTATGTTGGTGCGGCTTCGGAACTTTTAAATATCTTGATATATCTCGAGAACTACGCATCTGATCAAAAAACATCATAGAACGTAAAAAGTAGGAAACTTAATTCTCTACAAAAAAGGTCTCTTAACATATTGCCATAGCTCGCTTCGTTTCCGAGATATTTGCAGATTTATCTCAAGGGAAGGGGCCTGACGGACATATTTCGAGATATTTCTTCTTCTTGTTGTTCTTCTTCTGCACAGCTAAGCTGGAAGTGGCATTTGCAGCGCGCAATAGTGCAGAGTTATCTCAAAGAAAGGGGCCACGGTGTTTCTGTATCTCTATTATGTTGGTGCGGCTTCGGAACTTTTAAATATCTTGATATATCTCGAGAACCACGCATCTGATCAGAAAATATTATAGAACATAAAAAGTAGGAAACGTAATTCTCTACAAAAAAGGTCTCTTAACATTTTGCCATAGCTCGTTTCGTTTCCGAGATATTTGCAGATTTATCTCAAGGGAAGGGGCCTGACGGACATATTTCGAGATATTTCTTCTTCTTGTTGTTCTTCTTCTGCACAGCTAAGCTGG
This sequence comes from Osmia lignaria lignaria, assembly GCF_051020975.1. Lineage (NCBI taxonomy): Eukaryota > Metazoa > Arthropoda > Insecta > Hymenoptera > Megachilidae > Osmia > Osmia lignaria. Next base: position 135,447 of record NW_027478161.1, read on the forward strand.
AAGTGGCATTTGCAGCGCGCAATAGTGCAGAGTTATCTCAAAGAAAGCGGCCACGGTGTTTCTGTATCTCTATTATGTTGGTGCGGCTTCGGAACTTTTAAATATCTTGATATATCTCGAGAACTACGCATCTGATCAAAAAATATCATAGAACCTAAAAAGTACGAAACTTAATTCTCTACAAATAAAGTCTCTTAACATTTTGCCATAGCTCGCTTCGTTTCCGAGATATTTGCAGATTTATCTCAAGGGAAGGGGCCTGACGGACATATTTCGAGATATTTCTTCTTCTTGTTGTTCTTCTTCTGCACAGCTAAGCTGGAAGTGGCATTTGCAGCGCGCAATAGTGCAGAGTTATCTCAAAGAAAGCGGCCACGGTGTTTCTGTATCTCTATTATGTTGGTGCGGCTTCGGAACTTTTAAATATCTTGATATATCTCGAGAACTACGCATCTGATCAAAAAATATCATAGAACATAAAAAGTAGGAAACCTAATTTTCTACAAAAAAGGTCTCTTAACATTTTGCCGTAGCTCGCTTCATTTCCGAGATATTTGCAGATTTATCTCAAGGGAAGGGGCCTGACGGACATATTTCGAGATATTTCTTCTTCTTGTTGTTCTTCTTCTGCACAGCTAAGCTGGACGTGGCATTTGCAGCGCGCAATAGCGCAGAGTTATCTCGAAGAAAGGGGCCACGGTGTTTCTGTATCTCTATTATGTTGGTGCGGCTTCGGAACTTTTAAATATCTTGATATATCTCGAGAACTACGCATCTGATCAAAAAATATCATAGAACCTAAAAAGTACGAAACTTAATTCTCTACAAATAAAGTCTCTTAACATTTTGCCATAGCTCGCTTCGTTTCCGAGATATTTGCAGATTTATCTCAAGGGAAGGGGCCTGACGGACATATTTCGAGATATTTCTTCTTCTTGTTGTTCTTCTTCTGCACAGCTAAGCTGGAAGTGGCATTTGCAGCGCGCAATAGTGCAGAGTTATCTCAAAGAAAGGGGCCACGGTGTTTCTGTATCTCTATTATGTTGGTGCGGCTTCGGAACTTTTAAATATCTTGATATATCTCGAGAACTACGCATCTGATCAAAAAATATCATAGAACGTAAAAAGTAGGAAACTTAATTCTCTACAAAAAAGGTCTCTTAACATATTGCCATAGCTCGCTTCGTTTCCGAGATACTTGCAGATTTATCTCAAGGGAAGGGGCCTGACGGACATATTTCGAGATATTTCTTCTTCTTGTTGTTCTTCTTCTGCACAGCTAAGCTGGAAGTGGCATTTGCAGCTCGCAATAGTGCAGAGTTATCTCAAAGAAAGGGGCCACGGTGTTTCTGTATCTCTATTATGTTGGTGCGGCTTCGGAACTTTTAAATATCTTGATATATCTCGAGAACTACGCATCTGATCAAAAAATATCATAGAACGTAAAAAGTAGGAAACTTAATTCTCTACAAAAAAGGTCTCTTAACATATTGCCATAGCTCGCTTCGTTTCCGAGATATTTGCAGATTTATCTCAAGGGAAGGGGCCTGACGGACATATTTCGAGATATTTCTTCTTCTTGTTGTTCTTCTTCTGCACAGCTAAGCTGGAAGTGGCATTTGCAGCGCGCAATAGTGCAGAGTTATCTCAAAGAAAGGGGCCACGGTGTTTCTGTATCTCTATTATGTTGGTGCGGCTTCGGAACTTTTAAATATCTTGATATATCTCGAGAACTACGCATCTGATCAAAAAATATCATAGAACATAAAAAGTAGGAAATCTAATTTTCTACAAAAAAGGTCTCTTAACATTTTGCCGTAGCTCGCTTCGTTTCCGAGATATTTGCAGATTTATCTCAAGGGAAGGGGCCTGACGGACATATTTCGAGATATTTCTTCTTCTTGTTGTTCTTCTTCTGCACAGCTAAGCTGGACGTGGCATTTGCAGCGCGCAATAGTGCAGAGTTATCTCAAAGAAAGGGGCCACGGTGTTTCTGTATCTCTATTATGTTGGTGCGGCTTCGGAACTTTTAAATATCTCGATATATCTCGAAAACTACGCTTCTGATCAAAAAATATCATAGAACATAAATTATAGGAAACGTAATTCTCTACAAAAAAGGTCTCTTAACATTTTGCCGTAGCTCGCTTCGTTTCCGAGATATTTGCAGATTTATCTCAAGGGAAGGGGCCTGACGGACATATTTCGAGATATTTCTTCTTCTTGTTGTTCTTCTTCTGCACAGCTAAGCTGGAAGTGGCATTTGCAGCGCGCAATAGTGCCGAGTTATCTCAAAGAAAGGGGCCACGGTGTTTCTGTATCTCTATTATGTTGGTGCGGCTTCGGAACTTTTAAATATCTTGATATATCTCGAGAACTACGCATCTGATCAAAAAATATCATAGAACATAACTTGTAGGAAACATAATTCTCTACAAAAAAGGTCTCTTAACATTTTGCCATAGCTCGCTTGGTTTCCGAGATATTGGCAGATTTATCTCAAGGGAAGAGGCCTGACGGAGATATTTCGAGATATTTCTTCTTCTTGTTGTTCTTCTTCTGCACAGCTAAGCTGGAAGTGGCATTTGCAGCGCGCAATAGTGCAGAGTTATCTCAAAGAAAGGGGCCACGGTGTTTCTGCATCTCTATTATGTTGTTGCGGCTTCGGAACTTTTAAATATCTTGATATATCTCGAGAACTACGCATCTGATCAAAAAATATCATAGAACATAAAAAGTAGGAAACCTCATTTTCTACAAAAAAGGTCTCTTAACATTTTGCCGTAGCTCGCTTCGTTTCCGAGATATTTGCAGATTTATCTCAAGGGAAGGGGCCTGACGGACATATTTCGAGATATTTCGTGTTCTTGTTGTTCTTCTTCTGCACAGCTAAGCTGGAAGTGGCATTTGCAGCGCGCAATAGTGCAGAGTTATCTCAAAGAAAGGGGCCACGGTGTTTCTGTATCTCTATTATGTTGGTGCGGCTTCGGAACTTTTAAATATCTTGATATATCTCGAGAACTACGCATCTGATCAAAAAATATCATAGAACATAAAAAGTAGGAAACCTAATTTTCTACAAAAAAGGTCTCTTAACATTTTGCCGTAGCTCGCTTCGTTTCCGAGATATTTGCAGATTTATCTCAAGGGAAGGGGCTTGACGGACATATTTCGAGATATTTCTTCTTCTTGTTGTTCTTCTTCTGCACAGCTAAGCTGGAAGTGGCATTTGCAGCGCGCAATAGTGCAGAGTTATCTCAAAGAAAGCGGCCACGGTGTTTCTGTATCTCTATTATGTTGGTGCGGCTTCGGAACTTTTAAATATCTTGATATATCTCGAGAACTACGCATCTGATCAAAAAATATCATAGAACATAAAAAGTAGGAAACCTAATTTTCTACAAAAAAGGTCTCTTAACATTTTGCCGTAGCTCGCTTCATTTCCGAGATATTTGCAGATTTATCTCAAGGGAAGGGGCCTGACGGACATATTTCGAGATATTTCTTCTTCTTGTTGTTCTTCTTCTGCACAGCTAAGCTGGACGTGGCATTTGCAGCGCGCAATAGTGTAGAGTTATCTCGAAGAAAGGGGCCACGGTGTTTCTGTATCTCTATTATGTTGGTGCGGCTTCGGAACTTTTAAATATCTTGATATATCTCGAGAACTACGCATCTGATCAAAAAATATCATAGAACCTAAAAAGTACGAAACTTAATTCTCTACAAATAAAGTCTCTTAACATTTTGCCATAGCTCGCTTCGTTTCCGAGATATTTGCAGATTTATCTCAAGGGAAGGGGCCTGACGGACATATTTCGAGATATTTCTTCTTCTTGTTGTTCTTCTTCTGCACAGCTAAGCTGGAAGTGGCATTTGCAGCGCGCAATAGTGCAGAGTTATCTCAAAGAAAGGGGCCACGGTGTTTCTGTATCTCTATTATGTTGGTGCGGCTTCGGAACTTTTAAATATCTTGATATATCTCGAGAACTACGCATCTGATCAAAAAATATCATAGAACGTAAAAAGTAGGAAACTTAATTCTCTACAAAAAAGGTCTCTTAACATATTGCCATAGCTCGCTTCGTTTCCGAGATACTTGCAGATTTATCTCAAGGGAAGGGGCCTGACGGACATATTTCGAGATATTTCTTCTTCTTGTTGTTCTTCTTCTGCACAGCTAAGCTGGAAGTGGCATTTGCAGCTCGCAATAGTGCAGAGTTATCTCAAAGAAAGGGGCCACGGTGTTTCTGTATCTCTATTATGTTGGTGCGGCTTCGGAACTTTTAAATATCTTGATATATCTCGAGAACTACGCATCTGATCAAAAAATATCATAGAACGTAAAAAGTAGGAAACTTAATTCTCTACAAAAAAGGTCTCTTAACATATTGCCATAGCTCGCTTCGTTTCCGAGATATTTGCAGATTTATCTCAAGGGAAGGGGCCTGACGGACATATTTCGAGATATTTCTTCTTCTTGTTGTTCTTCTTCTGCACAGCTAAGCTGGAAGTGGCATTTGCAGCGCGCAATAGTGCAGAGTTATCTCAAAGAAAGGGGCCACGGTGTTTCTGTATCTCTATTATGTTGGTGAGGCTTCGGAACTTTTAAATATCTTGATATATCTCGAGAACTACGCATCTGATCAAAAAATATCATAGAACATAAAAAGTAGGAAATCTAATTTTCTACAAAAAAGGTCTCTTAACATTTTGCCGTAGCTCGCTTCGTTTCCGAGATATTTGCAGATTTATCTCAAGGGAAGGGGCCTGACGGACATATTTCGAGATATTTCTTCTTCTTGTTGTTCTTCTTCTGCACAGCTAAGCTGGACGTGGCATTTGCAGCGCGCAATAGTGCAGAGTTATCTCAAAGAAAGGGGCCACGGTGTTTCTGTATCTCTATTATGTTGGTGCGGCTTCGGAACTTTTAAATATCTCGATATATCTCGAAAACTACGCTTCTGATCAAAAAATATCATAGAACATAAATTATAGGAAACGTAATTCTCTACAAAAAAGGTCTTTTAACATTTTGCCGTAGCTCGCTTCGTTTCCGAGATATTTGCAGATTTATCTCAAGGGAAGGGGCCTGACGGACATATTTCGAGATATTTCTTCTTCTTGTTGTTCTTCTTCTGCACAGCTAAGCTGGAAGTGGCATTTGCAGCGCGCAATAGTGCCGAGTTATCTCAAAGAAAGGGGCCACGGTGTTTCTGTATCTCTATTATGTTGGTGCGGCTTCGGAACTTTTAAATATCTTGATATATCTCGAGAACTACGCATCTGATCAAAAAATATCATAGAACATAAAAAGTGGGAGACTTAATGCTCTACAAAAAAGGTCTCTTAACATTTTGCCATAGCTCGCTTCGTTTTCGAGATATTTGCAGATCTATCTCAAGGGAAGGGGCCTGACGGACATATTTCGAGATATTTCTTCTTCTTCTTGTTCTTCTTCTGCACAGCTAACCTGGAAGTGGCATTTACAGCTCGCAATAGTGCAGAGTTATCTCAAAGAAAGGGGCCACGGTGTTTCTGTATCTCTATTATGTTGGTGCGGCTTCGGAACTTTTAAATATCTTGATATATCTCGAGAACTACGCATCTGATCAAAAAATATCATAGAACATAACTTGTAGGAAACATAATTCTCTACAAAAAAGGTCTCTTAACATTTTGCCATAGCTCGCTTGGTTTCCGAGATATTGGCAGATTTATCTCAAGGGAAGAGGCCTGACGGAGATATTTCGAGATATTTCTTCTTCTTGTTGTTCTTCTTCTGCACAGCTAAGCTGGAAGTGGCATTTGCAGCGCGCAATAGTGCAGAGTTATCTCAAAGAAAGGGGCCACGGTGTTTCTGCATCTCTATTATGTTGTTGCGGCTTCGGAACTTTTAAATATCTTGATATATCTCGAGAACTACGCATCTGATCAAAAAATATCATAGAACATAAAAAGTAGGAAACCTCATTTTCTACAAAAAAGGTCTCTTAACATTTTGCCGTAGCTCGCTTCGTTTCCGAGATATTTGCAGATTTATCTCAAGGGAAGGGGCCTGACGGACATATTTCGAGATATTTCGTGTTCTTGTTGTTCTTCTTCTGCACAGCTAAGCTGGAAGTGGCATTTGCAGCGCGCAATAGTGCAGAGTTATCTCAAAGAAAGGGGCCACGGTGTTTCTGTATCTCTATTATGTTGGTGCGGCTTCGGAACTTTTAAATATCTTGATATATCTCGAGAACTACGCATCTGATCAAAAAATATCATAGAACATAAAAAGTAGGAAACCTAATTTTCTACAAAAAAGGTCTCTTAACATTTTGCCGTAGCTCGCTTCGTTTCCGAGATATTTGCAGATTTATCTCAAGGGAAGGGGCTTGACGGACATATTTCGAGATATTTCTTCTTCTTGTTGTTCTTCTTCTGCACAGCTAAGCTGGAAGTGGCATTTGCAGCTCGCAATAGTGCAGAGTTATCTCAAAGAAAGGGGCCATGGTGTTTCTGTATCTCTATTATGTTGGTGCGGCTTCGGAACTTTTAAATATCATGATATATCTCGAGAACTACGGATCTGATCAAAAAATATCATAGAACCTAAAAAGTAGGAAACGTAATTCTCTACAAAAAAGGTCTCTTAACATTTTGCCATAGCTCGCTACGTTTCCGAGATATTTGCAGATTTATCTCAAGGGAAGGGGCCTGACGGACATATTTCGAGATATTTCTTCTTCTTGTTGTTCTTCTTCTGCACAGCTAAGCTGGAAGTGGCATTTGCAGCGCGCAATAGTGCAGAGTTATCTCAAAGAAAGGGGCCACGGTGTCTCTGTATCTCTATTATGTTGTTGCGGCTTCGGAGCTTTTAAATATCTTGATATATCTCGAGAACTACGCATCTGATCAAAAAATATCATAGAACATAAAAAGTAGGAAACTTAATTCTCTACAAAAAAGGTCTCTTAACATTTTGCCATAGCTCGCTTCGTTTCCGAGATATTTGCAGATTTATCTCGAGGGAAGGGGCCTGACGGACATATTTCGAGATATTTCTTCTTCTTGTTGTTCTTCTTCTGCACTGCTAAGCTGGACGTGGCATTTACAGCTCGCAATAGTGCAGAGTTATCTCGAAGAAAGGGGCCACGGTGTTTCTGTATCTCTATTATGTTGGTGCGGCTTCGGAACTTTTAAATATCTTGATATATCTCGAGAACTACGCATCTGATCAAAAAATATCTTAGAACCTAAAAAGTACGAAATTTAATTCTCTACAAATGAAGTCTCTTAACATTTTGCCATAGCTCGCTTCGTTTCCGAGATATTTGCAGATTTATCTCAAGGGAAGGGGCCTGACGGACATATTTCGAGATATTTCTTCTTCTTGTTGTTCTTCTTCTGCACAGCTAAGCTGGAAGTGGCATTTGCAGCGCGCAATAGTGCAGAGTTATCTCAAAGAAAGGGGCCACGGTGTTTCTGTATCTCTATTATGTTGGTGCGGCTTCGGAACTTTTAAATATCTTGATATATCTCGAGAACTACGCATCTGATCAAAAAATATCATAGAACGTAAAAAGTAGGAAACTTAATTCTCTACAAAAAAGGTCTCTTAACATATTGCCATAGCTCGCTTCGTTTCCGAGATATTTGCAGATTTATCTCAAGGGAAGGGGCCTGACGGACATATTTCGAGATATTTCTTCTTCTTGTTGTTCTTCTTCTGCACAGCTAAGCTGGAAGTGGCATTTGCAGCGCGCAATAGTGCAGAGTTATCTCAAAGAAAGGGGCCACGGTGTTTCTGTATCTCTATTATGTTGGTGCGGCTTCGGAACTTTTAAATATCTTGATATATCTCGAGAACTACGCATCTGATCAGAAAATATTATAGAACATAAAAAGTAGGAAACGTAATTCTCTACAAAAAAGGTCTCTTAACATTTTGCCATAGCTCGCTTCGTTTCCGAGATATTTGCAGATTTATCTCAAGGGAAGGGGCCTGACGGACATATTTCGAGATATTTCTTCTTCTTGTTGTTCTTCTTCTGCACAGCTAAGCTGGAAGTGGCATTTGCAGCGCGCAATAGTGCAGAGTTATCTCAAAGAAAGCGGCCACGGTGTTTCTGTATCTCTATTATGTTGGTGCGGCTTCGGAACTTTTAAATATCTTGATATATCTCGAGAACTACGCATCTGATCAAAAAATATCATAGAACATAAAAAGTAGGAAACCTAATTTTCTACAAAAAAGGTCTCTTAACATTTTGCCGTACCTCGCTTCGTTTCCGAGATATTTGCAGATTTATCTCAAGGGAAGGGGCCTGACGGACATATTTCGAGATATTTCTTCTTCTTGTTGTTCTTCTTCTGCACAGCTAAGCTGGACGTGGCATTTGCAGCGCGCAATAGCGCAGAGTTATCTCGAAGAAAGGGGCCACGGTGTTTCTGTATCTCTATTATGTTGGTGCGGCTTCGGAACTTTTAAATATCTTGATATATCTCGAGAACTACGCATCTGATCAAAAAATATCATAGAACCTAAAAAGTACGAAACTTAATTCTCTACAAATAAAGTCTCTTAACATTTTGCCATAGCTCGCTTCGTTTCCGAGATATTTGCAGATTTATCTCAAGGGAAGGGGCCTGACGGACATATTTCGAGATATTTCTTCTTCTTGTTGTTCTTCTTCTGCACAGCTAAGCTGGAAGTGGCATTTGCAGCGCGCAATAGTGCAGAGTTATCTCAAAGAAAGGGGCCACGGTGTTTCTGTATCTCTATTATGTTGGTGCGGCTTCGGAACTTTTAAATATCTTGATATATCTCGAGAACTACGCATCTGATCAAAAAATATCATAGAACGTAAAAAGTAGGAAACTTAATTCTCTACAAAAAAGGTCTCTTAACATATTGCCATAGGTCGCTTCGTTTCCGAGATACTTGCAGATTTATCTCAAGGGAAGGGGCCTGACGGACATATTTCGAGATATTTCTTCTTCTTGTTGTTCTTCTTCTGCACAGCTAAGCTGGAAGTGGCATTTGCAGCTCGCAATAGTGCAGAGTTATCTCAAAGAAAGGGGCCACGGTGTTTCTGTATCTCTATTATGTTGGTGCGGCTTCGGAACTTTTAAATATCTTGATATATCTCGAGAACTACGCATCTGATCAAAAAATATCATAGAACGTAAAAAGTAGGAAACTTAATTCTCTACAAAAAAGGTCTCTTAACATATTGCCATAGCTCGCTTCGTTTCCGAGATATTTGCAGATTTATCTCAAGGGAAGGGGCCTGACGGACATATTTCGAGATATTTCTTCTTCTTGTTGTTCTTCTTCTGCACAGCTAAGCTGGAAGTGGCATTTGCAGCGCGCAATAGTGCAGAGTTATCTCAAAGAAAGGGGCCACGGTGTCTCTGTATCTCTATTATGTTGTTGCGGCTTCGGAGCTTTTAAATATCTTGATATATCTCGAGAACTACGCATCTGATCAAAAAATATCATAGAACATAAAAAGTAGGAAACTTAATTCTCTACAAAAAAGGTCTCTTAACATTTTGCCATAGCTCGCTTCGTTTCCGAGATATTTGCAGATTTATCTCGAGGGAAGGGGCCTGACGGACATATTTCGAGATATTTCTTCTTCTTGTTGTTCTTCTTCTGCACTGCTAAGCTGGACGTGGCATTTACAGCTCGCAATAGTGCAGAGTTATCTCGAAGAAAGGGGCCACGGTGTTTCTGTATCTCTATTATGTTGGTGCGGCTTCGGAACTTTTAAATATCTTGATATATCTCGAGAACTACGCATCTGATCAAAAAATATCTTAGAACCTAAAAAGTACGAAATTTAATTCTCTACAAATGAAGTCTCTTAACATTTTGCCATAGCTCGCTTCGTTTCCGAGATATTTGCAGATTTATCTCAAGGGAAGGGGCCTGACGGACATATTTCGAGATATTTCTTCTTCTTGTTGTTCTTCTTCTGCACAGCTAAGCTGGAAGTGGCATTTGCAGCGCGCAATAGTGCAGAGTTATCTCAAAGAAAGGGGCCACGGTGTTTCTGTATCTCTATTATGTTGGTGCGGCTTCGGAACTTTTAAATATCTTGATATATCTCGAGAACTACGCATCTGATCAAAAAATATCATAGAACGTAAAAAGTAGGAAACTTAATTCTCTACAAAAAAGGTCTCTTAACATTTTGCCATAGCTCGCTTCGTTTCCGAGATATTTACAGATTTATCTCGAGGGAAGGCGCCTGACGGACATATTTCGAGATATTTCTTCTTCTTGTTGTTCTTCTTCTGCACTGCTAAGCTGGACGTGGCATTTACAGCTCGCAATAGTGCAGAGTTATCTCGAAGAAAGGGGCCACGGTGTTTCTGTATCTCTATTATGTTGGTGCGGCTTCGGAACTTTTAAATATCTTGATATATCTCGAGAACTACGCATCTGATCAAAAAATATCATAGAACATAAAAAGTAGGAAACGTAATTCTCTACAAAAAAGGTCTCTTAACATTTTGCCATAGCTCGCTTCGTTTCCGAGATATTTGCAGATTTATCTCAAGGGAAGGGGCCTGACGGACATATTTCGAGATATTTCTTCTTCTTGTTGTTCTTCTTCTGCACAGCTAAGCTGGAAGTGGCATTTGCAGCGCGCAATAGTGCAGAGTTATCTCAAAGAAAGCGGCCACGGTGTTTCTGTATCTCTATTATGTTGGTGCGGCTTCGGAACTTTTAAATATCTTGATATATCTCGAGAACTACGCATCTGATCAAAAAATATCATAGAACATAAAAAGTAGGAAACCTAATTTTCTACAAAAAAGGTCTCTTAACATTTTGCCGTACCTCGCTTCGTTTCCGAGATATTTGCAGATTTATCTCAAGGGAAGGGGCCTGACGGACATATTTCGAGATATTTCTTCTTCTTGTTGTTCTTCTTCTGCACAGCTAAGCTGGACGTGGCATTTGCAGCGCGCAATAGCGCAGAGTTATCTCGAAGAAAGGGGCCACGGTGTTTCTGTATCTCTATTATGTTGGTGCGGCTTCGGAACTTTTAAATATCTTGATATATCTCGAGAACTACGCATCTGATCAAAAAATATCATAGAACCTAAAAAGTACGAAACTTAATTCTCTACAAATAAAGTCTCTTAACATTTTGCCATAGCTCGCTTCGTTTCCGAGATATTTGCAGATTTATCTCAAGGGAAGGGGCCTGACGGACATATTTCGAGATATTTCTTCTTCTTGTTGTTCTTCTTCTGCACAGCTAAGCTGGAAGTGGCATTTGCAGCGCGCAATAGTGCAGAGTTATCTCAAAGAAAGGGGCCACGGTGTTTCTGTATCTCTATTATGTTGGTGCGGCTTCGGAACTTTTAAATATCTTGATATATCTCGAGAACTACGCATCTGATCAAAAAATATCATAGAACGTAAAAAGTAGGAAACTTAATTCTCTACAAAAAAGGTCTCTTAACATATTGCCATAGGTCGCTTCGTTTCCGAGATACTTGCAGATTTATCTCAAGGGAAGGGGCCTGACGGACATATTTCGAGATATTTCTTCTTCTTGTTGTTCTTCTTCTGCACAGCTAAGCTGGAAGTGGCATTTGCAGCTCGCAATAGTGCAGAGTTATCTCAAAGAAAGGGGCCACGGTGTTTCTGTATCTCTATTATGTTGGTGCGGCTTCGGAACTTTTAAATATCTTGATATATCTCGAGAACTACGCATCTGATCAAAAAATATCATAGAACGTAAAAAGTAGGAAACTTAATTCTCTACAAAAAAGGTCTCTTAACATATTGCCATAGCTCGCTTCGTTTCCGAGATATTTGCAGATTTATCTCAAGGGAAGGGGCCTGACGGACATATTTCGAGATATTTCTTCTTCTTGTTGTTCTTCTTCTGCACAGCTAAGCTGGAAGTGGCATTTGCAGCGCGCAATAGTGCAGAGTTATCTCAAAGAAAGGGGCCACGGTGTTTCTGTATCTCTATTATGTTGGTGCGGCTTCGGAACTTTTAAATATCTTGATATATCTCGAGAACTACGCATCTGATCAGAAAATATTATAGAACATAAAAAGTAGGAAACGTAATTCTCTACAAAAAAGGTCTCTTAACATTTTGCCATAGCTCGCTTCGTTTCCGAGATATTTGCAGATTTATCTCAAGGGAAGGGGCCTGACGGACATATTTCGAGATATTTCTTCTTCTTGTTGTTCTTCTTCTGCACAGCTAAGCTGGAAGTGGCATTTGCAGCTCGCAATAGTGCAGAGTTATCGCAAAGGAAGAGGCCACGGTGTTTCTGTACCTCTATTATGTTGGTGCAGCTTCGGAACTTTTAAATATCTTGATATATCTCGAGAACTACGCATCTGATCAAAAAATATCATAGAAGATAAAAAGTAGGAAACTTAATTCTCTACAAAAAAGGTCTCTTAACATTTTCCCATAGCTGGCATCGTTTCCGAGATATTTGCAGATATATCTCAAGGGAAGGGGCCTGACGGACATATTGCGAGATATTTCTTCTTCTTGTTGTTCTTCTTCTGAACAGCTAAGCTGGAAGTGGCATTTACAGCTCGCAATAGTGCAGAGTTATCTCAAAGAAAGGGGCCACGGTGTTTCTGTATCTCTATTATGTTGGTGCGGCTTCGGAACTTTTAAATATCTCGATATATCTCGAAAACTACGCTTCTGATCAAAAAATATCATAGAACATAAATTGTAGGAAACATAATTCTCTACAAAAAACGTCTCTCAACATTTTGCCATAGCTCGCTTCGTTTCCGAGATATTTGCAGATTCAGCTCAAAGGAACGGGCCTGACGGACATATTTCGAGATATTTCTTCTTCTTGTTGTTCTTCTTCTGCACAGCTAAGCTGGAAGTGGCATTTACAGCGCGCACTAGTGCAGAGTTATCTCAAAGAAAGGGGCCACGGTGTTTCTGTATCTCTATTATGTTGGTGCGGCTTCGGAACTTTTAAATATCTCGATATATCTCGAAAACTACGATTCTGATCAAAAAATATCATAGAACATAAAAAGTAGGAAACTTAATTCTCTACAAAAAAGGTCTCTTAACATTTTGCCATAGCTCTCTTCGTTTCCGAGATATTTGCAGATTTATCTCAAGGGAAGGGGCCTGACGGACATATTGCGAGATATTTCTTCTTCTTGTTGTTCTTCTTCTGCACAGCTAAGCTGGAAGTGGCATTTACAGCTCGCAATAGTGCAGAGTTATCTCAAAGAAAGGGGCCACGGTGTTTCTGTATCTCTATTATGTTGGTGCGGCTTCGGAACTTTTAAATATCTTGATATATCTCGAGAACTACGCATCTGATCAAAAAATATCATAGAACATAAAAAGTAGGACACTTAATTCTCTACAAAAAAGGTCTCTTAACATTTTGCCATAGCTCGCTTCGTTTCCGAGATATTTGCAGATTTATCTCAAGGGAAGGGGCCTAACGGACATATTTCGAGATATTTCTTCTTCTTGTTGTTCTTCTTCTGCAGAGCTAAGCTGGAAGTGGCATTTGCGGCTAGCACTAGTGCAGAGTTATCTCAAAGAAAGGGGCCACGGTGTTTCTGTATCTCTATTATGTTGGTGCGGTTTCGGAACTTTTAAATATCTTGATATATCTCGAGAACTACGCATCTGATCAAAAAATATCATAGAACATGAAAAGTAGGAAACTTAATTCTCTACAAATATGGTCTCTTAACATTTTGCCATAGCTCGCTTCGTTTCCGAGATATTTGCAGATTTATCTCAAGGGAAGGGGCCTGACGGACATATTTCGAGATATTTCTTCTTCTTGTTGTTCTTCTTCTGCACAGCTAAGCTGGAAGTGGCATTTGCAGCTCGCAATAGTGCAGAGTTATCTCAAAGAAAGGGGCCACGGTGTTTCTGTATCTCTATTATGTTGGTGCGGCTTCGGAACTTTTAAATATCTTGATATATCTCGACAATTACGCATCTGATCAAAAAATATCATAGAACATAGAAAGTAGCAAACTTAATTCTCTACAAAGAAGGTCTCTTAACATTTTGCCATAGCTCGCTTCGTTTCCGAGGTATTTGCAGATTTATCTCAAGGGAAGGGGCCTAACGGACATATTTCGAGATATTTCTTCTTCTTGTTGTTCTTGTTCTGCACAGCTAAGCTGGAAGTGGCGTTTGCAGCTCGCAATAGTGCAGAGTTATCTCAAAGAAAGGGGCCACGGTGTTTCTGTATCTCTATTATGTTGGTGCGGCTTCGGAACTTTTAAATATCTTGATATATCTCGAGAACTACGCATCTGATCAAAAAATATCATAGAACATAAAAAGTAGGCCACTTAATTCTCTACAAAAAAGGTCTCTTAACATTTTGCCATAGCTCGCTTCGTTTCCGAGATATTTGCAGATATATCTCAAGGGACGGGGCCTGACGGACATATTTCGAGATATTTCTTCTTCTTGTTGTTCTTCTTCTGCACAGCTAAACTGGAAGTGGCATTTCCAGCTCGCAATAGTGCAGAGTTATCTCAAAGAAACGGGCCACGGTGTTTCTGTATCTCCATTATGTTGGTGCGGCTTCGGAACTTTTAAATATCTTGATATATCTCGAGAACTACGCATCTGATCAAAAAATATCATAGAACATAAAAAGTAGGAAACTTAATTCTCTACAAATAAAGTCTCTTAACATTTTGCCATAGCTCGCTTCGTTTCCGAGATATTTGCAGATGTATCTCAAGGGACGGGGCCTGACGGACATATTTCGAGATATTTCTTCTTCTTGTTGTTCTTCTTCTGCACAGCTAAACTGAAAGTGGCATTTCCAGCTCGCAATAGTGCAGAGTTATCTCAAAGAAAGGGGCCACGGTGTTTCTGTATCTCTATTATGTTGGTGCGGCTTCGGATCTTTTAAATATCTCGATATATCTCGAAAACTACGCTTCTGATCAAAAAATATCATAGAACGTAAATTGTAGGAAACATAATTCTCTACAAAAAAGGTCTCTGAACATTTTGCCATAGCTCGCTTCGTTTCCGAGATATTTGCAGATTTATCTCAAGGGAAGGGGCCTGACGGACATATTTCGAGATATTTCTTCTTCTTGTTGTTCTTCTTCTGCACAGCTAAACTGGAAGTGGCATTTCCAGCTCGCAATAGTGCAGAGTTATCTCAAAGAAAGTGGCCACGGTGTTTCTGTATCTCTATTATGTTGGTGCGGCTTCGGAACTTTTAAATATCTCGATATATCTCGAAAACTACGCTTCTGATCAAAAAATATCATAGAACATAAATTGTAGGAAACATAATTCTCTACAAAAAACGTCTCTCAACATTTTGCCATAGCTCGCTTCGTTTCCGAGATATTTGCAGATTCAGCTCAAAGGAACGGGCCTGACGGACATATTTCGAGATATTTCTTCTTCTTGTTGTTCTTCTTCTGCACAGCTAAGCTGGAAGTGGCATTTACAGCGCGCACTAGTGCAGAGTTATCTCAAAGAAAGGGGCCACGGTGTTTCTGTATCTCTATTATGTTGGTGCGGCTTCGGAACTTTTAAATATCTCGATATATCTCGAAAACTACGATTCTGATCAAAAAATATCATAGAACATAAAAAGTAGGAAACCTAATTCTCTACAAAAAAGGTCTCTTAACATTTTGCCATAGCTCTCTTCGTTTCCGAGATATTTGCAGATTTATCTCAAGGGAAGGGGCCTGACGGACATATTTCGAGATATTTCTTCTTCTTGTTGTTCTTCTTCTGCACAGCTAAGATGGAAGTGGCATTTGCAGCTCGCAATAGTGCAGAGTTATCTCAAAGAAAGGGGCCACGGTGTTTCTGTATCTCTATTATGTTGGTGCGGCTTCGGAACTTTTAAATATCTTGATATATCTCGAGAACTACGCATCTGATCAAAAAATATCATAGAACATAAAAAGTAGGAAACTTAATTCTCTACAAAAAAGGTCTCTTAACATTTTGCCATAGCTCGCTTCGTTTCCGAGATATTTGCAGATTTATCTCAAGGGAAGGGGCCTGACGGACATATTTCGAGATATTTCTTCTTCTTGTTGTTCTTCTTCTGCACAGCTAAGCTGGAAGTGGCATTTGCGGCTAGCACTAGTGCAGAGTTATCTCAAAGAAAGGGGCCACGGTGTTTCTGTATCTCTATTATGTTGGTGCGGCTTCGGAACTTTTAAATATCTTGATATATCTCGACAATTACGCATCTGATCAAAAAATATCATAGAACATAGAAAGTAGCAAACTTAATTCTCTACAAAGAAGGTCTCTTAACATTTTGCCATAGCTCGCTTCGTTTCCGAGGTATTTGCAGATTTATCTCAAGGGAAGGGGCCTAACGGACATATTACGTGATATTTCTTCTTCTTGTTGTTCTTCTTCTGCACAGCTAAGCTGGAAGTGGCATTTGCAGCTCGCAATAGTGCAGAGTTATCTCAAAGAAAGGGGCCACGGTGTTTCTGTATCTCTATTATGTTGGTGCGGCTTCGGAACTTTTAAATATCTTGATATATCTCGAGAACTACGCATCTGATCAAAAAATATCATAGAACATAAAAAGTAGGAAACTTAATTCTCTACAAAAAAGGTCTCTTAACATTTTGCCATAGCTCGCTTCGTTTCCGAGATATGTGCAGATTTATCTCAAGGGAAGGGGCCTGACGGACATATTTCGAGATATTTCTTCTTCTTGTTGTTCTTCTTCTGCACAGCTAAGCTGGAAGTGGCATTTGCAGCTCGCAATAGTGCAGAGTTATCGCAAAGGAAGAGGCCACGGTGTTTCTGTACCTCTATTATGTTGGTGCAGCTTCGGAACTTTTAAATATCTTGATATATCTCGAGAACTACGCATCTGATCAAAAAATATCATAGAAGATAAAAAGTAGGAAACTTAATTCTCTACAAAAAAGGTCTCTTAACATTTTCCCATAGCTGGCATCGTTTCCGAGATATTTGCAGATTTATCTCAAGGGAAGGGGCCTGACGGACATATTGCGAGATATTTCTTCTTCTTGTTGTTCTTCTTCTGCACAGCTAAGCTGGAAGTGGCATTTACAGCTCGCAATAGTGCAGAGTTATCTCAAAGAAAGGGGCCACGGTGTTTCTGTATCTCTATTATGTTGGTGCGGCTTCGGAAATTTTAAATATCTCGATATATCTCGAAAACTACGCTTCTGATCAAAAAATATCATAGAACATAAATTGTAGGAAACATAATTCTCTACAAAAAACGTCTCTCAACATTTTGCCATAGCTCGCTTCGTTTCCGAGATATTTGCAGATTCAGCTCAAAGGAACGGGCCTGACGGACATATTTCGAGATATTTCTTCTTCTTGTCGTTCTTCTTCTGCACAGCTAAGCTGGAAGTGGCATTTACAGCGCGCACTAGTGCAGAGTTATCTCAAAGAAAGGGGCCACGGTGTTTCTGTATCTCTATTATGTTGGTGCGGCTTCGGAACTTTTAAATATCTCGATATATCTCGAAAACTACGATTCTGATCAAAAAATATCATAGAACATAAAAAGTAGGAAACTTAATTCTCTACAAAAAAGGTCTCTTAACATTTTGCCATAGCTCTCTTCGTTTCCGAGATATTTGCAGATTTATCTCAAGGGAAGGGGCCTGACGGACATATTTCGAGATATTTCTTCTTCTTGTTGTTCTTCTTCTGCACAGCTAAGATTGAAGTGGCATTTGCAGCTCGCAATAGTGCAGAGTTATCTCAAAGAAAGGGGCCACGGTGTTTCTGTATCTCTATTATGTTGGTGCGGCTTCGGAACTTTTAAATATCTTGATATATCCCGACAATTACGCATCGGATCAAAAAATATCATACAACATAAAAAGTAGGAAACTTAATTCTCTACAAAAAAGGTCTCTTAACATTTTGCCATAACTCGCTTCGTTTCCGAGATATTTGCAGATTTATCTCAAGGGAAGTGGCCTGACGGACTTATTTCGAGATATTTCTTCTTCCTGTTGTTCTTCTTCTGCACAGCTAAGCTGGAAGTGGCATTTGCAGGTCGCAATAGTGCAGAGTTATCGCAAAGGAAGAGGCCACGGTGTTTCTGTACCTCTATTATGTTGGTGCGGCTTCGGAACTTTTAAATATCTCGATATATCTCGAAAACTACGCTTCTGATCAAAAAATATCATAGAACATAAATTATAGGAAACATAATTCTCTACAAATAAGGTCTCTTAACATATTGCCATAGCTCGCTTCGTTTCCGAGATATCTGCAGATTTATCTCAAGGGAAGGGGCCTGACGGACATATTTCGAGATATTTCTTCTTCTTGTTGTTCTTCTTCTGCACAGCTAAGCTGGAAGTGGCATTTGCAGCTCGCAATAGTGCAGAGTTATCTCAAAGAAAGGGGCCACGGTGTTTCTGTATCTCTATCATGTTGGTGCAGCTTCGGAACTTTTAAATATCTTGATATATCTCGAGAACTACGCATCTGATCAAAAAATATCATACAACATAAAAAGTGGAGAACTTAATTCTCTACAAAAAAGGTCTCTTAACATTTTGCCATAGCTCGCTTCGTTTCCGAGATATATGCAGCTTTATCTCAAGGGAAGGGGTCTGACGGACATATTTCGAGATATTTCTTCTTCTTGTTGTTCTTCTTCTGCACAGCTAAGCTATAAGTGGCATTTGCAGCTCGCAGTAGTGCAGAGTTATCCCAAAGAAAGGGGCCACAGTGTTTCTGTATCTCTATTATGTTGGTGCGGCTTCGGAACTTTTAAATATCTTGATATATCTCGAGAACTACGCATCTGATCAGAAAATATCATAGAACATAAAAAGTAGGAAACTTAATTCTCTACAAAAAAGGTCTCTTAACATTTTCCCATAGCTGGCATCGTTTCCGAGATATTTGCAGATTTATCTCAAGGGAAGGGGCCTGACGGACATATTGCGAGATATTTCTTCTTCTTGTTGTTCTTCTTCTGCACAGCTAAGCTGGAAGTGGCATTTACAGCTCGCAATAGTGCAGAGTTATCTCAAAGAAAGGGGCCACGGTGTTTCTGTATCTCTATTATGTTGGTGCGGCTTCGGAACTTTTAAATATCTCGATATATCTCGAAAACTACGCTTCTGATCAAAAAATATCATAGAACATAAATTGTAGGAAACATAATTCTCTACAAAAAACGTCTCTCAACATTTTGCCATAGCTCGCTTCGTTTCCGAGATATTTGCAGATTCAGCTCAAAGGAACGGGCCTGACGGACATATTTCGAGATATTTCTTCTTCTTGTCGTTCTTCTTCTGCACAGCTAAGCTGGAAGTGGCATTTACAGCGCGCACTAGTGCAGAGTTATCTCAAAGAAAGGGGCCACGGTGTTTCTGTATCTCTATTATGTTGGTGCGGCTTCGGAACTTTTAAATATCTCGATATATCTCGAAAACTACGATTCTGATCACAAAATATCATAGAACATAAAAAGTAGGAAACTTAATTCTCTACAAAAAAGGTCTCTTAACATTTTGCCATAGCTCTCTTCGTTTCCGAGATATTTGCAGATTTATCTCAAGGGAAGGGGCCTGACGGACATATTTCGAGATATTTCTTCTTCTTGTTGTTCTTCTTCTGCACAGCTAAGATTGAAGTGGCATTTGCAGCTCGCAATAGTGCAGAGTTATCTCAAAGAAAGGGGCCACGGTGTTTCTGTATCTCTATTATGTTGGTGCGGCTTCGGAACTTTTAAATATCTTGATATATCCCGACAATTACGCATCTGATCAAAAAATATCATACAACATAAAAAGTAGGAAACTTAATTCTCTACAAAAAAGGTCTCTTAACATTTTGCCATAACTCGCTTCGTTTCCGAGATATTTGCAGATTTATCTCAAGGGAAGTGGCCTGACGGACTTATTTCGAGATATTTCTTCTTCCTGTTGTTCTTCTTCTGCACAGCTAAGCTGGAAGTGGCATTTGCAGGTCGCAATAGTGCAGAGTTATCGCAAAGGAAGAGGCCACGGTGTTTCTGTACCTCTATTATGTTGGTGCGGCTTCGGAACTTTTAAATATCTCGATATATCTCGAAAACTACGCTTCTGATCAAAAAATATCATAGAACATAAATTATAGGAAACATAATTCTCTACAAATAAGGTCTCTTAACATATTGCCATAGCTCGCTTCGTTTCCGAGATATTTGCAGATTTATCTCAAGGGAAGGGGCCTGACGGACATATTTCGAGATATTTCTTCTTCTTGTTGTTCTTCTTCTGCACAGCTAAGCTGGAAGTGGCATTTGCAGCTCGCAATAGTGCAGAGTTATCTCAAAGAAAGGGGCCACGGTGTTTCTGTATCTCTATCATGTTGGTGCAGCTTCGGAACTTTTAAATATCTTGATATATCTCGAGAACTACGCATCTGATCAAAAAATATCTTACAACATAAAAAGTGGAGAACTTAATTCTCTACAAAAAAGGTCTCTTAACATTTTGCCATAGCTCGCTTCGTTTCCGAGATATATGCAGCTTTATCTCAAGGGAAGGGGTCTGACGGACATATTTCGAGATATTTCTTCTTCTTGTTGTTCTTCTTCTGCACAGCTAAGCTATAAGTGGCATTTGCAGCTCGCAGTAGTGCAGAGTTATCCCAAAGAAAGGGGCCACAGTGTTTCTGTATCTCTATTATGTTGGTGGGGCTTCGGAACTTTTAAATATCTTGATATATCTCGAGAACTACGCATCTGATCAGAAAATATCATAGAACATAAAAAGTAGGAAACTTAATTCTCTACAAAAAAGGTCTCTTAACATTTTCCCATAGCTGGCATCGTTTCCGAGATATTTGCAGATTTATCTCAAGGGAAGGGGCCTGACGGACATATTTCGAGATATTTCTTCTTCTTGTTGTTCTTCTTCTGCACAGCTAAACTGGAAGTGGCATTTCCAGCTCGCAATAGTGCAGAGTTATCTCAAAGAAAGGGGCCACGGTGTTTCTGTATCTCTATTATGTTGGTGCGGCTTCGGAACTTTAAAATATCTTGATATATCTCGAGAACTACGCATCTGATCAAACAATATCATAGAACATAAAAAGTAGGAAACTTAATTCTCTACAAAAAAGGTCTCTTAACATTTTGCCATAGCTCGCTTCGTTTCCGAGATATTTGCAGATTTATCTCAAGGGAAGGGGCCTGACGGATATATTTCGAGATATTTCTTCTTCTTGTTGTTCTTCTTCTGCACAGCTAAGCTGGAAGTGGCATTTGCAGCTCGCAATAGTGCAGAGTTATCTCAAAGAAAGGGGCCACGGTGTTTCTGTATCTCTATTATGTTGGTGCAGCTTCGGAACTTTTAAATATCTTGATATATCTCGAGAACTACGCATCTGATCAAAAAATATCATAGAACATAAAAAGTGGAAAACTTAATTCTCTACAAAAAAGGTCTCTTAACATTTTGCCATAGCTCGCTTCGTTTCCGAGATATATGCAGCTTTATCTCAAGGGAAGGGGCCTGACGGACATATTTCGAGATATTTCTTCTTCTTGTTGTTCTTCTTCTGCACAGCTAAGCTGGAAGTGGCATTTGCAGCTCGCAATAGTGCAGAGTCATCTCAAAGAAAGGGGCCACGGTGTTTCTGTATCTCTATTATGTTGGTGCGGCTTCGGAACTTTAAAATATCTTGATATATCTCGAGAACTATGCATCTGATCAAACAATATCATAGAACATAAAAAGTAGGAAACTTAATTCTCTACAAAAAAGGTCTCTTAACATTTTGCCATAGCTCGCTTCGTTTCCGAGATATTTGCAGATTTATCTCAAGGGAAGGGGCCTGACGGATATATTTCGAGATATTTCTTCTTCTTGTTGTTCTTCTTCTGCACAGCTAAGCTGGAAGTGGCATTTGCAGCTCGCAATAGTGCAGAGTTATCTCAAAGAAAGGGGCCACGGTGTTTCTGTATCTCTATTATGTTGGTGCAGCTTCGGAACTTTTAAATATCTTGATATATCTCGAGAACTACGCATCTGATCAAAAAATATCATAGAACATAAAAAGTGGAGAACTTAATTCTCTACAAAAAAGGTCTCTTAACATTTTGCCATAGTTCGCTTCGTTTCCGAGATATATGCAGCTTTATCTCAAGGGAAGGGGTCTGACGGACATATTTCGAGATATTTCTTCTTCTTGTTGTTCTTCTTCTGCACAGCTAAGCTGGAAGTGGCATTTGCAGCTCGCAATAGTGCAGAGTCATCTCAAAGAAAGGGGCCACGGTGTTTCTGTATCTCTATTATGTTGGTGCGGCTTCGGAACTTTTAAATACCTTGATATATCTCGAGAACTACGCATCTGATCAAATAATATCATAGAACATAAAAAGTAGGAAACTTAATTCTCTACAAAAAAGGTCTCTTAACATTTTGCCATAGCTCGCTTCGTTTCCGAGATATTTGCAGATTTATCTCAAGGGAAGGGGCCTGACGGACATATTTTGAGATATTTCTTCTTCTTGTTGTTCTTCTTCTGCACAGCTAAGCTGGAAGTGGCATTTGCAGCTCGCAATAGTGCAGAGTTATCTCAAAGAAAGGGGCCACGGTGTTTCTGTATCTCTATTATGTTGGTGGGGCTTCGGAACTTTTAAATATCCTGATATATCTCGAGAACTACGCATCTGATCAAAAAATATCATAGAACATGAAAAGTAGCAAACTTCATTCTCTACCAAAAAGGTCTCTTAACATTTTGCCATAGCTCGCATCGTTTCCGAGATATATGCAGATTTATCTCAAGGGAAGGGGCCTGACGGACATATTTCGAGATATTTCTTCTTCTTGTTGTTCTTCTTCTGCACAGCTAAACTGGAAGTGGCATTTCCAGCTCGCAATAGTGCAGAGTTATCTGAATGAACGGGGCCACGGTGTTTCTGTATCTCTAATATGTTGGTGCGGCTTCGGAGCTTTTAAATATCTCGATATATCTCGAAAACTACGCTTCTGATCAAAAAATATCATAGAACATAAATTGTAGGAAATATAATTCTCTACAAAAAAGGTCTGTTAACATTTTGCCATAGCTCGCTTCGTTTCCGAGATATATGCAGATTTATCTCAAGGGAAGGGGCCTGACGGACATATTTCGAGATATTTCTTCTTCTTGTTGTTCTTCTTCTGCACAGCTAAGCTGGAAGTGGCATTTGCAGCTCGCAATAGTGCAGAGTTATCTCAAAGAAAGGGGCCACGGTGTTTCTGTATCTCTATTATGTTGGTGCGGCTTCGGAACTTTTAAATATCTTGATATATCTCGAGAACTACGCATCTGATCAAAAAATATCATAGAACGTAAAAAGTAGGAAACTTAATTCTCTACAAATAAAGTCTCTTAACATTTTGCCATAGCTCGCTTCGTTTCCGAGATATTTGCAGATGTATCTCAAGGGAAGGGGCCTGACGGACATATTTCGAGATATTTCTTCTTCTTGTTGTTCTTCTGCTGCGCAGCTAAGCTGGAAGTGGCATTTGCAGCTCGCAATAGTGCAGAGTTATCTGAATGAACGGGGCCACGGTGTTTCTGTATCTCTATTATGTTGGTGCGGCTTCGGAGCTTTTAAATATCTCGATATATCTCGAAAACTACGCTTCTGATCAAAAAATGTCATAGAACATAAATTGTAGGAAATATAATTCTCTACAAAAAAGGTCTCTTAACATTTTGCCATAGCTCGCTTCGTTTCCGAGATATATACAGATTTATCTCAAGGGAAGGGGCCTGACGGACATATTTCGAGATATTTCTTCTTCTTGATGTTCTTCTTCTGCACAGCTAAGCTGGAAGTGGCATTTGCAGCTCGCAAAAGTGCAGAGTTATCTCAAAGAAAGGGGCCACGGTGTTTCTGTATCTCTATTATGTTGGTGCGGCTTCGGAACTTTTAAATATCTTGATATATCTCGAGAACTACGCATCTGATCAAAAAATATCATAGAACATAAAAAGTAGGAAACTTAATTCTCTACAAATAAAGTCTCTTAACATTTTGCCATAGCTCGTTTCGTTTCCGAGATATTTGCAGATTTATCTCAAGGGAAGGGGCCTGACGGACATATTTCGAGATATTTCTTCTTCTTGTTGTTCTTTTTCTGCACAGCTAAGCTGGAAGTGGCATTTGCAGCTCGCACGAGTGCAGAGTTATCTCAAAGAAAGGGGCCACGGTGTTTCTGTATCTCTATTATGTTGGTGCGGCTTCGGAGCTTTTAAATATCTTGATATATCTCGAGAACTACGCATCTGATCAAAAAATATCATGGAACATGAAAAGTAGGAAACTTCATTCTCTACCAAAAAGGTCTCTTAACATTTTGCCATAGCTCGCATCGTTTCCGAGATATATGCAGATTTATCTCAAGGGAAGGGGCCTGACGGACATATTTCGAGATATTTCTTCTTCTTGTTGTTCTTCTTCTGCACAGCTAAACTGGAAGTGGCATTTCCAGCTCGCAATAGTGCAGAGTTATCTCAAAGAAAGGGGCCACGGTGTTTCTGTATCTCTATTATGTTGGTGCGGCTTCGGAACTTTTAAATATCTTGATATATCTCGAGAACTACGCATCTGATCAAATAATATCATAGAACATAAAAAGTAGGAAACTTAATTCTCTACAAATAAGGTCTCTTAACATTTTGCCATAGATCGCTTCGTTTCCGAGATATTTGCAGATTTATCTCAAGGGAAGGGGCCTGACGGACATATTTCGAGATATTTCTTCTTCTTGTTGTTCTTCTTCTGCACAGCTAAGCTGGAAGTGGCATTTGCAGCTCGCAATAGTGCAGAATTATCTCAAAGAAAGGGGCCACGGTGTTTCTGTATCTCTATTATGTTGGTGCGGCTTCGGAACTTTTAAATATCTTGATATATCTCGAGAACTACGCATTTGATCAAAAAATATCATAGGACATAAAAAGTAGGAAACTTAATTCTCTACAAAAAAGGTCTCTTAACATTTTGCCATAGCTCGCTTCGTTTCCGAGATATTTGCAGATTTATCTCGAGGGAAGGGGCCTGACGGACATATTTCGAGATATTTCTTCTTCTTGTTGTTCTTCTTCTGCACAGCTAAGCTGGACGTGGCATTTACAGCTCGCAATAGTGCAGAGTTATCTCAAAGAAAGGGGCCACGGTGTTTCTGTATCTCTATTATGTTGGTGCGGCTTCGGAACTTTTAAATATCTTGATATATCTCGAGAACTACGCATCTGATCAAATAATATCATAGAACATAAAAAGTAGGAAACTTAATTCTCTACAAATAAGGTCTCTTAACATTTTGGCATAGCTCGCTTCGTTTCCGAGATATTTGCAGATATATCTCAAGGGGAAGGGGCCTGACGGACATATTTCGAGATATTTCTTCTTCTTGTTGTTCTTCTCCTGCACAGCTAAGCTGGAAGTGGCATTTGCGGCTCGCACTAGTGCAGAGTTATCTCAAAGAAAGGGGCCACGGTGTTTCTGTATCTCTATTATGTTGGTGCGGCTTCGGAACTTTTAAATATCTCGATATATCTCGAAAACTACGCTTCTGATCAAAAAATATCATAGTACATAAATTGTAGTAAACATAATTATCTACAAAAAAGGTCTCTTAAGATTTTGCCATAGCTCGTTTCGTTTCCGAGATATTTGCAGATATATCTCAAGGGAAGGGGCCTGACGGACATATTTCGAGATATTTCTTCTTCTTGTTGTTCTTCTTCTGCACAGCTAAGCTGGATGTGGCATTTGCAGCTCGCACTAGTGCAGAGTTATCTCAAAGAAAGGGGCCACGGTGTTTCTGTATCTCTATTATGTTGGTGCGGCTTCGGAACTTTTAAATATCTCGATATATCTCGAAAACTACGCTTCTGATCAAAAAATATCATAGAACATAAATTGTAGGAAACATAATTCTCTACAAAAAAGGTCTCTTAACATTTTGCCATAGCTCGTCTCGTTTCCGAGATATTTGCAGATTTATCTCAAGGGAAGGGGCCTGACGGACATATTTCGAGATATTTCTTCTTCTTGTTGGAATTCTTCTGCACAGCTAAGCTGGAAGTGGCATTTGCGGCTCGCACTAGTGCAGAGTTATCTCAAAGAAAGGGGCCACGGTGTTTCTGTATCTCTATTATGTTGGTGCGGCTTCGGAACTTTTAAATATCTCGATATATCTCGAAAACTACGCTTCTGACCAAAAAATATCATAGAACATAAATTGTAGGAAACATAATTCTCCACAAAAAAGGTCTCTTAACATTTTGCCATAGCTCGCTTCGTTTCCGAGATATCTGCAGATATATCTCAAGGGAAGGGGCCTAACGGACATATTTCGAGATATTTCATCTTCTTGTTGTTCTTCTTCTGCACAGCGAAGCTGGAAGTGTCATTTGCAGCTCGCAATAGTGCAGAGTTCTCTCAAAGAAAGGGGCCACGGTGTTTCTGTATCTCTATTATGTTGGTGCGGCTTCGGAACTTTTAAATATCTTGATATATCTCGAGAACTACGCATCTGATCAAAAAATATCATAGAACATAAATAGTAGGAAACTTAATTCTCTCCAAAAATGTCTCGCAACATTTTGCCATAGCTCGCTTCGTTTCCGAGATATTTGCAGATTTATCTCAAGGGAAGGGGCCTGACGGACATATTTCGAGATATTTCTTCTTCTTGTTGTTCTTCTTCTGCACTGCTAAGCTGGAAGTGGCATTTGCGGCTCGCACTAGTGCAGAGTTATCTCAAAGAAAGGGGCCACGGTGTTTCTGTATCTCTATTATGTTGGTGCGGCTTCGGAACTTTTAAATATCTTGATATATCTCGAGAACTACGCATCTGATCAAAAAATATCATACTACATAAAAAGTAGGAAACTTAATTCTCTACAAAAAAGGTCTCTTAACATTTTGCCATAGCTAGCTTCGTTTCCGAGATATTTGCAGATTTATCTCAAGGGAAGGGGCCTGACGGACATATTCCGAGATATTTCTTCTTCTTGTTGTTCCTCTTCTGCACAGCTAAGCTGGAAGTGGCATGTGCAGCTCGCAATAGTGCAGAGTTATCTCAAAGAAAGAGGCCACGGTGTTTCTGTACCTCTATTATGTTGGTGCAGCTTCGGAATTTTTAAATATCTTGATATATCTCGAGAACTACGCATCTGATCAAAAAATATCATACAACATAAAAAGTAGGAAACCTAATTTTCTACAAAAAAGGTCTCTTAACATTTTGCCGTAGCTCGCTTCGTTTCCGAGATATTTGCAGATTTATCTCAAGGGAAGGGGCCTGACGGACACATTTCGAAACATTTCTTCTTCTTGTTGTTCTTCTTCTGCACAGCTAAGCTGGATGTGGCATTTGCAGCTCGCACTAGTGCAGAGTTATCTCAAAGAAAGGGGCCACGGTGTTTCTGTATCTCTATTATGTTTGTGCGGCTTCGGAACTTTTAAATATCTTGATATATCTCGAGAACTACGCATCTGATCAAAAAATATCATACAACATAAAAAGTAGGAAACTTAATTCTCTACAAAAAAGGTCTCTTAACATTTTGCCATAGCTCGCTTGATTTCCGAGATATTTGCAGATATATCTCAAGGGAAGGGGCCTGACGGACATATTTCGAGATATTTCTTCTTCTTGTTGTTCTTCTTCTGCACAGCTAAGCTGGAAGTGGCGTTTGCGGCTCGCACTAGTGCAGAGTTATCTCAAAGAAAGGGGCCATGGTGTTTCTGTATCTCTATTATGTTGGTGCGGCTTCGGAACTTTTAAATATCTTGATATATCCTGGGAACTCCGCATCTGATCAAAAAATATCATAGAACCTAAAAAGTAGGAAACTTAATTCTCTACAAATAAGGTCTCTTAACATTTTGCCATAGCTCGCTTCGTTTCCGAGATATTTGCAGATTTATCTCAAGGGAAGGGGCCTGACGGACATATTTCGAGATATTTCTTCTTCTTGTTGTTCTTCTTCTGCACAGCTAAGCTGGAAGTGGCATTTGCGGCTCGCACTAGTGCAGAGTTATCTCAGAGAAAGGGGCCACGGTGCTTCTGTATCTCTATTATGTTGGTGCGGCTTCGGAACTTTTAAATATCTCGATATATCTCGAAAACTACGCATCTGATCTAAAAATATCATAGAACATAAATTGTAGAAAACATAATTCTCTACAAAAAAGGTCTCTTAACATTTTGGCATAGCTCGCTTCGTTTCCGAGATATTTGCAGATATATCTCAAGGGAAGGGGCCTGACGGACATATTTCGAGATATTTCTTCTTCTTGTTGTTCTTCTTCTGCACAGCTAAGCTGGAACTGGCATTTACAGCTCGCAATAGTGCAGAGCAATCTCAAAGAAAGGGGCCACGGTGTTTCTGTATCTCTATTATGTTGGTGCGGCTTCGGAACTTTTAAATATCTTGATATATCTCGAGAACTACGCATCTGATCAAAAAATATCATAGAACATAAAAAGTAGGACACTTAATTCTCTACAAAAAAGATCTGTAAACATTTTGCCATAGCTCGCTTCGTTTCCGAGATATTTGCAGATTTATCTCAAGGGAAGGGGCCTGATGGACATATTTCGAGATATTTCTTCTTCTTGTTGTTCTTCTTCTGCACAGCTAAACTGGAAGTGGCATTTCCAGCTCGCAATAGTGCAGAGTTATCTCAAAGAAAGGGGCCACGGTGTTTCTGTATCTCTATTATATTGGTGCGGCTTCGGAACTTTTAGATATCTCGATATATCTCGAAAACTACGCTTCTGATCAAAAAATATCATAGAACATAAATTGTAGGAAACATAATTCTCTACAAAAAACGTCTCTTAACATTTTGCCATAGCTCGCTTCGTTTCCGAGATATTTGCAGATTCAGCTCAACGGAACGGGCCTGACGGACATATTTCGAGATATTTCTTCTTCTTGTTGTTCTTCTTCTGCACAGCTAAGCTGGAAGTGGCGTTTGCGGCTCGCACTAGTGCAGAGTTATCTCAAAGAAAGGGGCCATGGTGTTTCTGTATCTCTATTATGTTGGTGCGGCTTCGGAACTTTTAAATATCTCGATATATCTCGAAAACTACGCTTCTGATCAAAAAATATCAGAGAACATAAATTGTAGGAAACATAATTCTCTACAAAAAACGTCTCTTAACATTTTGCCATAGCTCGCTTCGTTTCCGAGATATTTGCAGATTCAGCTCAACGGAACGGGCCTGACGGACATATTTCGAGATATTTCTTCTTCTTGTTGTTCTTCTTCTGCACAGCTAAGCTGGAAGTGGCATTTACAGCTCGCAATAGTGCAGAGTTATCTCAAAGAAAGGGGCCACGGTGTTTCTGTATCTCTATTATGTTGGTGCGGCTTCGGAACTTTTAAATATCTTGATATATCTCGAGAACTACGCATCTGATCAAAAAATATCATAGAACATAAAAAATAGGAAACTTAATTCTCTACAAAAAAGGCCTCTTAACATTTTGCCATAGCTCGCTTCGTTTCCGAGATATTTGCAGATTTATCTCAAGGGAAGGGGCCTGACGGACATATTTCGAGATATTTCTTCTTCTTGTTGTTCTTCTTCTGCACAGCTAAACTGGAAGTGGCATTTCCAGCTCGCAATAGTGCAGAGTTATCTCAAAGAAAGGGGCCACGGTGTTTCTGTATCTCTATTATGTTGGTGCGGCTTCGGAACTTTTAAATATCTCGATATATCTCGAAAACTACGCTTCTGATCAAAAAATATCATAGAACATAAATTGTAGGAAACATAATTCTCTACAAAAAAACTCTTAACATTTTGCCATAGCTCGCTTCGTTTCCGAGATATTTGCAGATTCAGCTCAAAGGAACGGGCCTGACGGACATATTTCGAGATATTTCTTCTTCTTGTTGTTCTTCTTCTGCACAGCTAAGCTGGAAGTGGCATTTACAGCTCGCAATAGTGCAGAGTTATCTCAAAGAAAGGGGCCACGGTGTTTCTGTATCTCTATTATGTTGGTGCGGCTTCGGAACTTTTAAATATCTTGATATATCTCGAGAACTCCGCATCTGATCAAAAAATATCATAGAACCTAAAAAGTAGGAAACTTAATTCTCTACAAATAAGGTCTCTTAACATTTTGCCATAGCTCGCTTCGTTTCCGAGATATTTGCAGATTTATCTCAAGGGAAGGGGCCTGACGGACATATTTCGAGATATTTCTTCTTCTTGTTGGTCTTCTTCTGCACAGCTAAGCTGGAAGTGGCATTTGCGGCTCGCACTAGTGCAGAGTTATCTCAAAGAAAGGGGCCACGGTGTTTCTGTATCTCTATTATGTTGGTGCGGCTTCGGAACTTTTAAATATCTCGATATATCTCGAAAACTACGCTTCTGATCAAAAAATATCATAGTACATAAATTGTAGGAAACATAATTCTCTACAAAAAAGGTCTCTTAACATTTTGCCATTGCTCGCTTCGTTTCCGAGATATTTGCAGATATATCTCAAGGGAAGGGGCCTGACGGACATATTTCGAGATATTTCTTCTTCTTGTTGTTCTTCTTCTGCACAGCTAAGCTGGAAGTGGCATTTACAGCTCGCAGTAGTGCAGAGCAATCTCAAAGAAAGGGGCCACGGTGTTTCTGTATCTCTATTATGTTGGTGCGGCTTCGGAACTTTTAAATATCTTGATATATCTCGAGAACTACGCATCTGATCAAAAAATATCATAGAACATAAAAAATAGGAAACTTAATTCTCTACAAAAAAGATCTCTTAACATTTTGCCATAGCTCGCTTCGTTTCCGAGATATTTGCAGATTTATCTCAAGGGAAGGGGCCTGATGGACATATTTCGAGATATTTCTTCTTCTTGTTGTTCTTCTTCTGCACAGCTAAGCTGGAAGTGGCATTTACAGCTCGCAATAGTGCAGAGTTATCTCAAAGAAAGGGGCCACGGTGTTTCTGTATCTCTATTATGTTGGTGCGGCTTCGGAACTTTTAAATATCTTGATATATCTCGAGAACTACGCATCTGATCAAAAAATATCATAGAACATAAAAAGAGGAAACTTAATTCTCTACAAAAAAGGTCTCTTAACATTTTGCCATAGCTCGCTTCGTTTCCGAGATATTTGCAGATTTATCTCAAGGGAAGGGGCCTGACGGACATATTTCGAGATATTTCTTCTTCTTGTTGTTCTTCTTCTGCACAGCTAAACTGGAAGTGGCATTTCCAGCTCGCAATAGTGCAGAGTTATCTCAAAGAAAGGGGCCACGGTGTTTCTGTATCTCTATTATGTTGGTGCGGCTTCGGAACTTTTAAATATCTCGATATATCTCGAAAACTACGCTTCTGATCAAAAAATTTCATAGAACATAAATTGTAGGAAACATAATTCTCTACAAAAAACGTCTCTTAACATTTTGCCATAGCTCGCTTCGTTTCCGAGATATTTGCAGATTCAGCTCAAAGGAACGGGCCTGACGGACATATTTCGAGATATTTCTTCTTCTTGTTGTTCTTCTTCTGCACAGCTAAACTGGAAGTGGCATTTCCAGCTCGCAATAGTGCAGAGTTATCTCAAAGAAAGGGGCCACGGTGTTTCTGTATCTCTATTATGTTGGTGCGGCTTCGGAACTTTTAAATATCTTGATATATCTCGAGAACTACGCATCTGATCAAAAAATATCATAGAACATAAAAAGTAGGAAACTTAATTCTCTACAAAAAAGGTCTCTTAACATTTTGCCATAGCTCGCTTCGTTTCCGAGATATTTGCAGATTCAGCTCAAAGGAACGGGCCTGACGGACATATTTCGAGATATTTCTTCTTCTTGTTGTTCTTCTTCTGCACAGCTAAGCTGGAAGTGGCATTTACAGCACGCAATAGTGCAGAGTTATCTCAAAGAAAGGGGCCACGGTGTTTCTGTATCTCTATTATGTTGGTGCGGCTTCGGAACTTTTAAATATCTTGATATATCTCGAGAACTCCGCATCTGATCAAAAAATATCATAGAACCTAAAAAGTAGGAAACTTAATTCTCTACAAATAAGGTCTCTTAACATTTTGCCATAGCTCGCTTCGTTTCCGAGATATTTGCAGATTTATCTCAAGGGAAGGGGCCTGACGGACATATTTCGAGATATTTCTTCTTCTTGTTGGTCTTCTTCTGCACAGCTAAGCTGGAAGTGGCATTTGCGGCTCGCACTAGTGCAGAGTTATCTCAAAGAAAGGGGCCACGGTGTTTCTGTATCTCTATTATGTTGGTGCGGCTTCGGAACTTTTAAATATCTCGATATATCTCGAAAACTACGCTTCTGATCAAAAAATATCATAGTACATAAATTGTAGGAAACATAATTCTCTACAAAAAAGGTCTCTTAACATTTTGCCATTGCTCGCTTCGTTTCCGAGATATTTGCAGATATATCTCAAGGGAAGGGGCCTGACGGACATATTTCGAGATATTTCTTCTTCTTGTTGTTCTTCTTCTGCACAGCTAAGCTGGAAGTGGCATTTACAGCTCGCAGTAGTGCAGAGCAATCTCAAAGAAAGGGGCCACGGTGTTTCTGTATCTCTATTATGTTGGTGCGGCTTCGGAACTTTTAAATATCTTGATATATCTCGAGAACTACGCATCTGATCAAAAAATATCATAGAACATAAAAAGTAGGAAACTTATTTCTCTACAAAATAGGTCTCTTAACATTTTGCCATAGCTCGCTTCGTTTCCGAGATATTTGCAGATTTATCTCAAGGGAAGGGGCCTGACGGACATATTTCGAGATATTTCTTCTTCTTGTTGGTCTTCTTCTGCACAGCT
Organism: Osmia lignaria lignaria; assembly: GCF_051020975.1. NCBI lineage: Eukaryota > Metazoa > Arthropoda > Insecta > Hymenoptera > Megachilidae > Osmia > Osmia lignaria. Next base: position 168,281 of record NW_027478161.1, read on the forward strand.
AAGCTGGAAGTGGCATTTGCGGCTCGCACTAGTGCAGAGTTATGTCAAAGAAAGGGGCCACGGTGTTTCTGTATCTCTATTATGTTGGTGCGGCTTCGGAACTTTTAAATATCTCGATATATCTCGAAAACTACGCTTCTGATCAATAAATATCATAGAACATAAATTGTAGGAAACATAATTCTCTACAAAAAAGGTCTCTTAACATTTTGCCATAGCTCGCTTCGTTTCCGAGATATCTGCAGATTTATCTCGAGGGAAGGGGCCTGACGGACATATTTCGAGGTATTTCTTCTTCTTGTTGTTCTTCTTCTGCACAGCTAAACTGGAAGTGGCATTTCCAGCTCGCAATAGTGCAGAGTTATCTCAAAGAAAGGGGCCACGGTGTTTCTGTATCTCTATTATATTGGTGCGGCTTCGGAACTTTTAAATATCTCGATATATCTCGAAAACTACGCTTCTGATCAAAAAATATCATAGAACATAAATTGTAGGAAACATAATTCTCTACCAAAAACGTCTCTTAACATTTTGCCATAGCTCGCTTCGTTTCCGAGATATTTGCAGATTCAGCTCAAAGGAACGGGCCTGACGGACATATTTCGAGATATTTCTTCTTCTTGTTGTTCTTCTTCTGCACAGCTAAGCTGGAAGTGGCATTTACAGCTCGCAATAGTGCAGAGTTATCTCAAAGAAAGGGGCCACGGTGTTTCTGTATCTCTATTATGTTGGTGCGGCTTCGGAACTTTTAAATATCTTGATATATCTCGAGAACTACGCATCTGATCAAAAAATATCATAGAACATAAAAAGTAGGAAACTTAATTCTCTACAAAAAAGGTCTCTTAACATTTTGCCATAGCTCGCTTCGTTTCCGAGATATTTGCAGATTTATCTCAAGGGAAGGGGCCTGACGGACATATTTCGAGATATTTCTTCTTCTTGTTGGTCTTCTTCTGCACAGCTAAGCTGGAAGTGGCATTTGCGGCTCGCACTAGTGCAGAGTTATGTCAAAGAAAGGGGCCACGGTGTTTCTGTATCTCTATTATGTTGGTGCGGCTTCGGAACTTTTAAATATCTCGATATATCTCGAAAACTACGCTTCTGATCAATAAATATCATAGAACATAAATTGTAGGAAACATAATTCTCTACAAAAAAGGTCTCTTAACATTTTGCCATAGCTCGCTTCGTTTCCGAGATATCTGCAGATTTATCTCGAGGGAAGGGGCCTGACGGACATATTTCGAGATATTTCTTCTTCTTGTTGTTCTTCTTCTGCACAGCTAAGCTGGAAGTGGCATTTGCGGCTCGCACTAGTGCAGAGTTATCTCAAAGAAAGGGGCCACGGTGTTTCTGTATCTCTATTATGTTGGTGCGGCTTCGGAACTTTTAAATATCTCGATATATCTCGAAAACTACGCTTCTGATAAAAAAATATCATAGTACATAAATTGTAGGAAACATAATTATCTACAAAAAAGGTCTCTTAAGATTTTGCCATAGCTCGTTTCGTTTCCGAGATATTTGCAGATATATCTCAAGGGAAGGGGCCTGACGGACATATTTCGAGATATTTCTTCTTCTTGTTGTTCTTCTTCTGCACAGCAAAGCTGGAAGTGGCATTTACAGCTCGCAATAGTGCAGAGTTATCTCGCAGAAAGGGGCCACGGTGTTGCTGTATCTCTATTATGTTGGTGCGGCTTCGGAACTTTTAAATATCTCGATATATCTCGAAAACTACGCTTCTGACCAAAAAATATCATACAACATAAATTGTAGGAAACATAATTCTCCACAAAAAAGGTATCTTAACATTTTGCCATAGCTCGCTTCGTTTCCGAGATATCTGCAGATATATCTCAAGGGAAGGGGCCTAACGGACATATTTCGAGATATTTCTTCTTCTTGTTGTTCTTCTTCTGCACAGCTAAACTGGAAGTGGCATTTCCAGCTCGCAATAGTGCAGAGTTATCTCGAAGAAAGGGGCCACGGTGTTTCTGTATCTCTATTATGTTGGTGCGGCTTCGGAACTTTTAAATATCTCGATATATCTCGAAAACTCCGCTTCTGATCAAAAAATATCATAGAACATAAATTGTAGGAAACATAATTCTCTACAAAAAACGTCTCTTAACATTTTGCCATAGCTCGCTTCGTTTCCGAGATATTTGCAGATTCAGCTCAAAGGAACGGGCCTGACGGACATATTTCGAGATATTTCTTCTTCTTGTTGTTCTTCTTCTGCACAGCTAAGCTGGAAGTGGCATTTACAGCTCGCAATAGTGCAGAGTTATCTCAAAGAAAGGGGCCACGGTGTTTCTGTATCTCTATTATGTTGGTGCGGCTTCGGAACTTTTAAATATCTTGATATATCTCGAGAACTACGCATCTGATCAAAAAATATCATAGAACATAAAAAGTAGGAAACTTAATTCTCTACAAAAAAGGTCTCTCAACATTTTGCCATAGCTCGCTTCGTTTCCGAGATATTTGCAGATTTATCTCAAGGGAAGGGGCCTGACGGACATATTTCGAGATATTTCTTCTTCTTGTTGGTCTTCTTCTGCACAGCTAAGCTGGAAGTGGCATTTGCGGCTCGCACTAGTGCAGAGTTATCTCAAAGAAAGGGGCCACGGTGTTTCTGTATCTCTATTATGTTGGTGCGGCTTCGGAACTTTTAAATATCTCGATATATCTCGAAAACTACGCTTCTGATCAATAAATATCATAGAACATAAATTGTAGGAAACATAATTCTCTACAAAAAAGGTCTCTTAACATTTTGCCATAGCTCGCTTCGTTTCCGAGATATCTGCAGATTTATCTCGAGGGAAGGGGCCTGACGGACATATTTCGAGATATTTCTTCTTCTTGTTGTTCTTCTTCTGCACAGCTAAGCTGGAAGTGGCATTTGCGGCTCGCACTAGTGCAGAGTTATCTCAAAGAAAAGGGCCACGGTGTTTCTGTATCTCTATTATGTTGGTGCGGCTTCGGAACTTTTAAATATCTCGATATATCTCGAAAACTACGCTTCTGATCAAAAAATATCATAGTACATAAATTGTAGGAAACATAATTATCTACAAAAAAGGTGTCTTAAGATTTTGCCATAGCTCGTTTCGTTTCCGAGATATTTGCAGATATATCTCAAGGGAAGGGGCCTGACGGACATATTTCGAGATATTTCTTCTTCTTGTTGTTCTTCTTCTGCACAGCAAAGCTGGAAGTGGCATTTACAGCTCGCAATAGTGCAGAGTTATCTCAAAGAAAGGGGCCACGGTGTTTCTGTATCTCTATTATGTTGGTGCGGCTTCGGAACTTTTAAATATCTCGATATATCTCGAAAACTACGCTTCTGATCAATAAATATCATAGAACATAAATTGTAGGAAACATAATTCTCTACAAAAAAGGTCTCTTAACATTTTGCCATAGCTCGCTTCGTTTCCGAGATATTTGCAGATATATCTCAAGGGAAGGGGCCTGACGGACATATTTCGAGATATTTCTTCTTCTTGTTGTTCTTCTTCTGCACAGCAAAGCTGGAAGTGGCATTTACAGCTCGCAATAGTGCAGAGTTATCTCAAAGAAAGGGGCCACGGTGTTTCTGTATCTCTATTATGTTGGTGCGGCTTCGGAACTTTTAAATATCTCGATATATCTCGAAAACTACGCTTCTGATCAATAAATATCATAGAACATAAATTGTAGGAAACATAATTCTCTACAAAAAAGGTCTCTTAACATTTTGCCATAGCTCGCTTCGTTTCCGAGATATCTGCAGATTTATCTCGAGGGAAGGGGCCTGACGGACATATTTCGAGATATTTCTTCTTCTTGTTATTCTTCTTCTGCACAGCTAAGCTGGAAGTGGCATTTGCGGCTCGCACTAGTGCAGAGTTATCTCAAAGAAAGTGGCCACGGTGTTTCTGTATCTCTATTATGTTGGTGCTGCTTCGGAACTTTTAAATATCTCGATATATCTCGAAAACTACGCTTCTGATCAAAAAATATCATAGTACATAAATTGTAGGAAACATAATTATCTACAAAAAAGGTCTCTTAAGATTTTGCCATAGCTCGTTTCGTTTCCGAGATATTTGCAGATATATCTCAAGGGAAGGGGCCTGACGGACATATTTCGAGATATTTCTTCTTCTTGTTGTTCTTCTTCTGCACAGCAAAGCTGGAAGTGGCATTTACAGCTCGCAATAGTGCAGAGTTATCTCAAAGAAAGGGGCCACGGTGTTTCTGTATCTCTATTATGTTGGTGCGGCTTCGGAACTTTTAAATATCTCGATATATCTCGAAAACTACGCTTCTGACCAAAAAATATCATAGAACATAAATTGTAGGAAACATAATTCTCCACAAAAAAGGTCTCTTAACATTTTGCCATAGCTCGCTTCGTTTCCGAGATATCTGCAGATATATCTCAAGGGAAGGGGCCTAACGGACATATTTCGAGATATTTCTTCTTCTTGTTGTTCTTCTTCTGCACAGCTAAACTGGAAGTGGCATTTCCAGCTCGCACTAGTGCAGAGTTATCTCAAAGAAAGGGGCCACGGTGTTTCTGTATCTCTATTATGTTGGTGCGGCTTCGGAACTTTTAAATATCTTGATATATCTCGAGAACTACGCATCTGATCAAAAAATATTATACTACATAAAAAGTAGGAAACTTAATTCTCTACAAAAAAGGTCTCTTAACATTTTGCCATAGCTCGCTTCGTTTCCGAGAGATTTGCAGATTTATCTCAAGGGAAGGGGCCTGACGGACATATTCCGAGATATTTCTTCTTCTTGTTGTTCCTCCTCTGCACAGCTAAGCTGGAAGTGGCATTTGCAGCTCGCAATAGTGCAGAGTTATCTCAAAGAAAGAGGCCACGGTGTTTCTGTACCTCTATTTTGTTGGTGCAGCTTCGGAACTTTTAAATATCTTGATATATCTCGAGAACTACGCTTCTGATCAAAAAATATCATAGAACATAAATTGTAGGCCACATAATTCTCTACAAAAAAGGTCTCTCAACATTTTGCCATAGCTCGCTTCGTTTCCGAGATATTTGCAGATTTATCTCAAGGGAAGGGGCCTGACGGACATATTTCGAGATATTTCTTCTTCTTGTTGTTCTTCTTCTGCACAGCTAAGCTGGAAGTGGCATTTGCGGCTCGCACTAGTGCAGAGTTATCTCAAAGAAAGGGGCCACGGTGTTTCTGTATCTCTATTATGTTGGTGCGGCTTCGGAACTTTTAAATATCTCGATATATCTCGAAAACTACGCTTCTGATCAAAAAATATCATAGAACATAAATTGTAGGAAACATAGTTCTCTACAAAGAACGTCTCTTCAGATTTTGCCATAGCTCGTTTCGTTTCCGCGATATTTGCAGATATATCTCAAGGGAAGGGGCCTGACGGACATATTTCGAGATATTTCTTCTTCTTGTTGTTCTACTTTTGCACAGCTAAGCTGGAAGTGGCATTTGCAGCTCGCAATAGTGCAGAGTTATCTCAAAGAAAGAGGCCACGGTGTTTCTGTACCTCTATTATGTTGGTGCAGCTTCGGAACTTTTAAATATCTTGATATATCTCGAGAACTACGCATCTGATCAGAAAATATCATAGAACATAAAAAGTAGGAAACCTAATTTTCTACAAAAAAGGTCTCTTAACATTTTGCCATTGCTCGCTTCGTTTCCGAGATATTTGCAGATTTATCTCAAGGGAAGGGGCCTGACGGACATATTTTGAGATATTTCTTCTTCTTGTTGTTCCTCTTCTGCACAGCTAAGCTGGATGTGGCATTTGCGGCTCGCACTAGTGCAGAGTTATCTCAAAGAAAGGGGCCATGGTGTTTCTGTATCTCTATTATGTTGGTGCGGCTTCGGAACTCTTAAATATCTTGATATATCTCGAGAACTACGCATCTGATCAAAAAATATCATAGAACATAAAAAGTAGGAAACTTAATTCTGTACAAAAAAGGTATCTTAACATTTTGCCATAGCTCGCTTCGTTTCCGAGATATCTGCAGATATATCTCAAGGGAAGGGGCCTAACGGACATATTTCGAGATATTTCTTCTTCTTGTTGTTCTTCTTCTGCACAGCTAAACTGGAAGTGGCATTTCCAGCTCGCACTAGTGCAGAGTTATCTCAAAGAAAGGGGCCACGGTGTTTCTGTATCTCTATTATGTTGGTGCGGCTTCGGAACTTTTAAATATCTTGATATATCTCGAGAACTACGCATCTGATCAAAAAATATTATACTACATAAAAAGTAGGAAACTTAATTCTCTACAAAAAAGGTCTCTTAACATTTTGCCATAGCTCGCTTCGTTTCCGAGAGATTTGCAGATTTATCTCAAGGGAAGGGGCCTGACGGACATATTCCGAGATATTTCTTCTTCTTGTTGTTCCTCCTCTGCACAGCTAAGCTGGAAGTGGCATTTGCAGCTCGCAATAGTGCAGAGTTATCTCAAAGAAAGAGGCCACGGTGTTTCTGTACCTCTATTTTGTTGGTGCAGCTTCGGAACTTTTAAATATCTTGATATATCTCGAGAACTACGCTTCTGATCAAAAAATATCATAGAACATAAATTGTAGGCCACATAATTCTCTACAAAAAAGGTCTCTCAACATTTTGCCATAGCTCGCTTCGTTTCCGAGATATTTGCAGATTTATCTCAAGGGAAGGGGCCTGACGGACATATTTCGAGATATTTCTTCTTCTTGTTGTTCTTCTTCTGCACAGCTAAGCTGGAAGTGGCATTTGCGGCTCGCACTAGTGCAGAGTTATCTCAAAGAAAGGGGCCACGGTGTTTCTGTATCTCTATTATGTTGGTGCGGCTTCGGAACTTTTAAATATCTCGATATATCTCGAAAACTACGCTTCTGATCAAAAAATATCATAGAACATAAATTGTAGGAAACATAGTTCTCTACAAAGAACGTCTCTTCAGATTTTGCCATAGCTCGTTTCGTTTCCGCGATATTTGCAGATATATCTCAAGGGAAGGGGCCTGACGGACATATTTCGAGATATTTCTTCTTCTTGTTGTTCTACTTTTGCACAGCTAAGCTGGAAGTGGCATTTGCAGCTCGCAATAGTGCAGAGTTATCTCAAAGAAAGAGGCCACGGTGTTTCTGTACCTCTATTATGTTGGTGCAGCTTCGGAACTTTTAAATATCTTGATATATCTCGAGAACTACGCATCTGATCAGAAAATATCATAGAACATAAAAAGTAGGAAACCTAATTTTCTACAAAAAAGGTCTCTTAACATTTTGCCATTGCTCGCTTCGTTTCCGAGATATTTGCAGATTTATCTCAAGGGAAGGGGCCTGACGGACATATTTTGAGATATTTCTTCTTCTTGTTGTTCCTCTTCTGCACAGCTAAGCTGGATGTGGCATTTGCGGCTCGCACTAGTGCAGAGTTATCTCAAAGAAAGGGGCCATGGTGTTTCTGTATCTCTATTATGTTGGTGCGGCTTCGGAACTCTTAAATATCTTGATATATCTCGAGAACTACGCATCTGATCAAAAAATATCATAGAACATAAAAAGTAGGAAACTTAATTCTGTACAAAAAAGGTATCTTAACATTTTGCCATAGCTCGCTTCGTTTCCGAGATATTTGCAGATTTATCTCAAGGGAAGGGGCCTGACGGACATATTTCGAGATATTTCTTCTTCTTGTTCTTCTTCTGCACAGCTAAGCTGGAAGTGGCACTTGCAAGTCGCAATAGTGCAGAGTTATCTCAAAGAAAGGGGCCACGGTGTTTCTGTATCTCTATTATGTTGGTGCGGCTTCGGAACTTTTAAATATCTCGATATATCTCGAAAACTACGCTTCTGATCAAAAAATATCATAGAACGTAAATTGTAGGAAACATAATTCTCTACAAAAAAGGTCTCTTAACATTTTGCCATTGCTCGCTTCGTTTCCGAGATATTTGCAGATTTATCTCAAGGGAAGGGGCCTGACGGACATATTTCGAGATATTTCTTCTTCTTGTTGTTCCTCTTCTGCACAGCTAAGCTGGATGTGGCATTTGCGGCTCGCACTAGTGCAGAGTTATCTCAAAGAAAGGGGCCACGGTGTTTCTGTATCTCTATAATGTTGGTGCGGCTTCGGAACTTTTAAATATCTTGATATATCTCGAGAACTTCGCATCTGATCAAAAAATATCATACAACATAAAAAGTAGGAAACTGAATTCTCTACAAAAAAGGTCTCTTAACATTTTGCCATAGCTCGCTTCGTTTCCGAGATATTTGCAGATTTATCTCAAGGGAAGGGGCCTGACGGACATATTTCGAGATATTTCTTCTTCTTGTTGTTCTTCTTCTGCACAGCTAAGCTGGAAGTGGCATTTGCGGCTCGCACTAGTGCAGAGTTATCTCAAAGAAAGGGGCCACGGTGTTTCTGTATCTCTATTATGTTGGTGCGGCTTCGGAACTTTTAAATATCTCGATATATCTCGAAAACTACGCTTCTGATCAAAAAATATCATAGAACATAAATTGTAGGAAACATAATTCTCTACAAAAAAGGTCTCTTAAGATTTTGCCATAGCTCGTTTCGTTTCCGAGATATTTGCAGATATATCTCAAGGGAAGGGGCCTGACGGACATATTTCGAGATATTTCTTCTTCTTGTTGTTCTTCTTCTGCACAGCTAAACTGGAAGTGGCATTTCCAGCTCGCAATAGTGCAGAGTTATCTCAAAGAAAGGGGCCACGGTGTTTCTGTATCTCTATTATGTTGGTGCGGCTTCGGAACTTTTAAATATCTTGATATATCTCGAGAACTTCGCATCTGATCAAAAAATATCATAGAACATAAAAAGTAGGAAACTTAATTCTCTACAAAAAAGGTGTCTTAACATTTTGCCATAGCTCGCTTCGTTTCCGAGATATTTGCAGATTTATCTCAAGGGAAGGGGCCTGACGGACATATTTCGAGATATTTCTTCTTCTTGTTGTTCTTCTTCTGCACAGCTAAGCTGGATGTGGCATTTGCGGCTCGCACTAGTGCAGAGTTATCTCAAAGAAAGGGGCCACGGTGTTTCTGTATCTCTATTATGTTGGTGCGGCTTCGGAACTTTTAAATATCTCGATATATCTCGAAAACTACGCTTCTGATCAAAAAATATCATAGAACATAAATTGTAGGAAACATAATTCTCTACAAAAAAGGTCTCTTAACATTTTGCCATAGCTCGCTTCGGTTCCGAGATATTTGCAGATATATCTCACGGGAAGGGGCCTGACGTACATATTTCGAGATATTTCTTCTTCTTGTTGTTCTTCTTCTGCACAGCTAAGCTGGAAGTGGCATTTGCGGCTCGCACTGTGCAGAGTTATCTCAAAGAAAGGGGCCACGGTGTTTCTGTATCTCTATTATGTTGGTGCGGCTTCGGAACTTTTAAATATCTTGATATATCTCGAGAACTACGCATCTCATCAAAAAATATCATACTACATAAAAAGTAGGAAACTTAATTCTCTACAAAAAAGGTCTCTTAACATTTTGCCATAGCTCGCTTGGTTTCCGAGATATTTGCAGATTTATCTCAAGGGAAGGGGCCTGACGGACATATTTCGAGATATTTCTTCTTCTTGTTGTTCTTCTTCTGCACAGCTAAGCTGTATGTGGCATTTGCGGCTCGCACTAGTGCAGAGTTATCTCAAAGAAAGGGGCCACGGTGTTTCTGTATCTCTATTATGTTGGTGCGGCTTCGGAACTTTTAAATATCGAGATATTTCTTCTTCTTCTTGTTCTTCTTCTGCACAGCTAAGCTGGAAGTGGCACTTGCAAGTCGCAATAGTGCAGAGTTATCTCAAAGAAAGGGGCCACGGTGTTTCTGTATCTCTATTATGTTGGTGCGGCTTCGGAACTTTTAAATATCTCGATATATCTCGAAAACTACGCTTCTGATCAAAAAATATCATAGAACGTAAATTGTAGGAAACATAATTCTCTACAAAAAAGGTCTCTTAACATTTTGCCATTGCTCGCTTCGTTTCCGAGATATTTGCAGATTTATCTCAAGGGAAGGGGCCTGACGGACATATTTCGAGATATTTCTTCTTCTTGTTGTTCCTCTTCTGCACAGCTAAGCTGGATGTGGCATTTGCGGCTCGCACTAGTGCAGAGTTATCTCAAAGAAAGGGGCCACGGTGTTTCTGTATCTCTATAATGTTGGTGCGGCTTCGGAACTTTTAAATATCTTGATATATCTCGAGAACTTCGCATCTGATCAAAAAATATCATACAACATAAAAAGTAGGAAACTGAATTCTCTACAAAAAAGGTCTCTTAACATTTTGCCATAGCTCGCTTCGTTTCCGAGATATTTGCAGATTTATCTCAAGGGAAGGGGCCTGACGGACATATTTCGAGATATTTCTTCTTCTTGTTGTTCTTCTTCTGCACAGCTAAGCTGGAAGTGGCACTTGCAAGTCGCAATAGTGCAGAGTTATCTCAAAGAAAGGGGCCACGGTGTTTCTGTATCTCTATTATGTTGGTGCGGCTTCGGAACTTTTAAATATCTCGATATATCTCGAAAACTACGCTTCTGATCAAAAAATATCATAGAACGTAAATTGTAGGAAACATAATTCTCTACAAAAAAGGTCTCTTAACATTTTGCCATTGCTCGCTTCGTTTCCGAGATATTTGCAGATTTATCTCAAGGGAAGGGGCCTGACGGACATATTTCGAGATATTTCTTCTTCTTGTTGTTCCTCTTCTGCACAGCTAAGCTGGATGTGGCATTTGCGGCTCGCACTAGTGCAGAGTTATCTCAAAGAAAGGGGCCACGGTGTTTCTGTATCTCTATAATGTTGGTGCGGCTTCGGAACTTTTAAATATCTTGATATATCTCGAGAACTTCGCATCTGATCAAAAAATATCATACAACATAAAAAGTAGGAAACTGAATTCTCTACAAAAAAGGTCTCTTAACATTTTGCCATAGCTCGCTTCGTTTCCGAGATATTTGCAGATTTATCTCAAGGGAAGGGGCCTGACGGACATATTTCGAGATATTTCTTCTTCTTGTTGTTCTTCTTCTGCACAGCTAAGCTGGAAGTGGCATTTGCGGCTCGCACTAGTGCAGAGTTATCTCAAAGAAAGGGGCCACGGTGTTTCTGTATCTCTATTATGTTGGTGCGGCTTCGGAACTTTTAAATATCTCGATATATCTCGAAAACTACGCTTCTGATCAAAAAATATCATAGAACATAAATTGTAGGAAACATAATTCTCTACAAAAAAGGTCTCTTAAGATTTTGCCATAGCTCGTTTCGTTTCCGAGATATTTGCAGATATATCTCAAGGGAAGGGGCCTGACGGACATATTTCGAGATATTTCTTCTTCTTGTTGTTCTTCTTCTGCACAGCTAAACTGGAAGTGGCATTTCCAGCTCGCAATAGTGCAGAGTTATCTCAAAGAAAGGGGCCACGGTGTTTCTGTATCTCTATTATGTTGGTGCGGCTTCGGAACTTTTAAATATCTCGATATATCTCGAAAACTACGCTTCTGATCAAAAAATATCATAGAACATAAATTGTAGGAAACATAATTCTCTACAAAAAAGGTCTCTTAACATTTTGCCATAGCTCGCTTCGGTTCCGAGATATTTGCAGATATATCTCACGGGAAGGGGCCTGACGTACATATTTCGAGATATTTCTTCTTCTTGTTGTTCTTCTTCTGCACAGCTAAGCTGGAAGTGGCATTTGCGGCTCGCACTGTGCAGAGTTATCTCAAAGAAAGGGGCCACGGTGTTTCTGTATCTCTATTATGTTGGTGCGGCTTCGGAACTTTTAAATATCTTGATATATCTCGAGAACTACGCATCTGATCAAAAAATATCATAGAACATAAAAAGTAGGAAACTTAATTCTCTACAAAAAAGGTCTCTTAACATTTTGCCATAGCTCGCTTCGTTTCCGAGATATTTGCAGATTTATCTCAAGGGAAGGGGCCTGACGGACATATTTCGAGATATTTCTTCTTCTTGTTGGTCTTCTTCTGCACAGCTAAGCTGGAAGTGGCATTTGCGGCTCGCACTAGTGCAGAGTTATGTCAAAGAAAGGGGCCACGGTGTTTCTGTATCTCTATTATGTTGGTGCGGCTTCGGAACTTTTAAATATCTCGATATATCTCGAAAACTACGCTTCTGATCAATAAATATCATAGAACATAAATTGTAGGAAACATAATTCTCTACAAAAAAGGTCTCTTAACATTTTGCCATAGCTCGCTTCGTTTCCGAGATATCTGCAGATTTATCTCGAGGGAAGGGGCCTGACGGACATATTTCGAGATATTTCTTCTTCTTGTTGTTCTTCTTCTGCACAGCTAAGCTGGAAGTGGCATTTGCGGCTCGCACTAGTGCAGAGTTATCTCAAAGAAAGGGGCCACGGTGTTTCTGTATCTCTATTATGTTGGTGCGGCTTCAGAACTTTTAAATATCTCGATATATCTCGAAAACTACGCTTCTGATAAAAAAATATCATAGTACATAAATTGTAGGAAACATAATTATCTACAAAAAAGGTCTCTTAAGATTTTGCCATAGCTCGTTTCGTTTCCGAGATATTTGCAGATATATCTCAAGGGAAGGGGCCTGACGGACATATTTCGAGATATTTCTTCTTCTTGTTGTTCTTCTTCTGCACAGCAAAGCTGGAAGTGGCATTTACAGCTCGCAATAGTGCAGAGTTATCTCGCAGAAAGGGGCCACGGTGTTGCTGTATCTCTATTATGTTGGTGCGGCTTCGGAACTTTTAAATATCTCGATATATCTCGAAAACTACGCTTCTGACCAAAAAATATCATACAACATAAATTGTAGGAAACATAATTCTCCACAAAAAAGGTATCTTAACATTTTGCCATAGCTCGCTTCGTTTCCGAGATATCTGCAGATATATCTCAAGGGAAGGGGCCTAACGGACATATTTCGAGATATTTCTTCTTCTTGTTGTTCTTCTTCTGCACAGCTAAACTGGAAGTGGCATTTCCAGCTCGCAATAGTGCAGAGTTATCTCGAAGAAAGGGGCCACGGTGTTTCTGTATCTCTATTATGTTGGTGCGGCTTCGGAACTTTTAAATATCTCGATATATCTCGAAAACTCCGCTTCTGATCAAAAAATATCATAGAACATAAATTGTAGGAAACATAATTCTCTACAAAAAACGTCTCTTAACATTTTGCCATAGCTCGCTTCGTTTCCGAGATATTTGCAGATTCAGCTCAAAGGAACGGGCCTGACGGACATATTTCGAGATATTTCTTCTTCTTGTTGTTCTTCTTCTGCACAGCTAAGCTGGAAGTGGCATTTACAGCTCGCAATAGTGCAGAGTTATCTCAAAGAAAGGGGCCACGGTGTTTCTGTATCTCTATTATGTTGGTGCGGCTTCGGAACTTTTAAATATCTTGATATATCTCGAGAACTACGCATCTGATCAAAAAATATCATAGAACATAAAAAGTAGGAAACTTAATTCTCTACAAAAAAGGTCTCTCAACATTTTGCCATAGCTCGCTTCGTTTCCGAGATATTTGCAGATTTATCTCAAGGGAAGGGGCCTGACGGACATATTTCGAGATATTTCTTCTTCTTGTTGGTCTTCTTCTGCACAGCTAAGCTGGAAGTGGCATTTGCGGCTCGCACTAGTGCAGAGTTATCTCAAAGAAAGGGGCCACGGTGTTTCTGTATCTCTATTATGTTGGTGCGGCTTCGGAACTTTTAAATATCTCGATATATCTCGAAAACTACGCTTCTGATCAATAAATATCATAGAACATAAATTGTAGGAAACATAATTCTCTACAAAAAAGGTCTCTTAACATTTTGCCATAGCTCGCTTCGTTTCCGAGATATCTGCAGATTTATCTCGAGGGAAGGGGCCTGACGGACATATTTCGAGATATTTCTTCTTCTTGTTGTTCTTCTTCTGCACAGCTAAGCTGGAAGTGGCATTTGCGGCTCGCACTAGTGCAGAGTTATCTCAAAGAAAAGGGCCACGGTGTTTCTGTATCTCTATTATGTTGGTGCGGCTTCGGAACTTTTAAATATCTCGATATATCTCGAAAACTACGCTTCTGATCAAAAAATATCATAGTACATAAATTGTAGGAAACATAATTATCTACAAAAAAGGTGTCTTAAGATTTTGCCATAGCTCGTTTCGTTTCCGAGATATTTGCAGATATATCTCAAGGGAAGGGGCCTGACGGACATATTTCGAGATATTTCTTCTTCTTGTTGTTCTTCTTCTGCACAGCAAAGCTGGAAGTGGCATTTACAGCTCGCAATAGTGCAGAGTTATCTCAAAGAAAGGGGCCACGGTGTTTCTGTATCTCTATTATGTTGGTGCGGCTTCGGAACTTTTAAATATCTCGATATATCTCGAAAACTACGCTTCTGATCAATAAATATCATAGAACATAAATTGTAGGAAACATAATTCTCTACAAAAAAGGTCTCTTAACATTTTGCCATAGCTCGCTTCGTTTCCGAGATATCTGCAGATTTATCTCGAGGGAAGGGGCCTGACGGACATATTTCGAGATATTTCTTCTTCTTGTTATTCTTCTTCTGCACAGCTAAGCTGGAAGTGGCATTTGCGGCTCGCACTAGTGCAGAGTTATCTCAAAGAAAGTGGCCACGGTGTTTCTGTATCTCTATTATGTTGGTGCTGCTTCGGAACTTTTAAATATCTCGATATATCTCGAAAACTACGCTTCTGATCAAAAAATATCATAGTACATAAATTGTAGGAAACATAATTATCTACAAAAAAGGTCTCTTAAGATTTTGCCATAGCTCGTTTCGTTTCCGAGATATTTGCAGATATATCTCAAGGGAAGGGGCCTGACGGACATATTTCGAGATATTTCTTCTTCTTGTTGTTCTTCTTCTGCACAGCAAAGCTGGAAGTGGCATTTACAGCTCGCAATAGTGCAGAGTTATCTCAAAGAAAGGGGCCACGGTGTTTCTGTATCTCTATTATGTTGGTGCGGCTTCGGAACTTTTAAATATCTCGATATATCTCGAAAACTACGCTTCTGACCAAAAAATATCATAGAACATAAATTGTAGGAAACATAATTCTCCACAAAAAAGGTCTCTTAACATTTTGCCATAGCTCGCTTCGTTTCCGAGATATCTGCAGATATATCTCAAGGGAAGGGGCCTAACGGACATATTTCGAGATATTTCTTCTTCTTGTTGTTCTTCTTCTGCACAGCTAAACTGGAAGTGGCATTTCCAGCTCGCACTAGTGCAGAGTTATCTCAAAGAAAGGGGCCACGGTGTTTCTGTATCTCTATTATGTTGGTGCGGCTTCGGAACTTTTAAATATCTTGATATATCTCGAGAACTACGCATCTGATCAAAAAATATTATACTACATAAAAAGTAGGAAACTTAATTCTCTACAAAAAAGGTCTCTTAACATTTTGCCATAGCTCGCTTCGTTTCCGAGAGATTTGCAGATTTATCTCAAGGGAAGGGGCCTGACGGACATATTCCGAGATATTTCTTCTTCTTGTTGTTCCTCCTCTGCACAGCTAAGCTGGAAGTGGCATTTGCAGCTCGCAATAGTGCAGAGTTATCTCAAAGAAAGAGGCCACGGTGTTTCTGTACCTCTATTTTGTTGGTGCAGCTTCGGAACTTTTAAATATCTTGATATATCTCGAGAACTACGCTTCTGATCAAAAAATATCATAGAACATAAATTGTAGGCCACATAATTCTCTACAAAAAAGGTCTCTCAACATTTTGCCATAGCTCGCTTCGTTTCCGAGATATTTGCAGATTTATCTCAAGGGAAGGGGCCTGACGGACATATTTCGAGATATTTCTTCTTCTTGTTGTTCTTCTTCTGCACAGCTAAGCTGGAAGTGGCATTTGCGGCTCGCACTAGTGCAGAGTTATCTCAAAGAAAGGGGCCACGGTGTTTCTGTATCTCTATTATGTTGGTGCGGCTTCGGAACTTTTAAATATCTCGATATATCTCGAAAACTACGCTTCTGATCAAAAAATATCATAGAACATAAATTGTAGGAAACATAGTTCTCTACAAAGAACGTCTCTTCAGATTTTGCCATAGCTCGTTTCGTTTCCGCGATATTTGCAGATATATCTCAAGGGAAGGGGCCTGACGGACATATTTCGAGATATTTCTTCTTCTTGTTGTTCTACTTTTGCACAGCTAAGCTGGAAGTGGCATTTGCAGCTCGCAATAGTGCAGAGTTATCTCAAAGAAAGAGGCCACGGTGTTTCTGTACCTCTATTATGTTGGTGCAGCTTCGGAACTTTTAAATATCTTGATATATCTCGAGAACTACGCATCTGATCAGAAAATATCATAGAACATAAAAAGTAGGAAACCTAATTTTCTACAAAAAAGGTCTCTTAACATTTTGCCATTGCTCGCTTCGTTTCCGAGATATTTGCAGATTTATCTCAAGGGAAGGGGCCTGACGGACATATTTTGAGATATTTCTTCTTCTTGTTGTTCCTCTTCTGCACAGCTAAGCTGGATGTGGCATTTGCGGCTCGCACTAGTGCAGAGTTATCTCAAAGAAAGGGGCCATGGTGTTTCTGTATCTCTATTATGTTGGTGCGGCTTCGGAACTCTTAAATATCTTGATATATCTCGAGAACTACGCATCTGATCAAAAAATATCATAGAACATAAAAAGTAGGAAACTTAATTCTGTACAAAAAAGGTATCTTAACATTTTGCCATAGCTCGCTTCGTTTCCGAGATATTTGCAGATTTATCTCAAGGGAAGGGGCCTGACGGACATATTTCGAGATATTTCTTCTTCTTGTTCTTCTTCTGCACAGCTAAGCTGGAAGTGGCACTTGCAAGTCGCAATAGTGCAGAGTTATCTCAAAGAAAGGGGCCACGGTGTTTCTGTATCTCTATTATGTTGGTGCGGCTTCGGAACTTTTAAATATCTCGATATATCTCGAAAACTACGCTTCTGATCAAAAAATATCATAGAACGTAAATTGTAGGAAACATAATTCTCTACAAAAAAGGTCTCTTAACATTTTGCCATTGCTCGCTTCGTTTCCGAGATATTTGCAGATTTATCTCAAGGGAAGGGGCCTGACGGACATATTTCGAGATATTTCTTCTTCTTGTTGTTCCTCTTCTGCACAGCTAAGCTGGATGTGGCATTTGCGGCTCGCACTAGTGCAGAGTTATCTCAAAGAAAGGGGCCACGGTGTTTCTGTATCTCTATAATGTTGGTGCGGCTTCGGAACTTTTAAATATCTTGATATATCTCGAGAACTTCGCATCTGATCAAAAAATATCATACAACATAAAAAGTAGGAAACTGAATTCTCTACAAAAAAGGTCTCTTAACATTTTGCCATAGCTCGCTTCGTTTCCGAGATATTTGCAGATTTATCTCAAGGGAAGGGGCCTGACGGACATATTTCGAGATATTTCTTCTTCTTGTTGTTCTTCTTCTGCACAGCTAAGCTGGAAGTGGCATTTGCGGCTCGCACTAGTGCAGAGTTATCTCAAAGAAAGGGGCCACGGTGTTTCTGTATCTCTATTATGTTGGTGCGGCTTCGGAACTTTTAAATATCTCGATATATCTCGAAAACTACGCTTCTGATCAAAAAATATCATAGAACATAAATTGTAGGAAACATAATTCTCTACAAAAAAGGTCTCTTAAGATTTTGCCATAGCTCGTTTCGTTTCCGAGATATTTGCAGATATATCTCAAGGGAAGGGGCCTGACGGACATATTTCGAGATATTTCTTCTTCTTGTTGTTCTTCTTCTGCACAGCTAAACTGGAAGTGGCATTTCCAGCTCGCAATAGTGCAGAGTTATCTCAAAGAAAGGGGCCACGGTGTTTCTGTATCTCTATTATGTTGGTGCGGCTTCGGAACTTTTAAATATCTTGATATATCTCGAGAACTTCGCATCTGATCAAAAAATATCATAGAACATAAAAAGTAGGAAACTTAATTCTCTACAAAAAAGGTGTCTTAACATTTTGCCATAGCTCGCTTCGTTTCCGAGATATTTGCAGATTTATCTCAAGGGAAGGGGCCTGACGGACATATTTCGAGATATTTCTTCTTCTTGTTGTTCTTCTTCTGCACAGCTAAGCTGGATGTGGCATTTGCGGCTCGCACTAGTGCAGAGTTATCTCAAAGAAAGGGGCCACGGTGTTTCTGTATCTCTATTATGTTGGTGCGGCTTCGGAACTTTTAAATATCTCGATATATCTCGAAAACTACGCTTCTGATCAAAAAATATCATAGAACATAAATTGTAGGAAACATAATTCTCTACAAAAAAGGTCTCTTAACATTTTGCCATAGCTCGCTTCGGTTCCGAGATATTTGCAGATATATCTCACGGGAAGGGGCCTGACGTACATATTTCGAGATATTTCTTCTTCTTGTTGTTCTTCTTCTGCACAGCTAAGCTGGAAGTGGCATTTGCGGCTCGCACTGTGCAGAGTTATCTCAAAGAAAGGGGCCACGGTGTTTCTGTATCTCTATTATGTTGGTGCGGCTTCGGAACTTTTAAATATCTTGATATATCTCGAGAACTACGCATCTCATCAAAAAATATCATACTACATAAAAAGTAGGAAACTTAATTCTCTACAAAAAAGGTCTCTTAACATTTTGCCATAGCTCGCTTGGTTTCCGAGATATTTGCAGATTTATCTCAAGGGAAGGGGCCTGACGGACATATTTCGAGATATTTCTTCTTCTTGTTGTTCTTCTTCTGCACAGCTAAGCTGTATGTGGCATTTGCGGCTCGCACTAGTGCAGAGTTATCTCAAAGAAAGGGGCCACGGTGTTTCTGTATCTCTATTATGTTGGTGCGGCTTCGGAACTTTTAAATATCGAGATATTTCTTCTTCTTCTTGTTCTTCTTCTGCACAGCTAAGCTGGAAGTGGCACTTGCAAGTCGCAATAGTGCAGAGTTATCTCAAAGAAAGGGGCCACGGTGTTTCTGTATCTCTATTATGTTGGTGCGGCTTCGGAACTTTTAAATATCTCGATATATCTCGAAAACTACGCTTCTGATCAAAAAATATCATAGAACGTAAATTGTAGGAAACATAATTCTCTACAAAAAAGGTCTCTTAACATTTTGCCATTGCTCGCTTCGTTTCCGAGATATTTGCAGATTTATCTCAAGGGAAGGGGCCTGACGGACATATTTCGAGATATTTCTTCTTCTTGTTGTTCCTCTTCTGCACAGCTAAGCTGGATGTGGCATTTGCGGCTCGCACTAGTGCAGAGTTATCTCAAAGAAAGGGGCCACGGTGTTTCTGTATCTCTATAATGTTGGTGCGGCTTCGGAACTTTTAAATATCTTGATATATCTCGAGAACTTCGCATCTGATCAAAAAATATCATACAACATAAAAAGTAGGAAACTGAATTCTCTACAAAAAAGGTCTCTTAACATTTTGCCATAGCTCGCTTCGTTTCCGAGATATTTGCAGATTTATCTCAAGGGAAGGGGCCTGACGGACATATTTCGAGATATTTCTTCTTCTTGTTGTTCTTCTTCTGCACAGCTAAGCTGGAAGTGGCATTTGCGGCTCGCACTAGTGCAGAGTTATCTCAAAGAAAGGGGCCACGGTGTTTCTGTATCTCTATTATGTTGGTGCGGCTTCGGAACTTTTAAATATCTCGATATATCTCGAAAACTACGCTTCTGATCAAAAAATATCATAGAACATAAATTGTAGGAAACATAATTCTCTACAAAAAAGGTCTCTTAAGATTTTGCCATAGCTCGTTTCGTTTCCGAGATATTTGCAGATATATCTCAAGGGAAGGGGCCTGACGGACATATTTCGAGATATTTCTTCTTCTTGTTGTTCTTCTTCTGCACAGCTAAACTGGAAGTGGCATTTCCAGCTCGCAATAGTGCAGAGTTATCTCAAAGAAAGGGGCCACGGTGTTTCTGTATCTCTATTATGTTGGTGCGGCTTCGGAACTTTTAAATATCTCGATATATCTCGAAAACTACGCTTCTGATCAAAAAATATCATAGAACATAAATTGTAGGAAACATAATTCTCTACAAAAAAGGTCTCTTAACATTTTGCCATAGCTCGCTTCGGTTCCGAGATATTTGCAGATATATCTCACGGGAAGGGGCCTGACGTACATATTTCGAGATATTTCTTCTTCTTGTTGTTCTTCTTCTGCACAGCTAAGCTGGAAGTGGCATTTGCGGCTCGCACTGTGCAGAGTTATCTCAAAGAAAGGGGCCACGGTGTTTCTGTATCTCTATTATGTTGGTGCGGCTTCGGAACTTTTAAATATCTTGATATATCTCGAGAACTACGCATCTCATCAAAAAATATCATACTACATAAAAAGTAGGAAACTTAATTCTCTACAAAAAAGGTCTCTTAACATTTTGCCATAGCTCGCTTGGTTTCCGAGATATTTGCAGATTTATCTCAAGGGAAGGGGCCTGACGGACATATTTCGAGATATTTCTTCTTCTTGTTGTTCTTCTTCTGCACAGCTAAGCAGTATGTGGCATTTGCGGCTCGCACTAGTGCAGAGTTATCTCAAAGAAAGGGGCCACGGTGTTTCTGTATCTCTATTATGTTTGTGCGGCTTCGGAACTTTTAAATATCGAGATATTTCTTCTTCTTGTTGTTCTTCTTCTGCACAGCTAAGCTGGAAGTGGCATTTGCGGCTCGCACTAGTGCAGAGTTATCTCAAAGAAAGGGGCCACGGTGTTTCTGTATCTCTATTATGTTGGTGCGGCTTCGGAACTTTTAAATATCTTGATATATCTCGAAAACTACGCTTCTGATCAAAAAATATCATAGAACATAAATTGTAGGAAACATAATTCTCTACAAAAAAGGTCTCTTAACATTTTGCCATAGCTCGCTTCGTTTCCGAGATATTTGCAGATATATCTCAAGGGAAGGGGCCTGACGTACATATTTCGAGATATTTCTTCTTCTTGTTGGTCTTCTTCTGCACAGCTAAGCTGGAAGTGGCATTTGCGGCTCGCACTGTGCAGAGTTATCTCAAAGAAAGGGGCCACGGTGTTTCTGTATCTCTATTATGTTGGTGCGGCTTCGGAACTTTTAAATATCTTGATATATCTCGAGAACTACGCATCTGATCAAAAAATATCATACTACATAAAAAGTAGGAAACTTAATTCTCTACAAAAAAGGTCTCTTAACATTTTGCCATAGCTCGCTTGGTTTCCGAGATATTTGCAGATTTATCTCAAGGGAAGGGGCCTGACGGACATATTTCGAGATATTTCTTCTTCTTGTTGTTCTTCTTCTGCACAGCTAAGCTGGATGTGGCATTTGCGGCTCGCACTAGTGCAGAGTTATCTCAAAGAAAGGGGCCACGGTGTTTCTGTATCTCTATTATGTTGGTGCGGCTTCGGAACTTTTAAATATCGAGATATTTCTTCTTCTTGTTGCTCTTCTTCTGCACAGCTAAGCTGGAAGTGGCATTTGCGGCTCGCACTAGTGCAGAGTTATCTCAAAGAAAGGGGCCACGGTGTTTCTGTATCTCTATTATGTTGGTGCGGCTTCGGAACTTTTAAATATCGAGATATTTCTTCTTCTTGTTGTTCTTCTTCTGCACAGCTAAGCTGGAAGTGGCATTTGCGGCTCGCACTAGTGCAGAGTTATCTCAAAGAAAGGGGCCACGGTGTTTCTGTATCTCTATTATGTCGGTGCGGCTTCGGAACTTTTAAATATCTTGATATATCTCGAAAACTACGCTTCTGATCAAAAAATATCATAGAACATAAATTGTAGGAAACATAATTCTCTACAAAAAAGGTCTCTTAACATTTTGCCATAGCTCGCTTCGTTTCCGAGATATTTGCAGATATATCTCAAGGGAAGGGGCCTGACGGACATATTTCGAGATATTTCTTCTTCTTGTTGTTCTTCTTCTGCACAGCTAAGCTGGAAGTGGCATTTGCGGCTCGCACTAGTGCAGAGTTATCTCAAAGAAAGGGGCCACGGTGTTTCTGTATCTCTATTATGTTGGTGCGGCTTCGGAACTTTTAAATATCTTGATATATCTCGAGAACTACGCATCTGATCAAAAAATATCATACTACATAAAAAGTAGGAAACTTAATTCTCTACAAAAAAGGTCTCTTAACATTTTGCCGTAGCTCGCTTCGTTTCCGAGATATTTGCAGATTTATCTCAAGGGAAGGGGCCTGACGGACACATTTCGAAATATTTCTTCTTCTTGTTGTTCTTCTTCTGCACAGCTAAGCTGGAAGTGGCATTTGCAGCTCGCAATAGTGCAGAGTTATCTCAAAGAAAGGGGCCACGGTGTTTCTGTACCTCTATTATGTTGGTGCGGCTTCGGAACTTTTAAATATCTTGATATATCTCGAGAACTACGCATCTGATCAAAAAATATCATAGAACATAAAAAGTAGGAAACTTAATTCTGTACAAAAAAGGTATCCTAACATTTTGCCATAGCTCGTTTCGTTTCCGAGATATTTGCAGATTTATCTCAAGGGAAGGGGCCTGACGGACATATTTCGAGATATTTCTTCTTCTTGTTCTTCTTCTGCACAGCAAAGCTGGAAGTGGCATTTACAGCTCGCAATAGTGCAGAGTTATCTCAAAGAAAGGGGCCACGGTGTTTCTGTATCTCTATTATGTTGGTGCGGCTTCGGAACTTTTAAATATCTCGATATATCTCGAAAACTACGCTTCTGACCAAAAAATATCATAGAACATAAATTGTAGGAAACATAATTCTCCACAAAAAAGGTCTCTTAACATTTTGCCATAGCTCGCTTCGTTTCCGAGATATCTGCAGATATATCTCAAGGGAAGGGGCCTGACGGACATATTTCGAGATATTTCTTCTTCTTGTTGTTCTTCTTCTGCACAGCTAAGCTGGAAGTGGCATTTGCGGCTCGAACTAGTGCAGAGTTATCTCAAAGAAAGGGGCCACGGTGTTTCTGTATCTCTATTATGTTGGTGCGGCTTCGGCACTTTTAAATATCTGGATATATCTCCAGAACTACGCATCTGATCAAAAAATATCATAGAACATAAAAAGTGGGAAACCTAATTTTCTACAAAAAAGGTCTCAACATTTTGCCGTAGCTCGCTTCGTTTCCGAGATATTTGCAGATTTATCTCAAGGGAAGGGGCCTGACGGACACATTTCGAAATATTTCTTCTTCTTGTTGTTCTTCTTCTGCACAGCTAAGCTGGAAGTGGCATTTGCAGCTCGCAATAGTGCAGAGTTATCTCAAAGAAAGGGGCCACGGTGTTTCTGTACCTCTATTATGTTGGTGCGGCTTCGGAACTTTTAAATATCTTGATATATCTCGAGAACTACGCATCTGATCAAAAAATATCATAGAACATAAAAAGTAGGAAACTTAATTCTGTACAAAAAAGGTATCTTAACATTTTGCCATAGCTCGCTTCGTTTCCGAGATATTTGCAGATTTATCTCAAGGGAAGGGGCCTGACGGACATATTTCGAGATATTTCTTCTTCTTGTTCTTCTTCTGCACAGCAAAGCTGGAAGTGGCATTTACAGCTCGCAATAGTGCAGAGTTATCTCAAAGAAAGGGGCCACGGTGTTTCTGTATCTCTATTATGTTGGTGCGGCTTCGGAACTTTTAAATATCTCGATATATCTCGAAAACTACGCTTCTGACCAAAAAATATCATAGAACATAAATTGTAGGAAACATAATTCTCCACAAAAAAGGTCTCCTAACATTTTGCCATAGCTCGCTTCGTTTCCGAGATATCTGCAGATATATCTCAAGGGAAGGGGCCTGACGGACATATTTCGAGATATTTCTTCTTCTTGTTGTTCTTCTTCTGCACAGCTAAGCTGGAAGTGGCATTTGCGGCTCGAACTAGTGCAGAGTTATCTCAAACAAAGGGGCCACGGTGTTTCTGTATCTCTATTATGTTGGTGCGGCTTCGGCACTTTTAAATATCTGGATATATCTCCAGAACTACGCATCTGATCAAAAAATATCATAGAACATAAAAAGTAGGAAACTTAATTCTCTACAAATAAGGTCTCAACATTTTGCCATAGCTCGCTTCGTTTCCGAGATATTTGCAGATTTATCTCAAGGGAAGGGGCCTGACGGACATATTTCGAGATAATACTTCTTCTTGTTGTTCTTCTTCTGCACAGCTAAGCTGGAAGTGGCATTTGCGGCTCGAACTAGTGCAGAGTTATCTCAAAGAAAGGGGCCACGGTGTTTCTGTATCTCTATTATGTTGGTGCGGATTCGGAACTTTTAAATATCTCGATATATCTCGAGAACTACGCTTCTGATCAAAAAATATCATAGAACATAAATTGTAGGAAACTTAATTCTCTACAAAAAAGGTATCTTAACATTTTGCCATAGCTCGCTTCGTTTCCGAGATATTTGCAGATTTATCTCAAGGGAAGGGGCCTGACGGACATATTTCGAGATATTTCTTCTTCTTGTTGTTCTTCTTCTGCACAGCTAAGCTGGATGTGGCATTCGCGGCTCGCACTAGTGCAGAGTTATCTCAAAGAAAGGGGCCACGGTGTTTCTGTATCTCTATTATGTTGGTGCGGCTTCGGAGCTTTTAAATATCTCGATATATCTCGAAAACTACGCTTCTGATCAAAAAATATCATAGAACATAAATTGTAGGAAACATAATTCTCTACAAAAAAGGTCTCTTAACATTTTGCCATAGCTCGCTTCGTTTCCGAGATATTTGCAGATATATCTCAAGGGAAGGGGCCTGACGGACATATTTCGAGATATTTCTTCTTCTTGTTGTTCTTCTTCTGCACAGCTAAGCTGGAAGTGGCATTTGCGGCTCGCACTAGTGCAGAGTTATCTCAAAGAAAGGGGCCACGGTGTTTCTGTATCTCTATTATGTTGGTGCGGCTTCGGAACTTTTAAATATCTTGATATATCTCGAGAACTACGCATCTGATCAAAAAATATCATACTACATAAAAAGTAGGAAACTTAATTCTCTACAAAAAAGGTCTCTTAACATTTTGCCATAGCTCGCTTCGTTTCCGAGATATTTGCAGATTTATCTCAAGGGAAGGGGCCTGACGGACATATTCCGAGATATTTCTTCTTCTTGTTGTTCCTCTTCTGCACAGCTAAGCTGGAAGTGGCATTTGCAGCTCGCAATAGTGCAGAGTTATCTCAAAGAAAGAGGCCACGGTGTTTCTGTACCTCTATTATGTTGGTGCAGCTTCGGAACTTTTAAATATCTTGATATATCTCGAGAACTACGCATCTGAGCAGAAAATATCATAGAACATAAAAAGTAGGAAACCTAATTTTCTACAAAAAAGGTCTCTTAACATTTTGCCGTAGCTCGCTTCGTTTCCGAGATATTTGCAGATTTATCTCAAGGGAAGGGGCCTGACGGACACATTTCGAAATATTTCTTCTTCTTGTTGTTCTTCTTCTGCACAGCTAAGCTGGAAGTGGCATTTGCAGCTTGCAATAGTGCAGAGTTATCTCAAAGAAAGGGGCCACGGTGTTTCTGTACCTCTATTATGTTGGTGCGGCTTCGGAACTTTTAAATATCTTGATATATCTCGAGAACTACGCATCTGATCAAAAAATATCATAGAACATGAAAAGTAGGAAACTTAATTCTGTACAAAAAAGGTATCTTAACATTTTGCCATAGCTCGCTTCGTTTCCGAGATATTTGCAGATTTATCTCAAGGGAAGGGGCCTGACGGACATATTTCGAGATATTTCTTCTTCTTGTTGTTCTTCTGCACAGCAAAGCTGGAAGTGGCATTTACAGCTCGCAATAGTGCAGAGTTATCTCAAAGAAAGGGGCCACGGTGTTTCTGTATCTCTATTATGTTGGTGCGGCTTCGGAACTTTTAAATATCTCGATATATCTCGAAAACTACGCTTCTGACCAAAAAATATCATAGAACATAAATTGTAGGAAACATAATTCTCCACAAAAAAGGTCTCTTAACATTTTGCCATAGCTCGCTTCGTTTCCGAGATATCTGCAGATATATCTCAAGGGAAGGGGCCTAACGGACATATTTCGAGATATTTCATCTTCTTGTTGTTCTTCTTCTGCACAGCGAAGCTGGAAGTGGCATTTGCAGCTCGCAATAGTGCAGAGTTCTCTCAAAGAAAGGGGCCACGGTGTTTCTGTATCTCTATTATGTTGGTGCGGCTTCGGAACTTTTAAATATCTTGATATATCTCGAGAACTACGCATCTGATCAAAAAATATCATAGAACATAAATAGTAGGAAACTTAATTCTCTCCAAGAATGTCTCGCAACATTTTGCCATAGCTCGCTTCGTTTCCGAGATATTTGCAGATTTATCTCAAGGGAAGGGGCCTGATGGACATATTTCGAGATATTTCTTCTTCTTGTTGTTCTTCTTCTGCACAGCTAAGCTGGAAGTGGCATTTGCGGCTCGAACTAGTGCAGAGTTATCTCAAAGAAAGGGGCCACGGTGTTTCTGTATCTCTATTATGTTGGTGCGGATTCGGAACTTTTAAATATCTCGATATATCTCGAAAACTACGCTTCTGATCAAAAAATATCATAGAACATAAATTGTAGGAAACTTAATTCTCTACAAAAAAGGTATCTTAACATTTTGCCATAGCTCGCTTCGTTTCCGAGATATTTGCAGATTTATCTCAAGGGAAGGGGCCTGACGGACATATTTCGAGATATTTCTTCTTCTTGTTGTTCTTCTTCTGCACAGCTCAGCTGGAAGTGGCATTTGCGGCTCGAACTAGTGCAGAGTTATCTCAAAGAAAGGGGCCACGCTGTTTCTGTATCTCTATTATGTTGGTGCGGCTTCGGAACTTTTAAATATCTTGATATATCTCGAGAACTACGCATCTGATCAAAAAATATCATACTACATAAAAAGTAGGAAACTTAATTCTCTACAAAAAAGATCTCTTAACATTTTGCCATAGCTCGCTTCGTTTCCGAGATATTTGCAGATTTATCTCAAGGGAAGGGGCCTGACGGACATATTCCGAGATATTTCTTCTTCTTGTTGTTCCTCTTCTGCACAGCTAAGCTGGAAGTGGCATTTGCAGCTCGCAATAGTGCAGAGTTATCTCAAAGAAAGAGGCCACGGTGTTTCTGTACCTCTATTATGTTGGTGCAGCTTCGGAACTTTTAAATATCTTGATATATCTCGAGAACTACGCATCTGATCAGAAAATATCATAGAACATAAAAAGTAGGAAACCTAATTTTCTACAAAAAAGGTCTCTTAACATTTTGCCGTAGCTCGCTTTGTTTCCGAGATATTTGCAGATTTATCTCAAGGGAAGGGGCCTGACGGACACATTTCGAAATATTTCTTCTTCTTGTTGTTCTTCTTCTGCACAGCTAAGCTGGAAGTGGCATTTGCAGCTTGCAATAGTGCAGAGTTATCTCAAAGAAAGGGGCCACGGTGTTTCTGTACCTCTATTATGTTGGTGCGGCTTCGGAACTTTTAAATATCTTGATATATCTCGAGAACTACGCATCTGATCAAAAAATATCATAGAACATAAAAAGTAGGAAACTTAATTCTGTACAAAAAAGGTATCTTAACATTTTGCCATAGCTCGCTTCGTTTCCGAGATATTTGCAGATTTATCTCAAGGGAAGGGGCCTGACGGACATATTTCGAGATATTTCTTCTTCTTGTTGTTCTTCTGCACAGCAAAGCTGGAAGTGGCATTTACAGCTCGCAATAGTGCAGAGTTATCTCAAAGAAAGGGGCCACGGTGTTTCTGTATCTCTATTATGTTGGTGCGGCTTCGGAACTTTTAAATATCTCGATATATCTCGAAAACTACGCTTCTGACCAAAAAATATCATAGAACATAAATTGTAGGAAACATAATTCTCCACAAAAAAGGTCTCTTAAGATTTTGCCATAGCTCGCTTCGTTTCCGAGATATCTGCAGATATATCTCAAGGGAAGGGGCCTAACGGACATATTTCGAGATATTTCATCTTCTTGTTGTTCTTCTTCTGCACAGCGAAGCTGGAAGTGGCATTTGCAGCTCGCAATAGTGCAGAGTTCTCTCAAAGAAAGGGGCCACGGTATTTCTGTATCTCTATTATGTTGGTGCGGCTTCGGAACTTTTAAATATCTCGATATATCTCGAAAACTACGCTTCTGACCAAAAAATATCATAGAACATAAATTGTAGGAAACATAATTCTCCACAAAAAAGGTCTCTTAAGATTTTGCCATAGCTCGCTTCGTTTCCGAGATATCTGCAGATATATCTCAAGGGAAGGGGCCTAACGGACATATTTCGAGATATTTCATCTTCTTGTTGTTCTTCTTCTGCACAGCGAAGCTGGAAGTGGCATTTGCAGCTCGCAATAGTGCAGAGTTCTCTCAAAGAAAGGGGCCACGGTGTTTCTGTATCTCTATTATGTTGGTGCGGCTTCGGAACTTTTAAATATCTCGATATATCTCGAAAACTACGCATCTGATCAAAAAATATCATAGAACATAAATTGTAGGAAACATAATTCTCTACAAAAAAGGTCTCCTAACATTTTGCCATAGCTCGCTTCGTTTCCGAGATATTTGCAGATATATCTCAAGGGAAGGGGCCTGACGGACATATTTCGAGATATTTCTTCTTCTTGTTGTTCTTCTGCACAGCAAAGCTGGAAGTGGCATTTACAGCTCGCAATAGTGCAGAGTTATCTCAAAGAAAGGGGCCACGGTGTTTCTGTATCTCTATTATGTTGGTGCGGCTTCGGAACTTTTAAATATCTCGATATATCTCGAAAACTACGCTTCTGACCAAAAAATATCATAGAACATAAATTGTAGGAAACATAATTCTCCACAAAAAAGGTCTCTTAAGATTTTGCCATAGCTCGCTTCGTTTCCGAGATATCTGCAGATATATCTCAAGGGAAGGGGCCTAACGGACATATTTCGAGATATTTCATCTTCTTGTTGTTCTTCTTCTGCACAGCGAAGCTGGAAGTGGCATTTGCAGCTCGCAATAGTGCAGAGTTCTCTCAAAGAAAGGGGCCACGGTGTTTCTGTATCTCTATTATGTTGGTGCGGCTTCGGAACTTTTAAATATCTCGATATATCTCGAAAACTACGCTTCTGACCAAAAAATATCATAGAACATAAATTGTAGGAAACATAATTCTCCACAAAAAAGGTCTCTTAAGATTTTGCCATAGCTCGCTTCGTTTCCGAGATATCTGCAGATATATCTCAAGGGAAGGGGCCTAACGGACATATTTCGAGATATTTCATCTTCTTGTTGTCCTTCTTCTCCACAGCGAAGCTGGAAGTGGCATTTGCAGCTCGCAATAGTGCAGAGTTCTCTCAAAGAAAGGGGCCACGGTGTTTCTGTATCTCTATTATGTTGGTGCGGCTTCGGAACTTTTAAATATCTCGATATATCTCGAAAACTACGCTTCTGACCAAAAAATATCATAGAACATAAATTGTAGGAAACATAATTCTCCACAAAAAAGGTCTCTTAACATTTTGCCATAGCTCGCTTCGTTTCCGAGATATCTGCAGATATATCTCAAGGGAAGGGGCCTAACGGACATATTTCGAGATATTTCATCTTCTTGTTGTTCTTCTTCTGCACAGCGAAGCTGGAAGTGGCATTTGCAGCTCGCAATAGTGCAGAGTTCTCTCAAAGAAAGGGGCCACGGTGTTTCTGTATCTCTATTATGTTGGTGCGGCTTCGGAACTTTTAAATATCTTGATATATCTCGAGAACTACGCATCTGATCAAAAAATATCATAGAACATAAATAGTAGGAAACTTAATTCTCTCCAAAAATGTCTCGCAACATTTTGCCATAGCTCGCTTCGTTTCCGAGATATTTGCAGATTTATCTCAAGGGAAGGGGCCTGATGGACATATTTCGAGATATTTCTTCTTCTTGTTGTTCTTCTTCTGCACAGCTAAGCTGGAAGTGGCATTTGCGGCTCGCACTAGTGCAGAGTTATCTCAAAGAAAGGGGCCACGGTGTTTCTGTATCTCTATTATGTTGGTGCGGCTTCGGAACTTTTAAATATCTTGATATATCTCGAGAACTACGCATCTGATCAAAAAATATCATACTACATAAAAAGTAGGAAACTTAATTCTCTACAAAAAAGGTCTCTTAACATTTTGCCATAGCTCGCTTCGTTTCCGAGATATTTGCAGATATATCTCAAGGGAAGGGGCCTGACGGACATATTTCGAGATATTTCTTCTTCTTGTTGTTCTTCTGCACAGCAAAGCTGGAAGTGGCATTTACAGCTCGCAATAGTGCAGAGTTATCTCAAAGAAAGGGGCCACGGTGTTTCTGTATCTCTATTATGTTGGTGCGGCTTCGGAACTTTTAAATATCTCGATATATCTCGAAAACTACGCTTCTGACCAAAAAATATCATAGAACATAAATTGTAGGAAACATAATTCTCCACAAAAAAGGTCTCTTAAGATTTTGCCATAGCTCGCTTCGTTTCCGAGATATCTGCAGATATATCTCAAGGGAAGGGGCCTAACGGACATATTTCGAGATATTTCTTCTTCTTGTTGTTCTTCTTCTGCACAGCGAAGCTGGAAGTGGCATTTGCAGCTCGCAATAGTGCAGAGTTCTCTCAAAGAAAGGGGCCACGGTGTTTCTGTATCTCTATTATGTTGGTGCGGCTTCGGAACTTTTAAATATCTTGATATATCTCGAGAACTACGCATCTGATCAAAAAATATCATAGAACATAAATAGTAGGAAACTTAATTCTCTCCAAAAATGTCTCGCAACATTTTGCCATAGCTCGCTTCGTTTCCGAGATATTTGCAGATTTATCTCAAGGGAAGGGGCCTGATGGACATATTTCGAGATATTTCTTCTTCTTGTTGTTCTTCTTCTGCACAGCTAAGCTGGAAGTGGCATTTGCGGCTCGCACTAGTGCAGAGTTATCTCAAAGAAAGGGGCCACGGTGTTTCTGTATCTCTATTATGTTGGTGCGGCTTCGGAACTTTTAAATATCTTGATATATCTCGAGAACTACGCATCTGATCAAAAAATATCATACTACATAAAAAGTAGGAAACTTAATTCTCTACAAAAAAGGTCTCTTAACATTTTGCCATAGCTCGCTTCGTTTCCGAGATATTTGCAGATTTATCTCAAGGGAAGGGGCCTGACGGACATATTCTGAGATATTTCTTCTTCTTGTTGTTCCTCTTCTGCACAGCTAAGCTGGAAGTGGCATTTGCAGCTCGCAATAGTGCAGAGTTATCTCAAAGAAAGAGGCCACGGTGTTTCTGTACCTCTATTATGTTGGTGCAGCTTCGGAACTTTTAAATATCTTGATATATCTCGAGAACTACGCATCTGATCAGAAAATATCATAGAACATAAAAAGTAGGAAACCTAATTTTCTACAAAAAAGGTCTCTTAACATTTTGCCGTAGCTCGCTTCGTTTCCGAGATATTTGCAGATTTATCTCAAGGGAAGGGGCCTGACGGACACATTTCGAAATATTTCTTCTTCTTGTTGTTCTTCTTCTGCACAGCTAAGCTGGAAGTGGCATTTGCAGCTTGCAATAGTGCAGAGTTATCTCAAAGAAAGGGGCCACGGTGTTTCTGTACCTCTATTATGTTGGTGCGGCTTCGGAACTTTTAAATATCTTGATATATCTCGAGAACTACGCATCTGATCAAAAAATATCATAGAACATAAAAAGTAGGAAACTTAATTCTGTACAAAAAAGGTATCTTAACATTTTGCCATAGCTCGCTTCGTTTCCGAGATATTTGCAGATTTATCTCAAGGGAAGGGGCCTGACGGACATATTTCGAGATATTTCTTCTTCTTGTTGTTCTTCTGCACAGCAAAGCTGGAAGTGGCATTTACAGCTCGCAATAGTGCAGAGTTATCTCAAAGAAAGGGGCCACGGTGTTTCTGTATCTCTATTATGTTGGTGCGGCTTCGGAACTTTTAAATATCTCGATATATCTCGAAAACTACGCTTCTGACCAAAAAATATCATAGAACATAAATTGTAGGAAACATAATTCTCCACAAAAAAGGTCTCTTAACATTTTGCCATAGCTCGCTTCGTTTCCGAGATATCTGCAGATATATCTCAAGGGAAGGGGCCTAACGGACATATTTCGAGATATTTCATCTTCTTGTTGTTCTTCTTCTGCACAGCGAAGCTGGAAGTGGCATTTGCAGCTCGCAATAGTGCAGAGTTCTCTCAAAGAAAGGGGCCACGGTGTTTCTGTATCTCTATTATGTTAGTGCGGCTTCGGAACTTTTAAATATCTCGATATATCTCGAAAACTACGCTTCTGACCAAAAAATATCATAGAACATAAATTGTAGGAAACATAATTCTCCACAAAAAAGGTCTCTTAACATTTTGCCATAGCTCGCTTCGTTTCCGAGATATCTGCAGATATATCTCAAGGGAAGGGGCCTAACGGACATATTTCGAGATATTCCATCTTCTTGTTGTTCTTCTTCTGCACAGCTAAGCTGGAAGTGGCATTTGCGGCTCGAACTAGTGCAGAGTTATCTCAAAGAAAGGGGCCACGGTGTTTCTGTATCTCTATTATGTTGGTGCGGATTCGGAACTTTTAAATATCTCGATATATCTCGAAAACTACGCTTCTGATCAAAAAATATCATAGAACATAAATTGTAGGAAACTTAATTCTCTACAAAAAAGGTATCTTAACATTTTGCCATAGCTCGCTTCGTTTCCGAGATATTTGCAGATTTATCTCAAGGGAAGGGGCCTGACGGACATATTTCGAGATATTTCTTCTTCTTGTTGTTCTTCTTCTGCACAGCTCAGCTGGAAGTGGCATTTGCGGCTCGAACTAGTGCAGAGTTATCTCAAAGAAAGGGGCCACGCTGTTTCTGTATCTCTATTATGTTGGTGCGGATTCGGAACTTTTAAATATCTCGATATATCTCGAAAACTACGCTTCTGATCAAAAAATATCATAGAACATAAATTGTAGAAAACATAATTCTCCACAAAAAAGGTCTCTTAACATTTTGCCATAGCTCGCTTCGTTTCCGAGATATCTGCAGATATATCTCAAGGGAAGGGGCCTAACGGACATATTTCGAGATATTTCATCTTGTTGTTGTTCTTCTTCTGCACAGCGAAGCTGGAAGTGGCATTTGCAGCTCGCAATAGTGCAGAGTTCTCTCAAAGGAAGGGGCCACGGTGTTTCTGTATCTCTATTATGTTGGTGCGGCTTCGGAACTTTTAAATATCTTGATATATCTCGAGAACTACGCATCTGATCAAAAAATATCATAGAACATAAAAAGGAGGAAACCTAATTTTCTACAAAAAAGGTCTCTTAACATTTTGCCGTAGCTCGCTTCGTTTCCGAGATATTTGCAGATTTATCTCAAGGGAAGGGGCCTGACGGACACATTTCGAAATATTTCTTCTTCTTGTTGTTCTTCTTCTGCACAGCTAAGCTGGAAGTGGCATTTGCAGCTCGCAATAGTGCAGAGTTATCTCAAAGAAAGGGGCCACGGTGTTTCTGTACCTCTATTATGTTGGTGCGGCTTCGGAACTTTTAAATATCTTGATATATCTCGAGAACTACGCATCTGATCAAAAAATATCATAGAACATAAAAAGTAGGAAACTTAATTCTCTACAAACAAGGTCTCAACATTTGCCATAGCTCGCTTCGTTTCCGAGATATTTGCAGATTTATCTCAAGGGAAGGGGCCTGACGGACACATTTCGAAATATTTCTTCTTCTTGTTGTTCTTCTTCTGCACAGCTAAGCTGGAAGTGGCATTTGCAGCTCGCAATAGTGCAGAGTTATCTCAAAGAAAGGGGCCACGGTGTTTCTGTACCTCTATTATGTTGGTGCGGCTTCGGAACTTTTAAATATCTTGATATATCTCGAGAACTACGCATCTGATCAAAAAATATCATAGAACATAAAAAGTAGGAAACTTAATTCTCTACAAACAAGGTCTCAACATTTGCCATAGCTCGCTTCGTTTCCGAGATAGTTGCAGATTTATCTCAAGGGAAGGGGCCTGACGGACATATTTCGAGATAATACTTCTTCTTGTTGTTCTTCTTCTGCACAGCGAAGCTGGAAGTGGCATTTGCAGCTCGCAATAGTGCAGAGTTCTCTCAAAGAAAGGGGCCACGGTGTTTCTGTATCTCTATTATGTTGGTGCAGCTTCGGAACTTTTAAATATCTTGATATATCTCGAGAACTACGCATCTGATCAGAAAATATCATAGAACATAAAAAGTAGGAAACCTAATTTTCTACAAAAAAGGTCTCTTAACATTTTGCCGTAGCTCGCTTCGTTTCCGAGATATTTGCAGATTTATCTCAAGGGAAGGGGCCTGACGGACACA
Organism: Osmia lignaria lignaria; assembly: GCF_051020975.1. Lineage (NCBI taxonomy): Eukaryota > Metazoa > Arthropoda > Insecta > Hymenoptera > Megachilidae > Osmia > Osmia lignaria. The sequence continues at coordinate 202,767 of NW_027478161.1, forward strand.
TTTCGAAATATTTCTTCTTCTTGTTGTTCTTCTTCTGCACAGCTAAGCTGGAAGTGGCATTTGCAGCTTGCAATAGTGCAGAGTTATCTCAAAGAAAGGGGCCACGGTGTTTCTGTACCTCTATTATGTTGGTGCGGCTTCGGAACTTTTAAATATCTTGATATATCTCGAGAACTACGCATCTGATCAAAAAATATCATAGAACATAAAAAGTAGGAAACTTAATTCTGTACAAAAAAGGTATCTTAACATTTTGCCATAGCTCGCTTCGTTTCCGAGATATTTGCAGATTTATCTCAAGGGAAGGGGCCTGACGGACATATTTCGAGATATTTCTTCTTCTTGTTGTTCTTCTGCACAGCAAAGCTGGAAGTGGCATTTACAGCTCGCAATAGTGCAGAGTTATCTCAAAGAAAGGGGCCACGGTGTTTCTGTATCTCTATTATGTTGGTGCGGCTTCGGAACTTTTAAATATCTCGAAAACTACGCTTCTGACCAAAAAATATCATAGAACATAAATTGTAGGAAACATAATTCTCCACAAAAAAGGTCTCTTAACATTTTGCCATAGCTCGCTTCGTTTCCGAGATATCTGCAGATATATCTCAAGGGAAGGGGCCTAACGGACATATTTCGAGATATTTCATCTTCTTGTTGTTCTTCTTCTGCACAGCGAAGTTGGAAGTGGCATTTGCAGCTCGCAATAGTGCAGAGTTCTCTCAAAGAAAGGGGCCACGGTGTTTCTGTATCTCTATTATGTTGGTGCGGCTTCGGAACTTTTAAATATCTTGATATATCTCGAGAACTACGCATCTGATCAAAAAATATCATAGAACATAAAAAGTAGGAAACTTAATTCTGTACAAAAAAGGTATCTTAACATTTTGCCATAGCTCGCTTCGTTTCCGAGATATTTGCAGATTTATCTCAAGGGAAGGGGCCTGACGGACATATTTCGAGATATTTCTTCTTCTTGTTCTTCTTCTGCACAGCTAAGCTGGAAGTGGCACTTGCAAGTCGCAATAGTGCAGAGTTATCTCAAAGAAAGGGGCCACGGTGTTTCTGTATCTCTATTATATTGGTGCGGCTTCGGAACTTTTAAATATCTCGATATATCTCGAAAACTACGCATCTGATCAAAAAATATCATAGAACATAAATTGTAGGAAACATAATTCTCTACAAAAAAGGTCTCTTAACATTTTGCCATAGCTCGCTTCGTTTCCGAGATATTTGCAGATATATCTCAAGGGAAGGGGCCTGACGGACATATTTCGAGATATTTCTTCTTCTTGTTGTTCTTCTGCACAGCAAAGCTGGAAGTGGCATTTACAGCTCGCAATAGTGCAGAGTTATCTCAAAGAAAGGGGCCACGGTGTTTCTGTATCTCTATTATGTTGGTGCGGCTTCGGAACTTTTAAATATCTTGATATATCTCGAGAACTACGCATCTGATCAAAAAATATCATAGAACATAAATAGTAGGAAACTTAATTCTCTCCAAAAATGTCTCGCAACATTTTGCCATAGCTCGCTTCGTTTCCGAGATATTTGCAGATTTATCTCAAGGGAAGGGGCCTGATGGACATATTTCGAGATATTTCTTCTTCTTGTTGTTCTTCTTCTGCACAGCTAAGCTGGAAGTGGCATTTGCGGCTCGCACTAGTGCAGAGTTATCTCAAAGAAAGGGGCCACGGTGTTTCTGTATCTCTATTATGTTGGTGCGGCTTCGGAACTTTTAAATATCTTGATATATCTCGAGAACTACGCATCTGATCAAAAAATATCATACTACATAAAAAGTAGGAAACTTAATTCTCTACAAAAAAGGTCTCTTAACATTTTGCCATAGCTCGCTTCGTTTCCGAGATATTTGCAGATTTATCTCAAGGGAAGGGGCCTGACGGACATATTCCGAGATATTTCTTCTTCTTGTTGTTCCTCTTCTGCACAGCTAAGCTGGAAGTGGCATTTGCAGCTCGCAATAGTGCAGAGTTATCTCAAAGAAAGAGGCCACGGTGTTTCTGTACCTCTATTATGTTGGTGCAGCTTCGGAACTTTTAAATATCTTGATATATCTCGAGAACTACGCATCTGATCAGAAAATATCATAGAACATAAAAAGTAGGAAACCTAATTTTCTACAAAAAAGGTCTCTTAACATTTTGCCGTAGCTCGCTTCGTTTCCGAGATATTTGCAGATTTATCTCAAGGGAAGGGGCCTGACGGACACATTTCGAAATATTTCTTCTTCTTGTTGTTCTTCTTCTGCACAGCTAAGCTGGAAGTGGCATTTGCAGCTTGCAATAGTGCAGAGTTATCTCAAAGAAAGGGGCCACGGTGTTTCTGTACCTCTATTATGTTGGTGCGGCTTCGGAACTTTTAAATATCTTGATATATCTCGAGAACTACGCATCTGATCAAAAAATATCATAGAACATAAAAAGTAGGAAACTTAATTCTGTACAAAAAAGGTATCTTAACATTTTGCCATAGCTCGCTTCGTTTCCGAGATATTTGCAGATTTATCTCAAGGGAAGGGGCCTGACGGACATATTTCGAGATATTTCTTCTTCTTGTTGTTCTTCTGCACAGCAAAGCTGGAAGTGGCATTTACAGCTCGCAATAGTGCAGAGTTATCTCAAAGAAAGGGGCCACGGTGTTTCTGTATCTCTATTATGTTGGTGCGGCTTCGGAACTTTTAAATATCTCGATATATCTCGAAAACTACGCTTCTGACCAAAAAATATCATAGAACATAAATTGTAGGAAACATAATTCTCCACAAAAAAGGTCTCTTAACATTTTGCCATAGCTCGCTTCGTTTCCGAGATATCTGCAGATATATCTCAAGGGAAGGGGCCTAACGGACATATTTCGAGATATTTCATCTTCTTGTTGTTCTTCTTCTGCACAGCGAAGCTGGAAGTGGCATTTGCAGCTCGCAATAGTGCAGAGTTCTCTCAAAGAAAGGGGCCACGGTGTTTCTGTATCTCTATTATGTTAGTGCGGCTTCGGAACTTTTAAATATCTCGATATATCTCGAAAACTACGCTTCTGACCAAAAAATATCATAGAACATAAATTGTAGGAAACATAATTCTCCACAAAAAAGGTCTCTTAACATTTTGCCATAGCTCGCTTCGTTTCCGAGATATCTGCAGATATATCTCAAGGGAAGGGGCCTAACGGACATATTTCGAGATATTTCATCTTCTTGTTGTTCTTCTTCTGCACAGCGAAGCTGGAAGTGGCATTTGCAGCTCGCAATAGTGCAGAGTTCTCTCAAAGAAAGGGGCCACGGTGTTTCTGTATCTCTATTATGTTGGTGCGGCTTCGGAACTTTTAAATATCTTGATATATCTCGAGAACTACGCATCTGATCAAAAAATATCATAGAACATAAATAGTAGGAAACTTAATTCTCTCCAAGAATGTCTCGCAACATTTTGCCATAGCTCGCTTCGTTTCCGAGATATTTGCAGATTTATCTCAAGGGAAGGGGCCTGATGGACATATTTCGAGATATTTCTTCTTCTTGTTGTTCTTCTTCTGCACAGCTAAGCTGGAAGTGGCATTTGCGGCTCGAACTAGTGCAGAGTTATCTCAAAGAAAGGGGCCACGGTGTTTCTGTATCTCTATTATGTTGGTGCGGATTCGGAACTTTTAAATATCTCGATATATCTCGAAAACTACGCTTCTGATCAAAAAATATCATAGAACATAAATTGTAGGAAACTTAATTCTCTACAAAAAAGGTATCTTAACATTTTGCCATAGCTCGCTTCGTTTCCGAGATATTTGCAGATTTATCTCAAGGGAAGGGGCCTGACGGACATATTTCGAGATATTTCTTCTTCTTGTTGTTCTTCTTCTGCACAGCTCAGCTGGAAGTGGCATTTGCGGCTCGAACTAGTGCAGAGTTATCTCAAAGAAAGGGGCCACGCTGTTTCTGTATCTCTATTATGTTGGTGCGGATTCGGAACTTTTAAATATCTCGATATATCTCGAAAACTACGCTTCTGATCAAAAAATATCATAGAACATAAATTGTAGAAAACATAATTCTCCACAAAAAAGGTCTCTTAACATTTTGCCATAGCTCGCTTCGTTTCCGAGATATCTGCAGATATATCTCAAGGGAAGGGGCCTAACGGACATATTTCGAGATATTTCATCTTGTTGTTGTTCTTCTTCTGCACAGCGAAGCTGGAAGTGGCATTTGCAGCTCGCAATAGTGCAGAGTTCTCTCAAAGAAAGGGGCCACGGTGTTTCTGTATCTCTATTATGTTGGTGCGGCTTCAGAACTTTTAAATATCTTGATATATCTCGAGAACTACGCATCTGATCAAAAAATATCATAGAACATAAAAAGGAGGAAACCTAATTTTCTACAAAAAAGGTCTCTTAACATTTTGCCGTAGCTCGCTTCGTTTCCGAGATATTTGCAGATTTATCTCAAGGGAAGGGGCCTGACGGACACATTTCGAAATATTTCTTCTTCTTGTTGTTCTTCTTCTGCACAGCTAAGCTGGAAGTGGCATTTGCAGCTCGCAATAGTGCAGAGTTATCTCAAAGAAAGGGGCCACGGTGTTTCTGTACCTCTATTATGTTGGTGCGGCTTCGGAACTTTTAAATATCTTGATATATCTCGAGAACTACGCATCTGATCAAAAAATATCATAGAACATAAAAAGTAGGAAACTTAATTCTCTACAAACAAGGTCTCAACATTTGCCATAGCTCGCTTCGTTTCCGAGATATTTGCAGATTTATCTCAAGGGAAGGGGCCTGACGGACATATTTCGAGATAATACTTCTTCTTGTTGTTCTTCTTCTGCACAGCGAAGCTGGAAGTGGCATTTGCAGCTCGCAATAGTGCAGAGTTCTCTCAAAGAAAGGGGCCACGGTGTTTCTGTATCTCTATTATGTTGGTGCGGATTCGGAACTTTTAAATATCTCGATATATCTCGAAAACTACGCTTCTGATCAAAAAATATCATAGAACATAAATTGTAGAAAACATAATTCTCCACAAAAAAGGTCTCTTAACATTTTGCCATAGCTCGCTTCGTTTCCGAGATATCTGCAGATATATCTCAAGGGAAGGGGCCTAACGGACATATTTCGAGATATTTCATCTTGTTGTTGTTCTTCTTCTGCACAGCGAAGCTGGAAGTGGCATTTGCAGCTCGCAATAGTGCAGAGTTCTCTCAAAGAAAGGGGCCACGGTGTTTCTGTATCTCTATTATGTTGGTGCGGCTTCGGAACTTTTAAATATCTTGATATATCTCGAGAACTACGCATCTGATCAAAAAATATCATAGAACATAAAAAGGAGGAAATCTAATTTTCTACAAAAAAGGTCTCTTAACATTTTGCCGTAGCTCGCTTCGTTTCCGAGATATTTGCAGATTTATCTCAAGGGAAGGGGCCTGACGGACACATTTCGAAATATTTCTTCTTCTTGTTGTTCTTCTTCTGCACAGCTAAGCTGGAAGTGGCATTTGCAGCTCGCAATAGTGCAGAGTTATCTCAAAGAAAGGGGCCACGGTGTTTCTGTACCTCTATTATGTTGGTGCGGCTTCGGAACTTTTAAATATCTTGATATATCTCGAGAACTACGCATCTGATCAAAAAATATCATAGAACATAAAAAGTAGGAAACTTAATTCTCTACAAACAAGGTCTCAACATTTGCCATAGCTCGCTTCGTTTCCGAGATATTTGCAGATTTATCTCAAGGGAAGGGGCCTGACGGACATATTTCGAGATAATACTTCTTCTTGTTGTTCTTCTTCTGCACAGCGAAGCTGGAAGTGGCATTTGCAGCTCGCAATAGTGCAGAGTTCTCTCAAAGAAAGGGGCCACGGTGTTTCTGTATCTCTATTATGTTGGTGCGGCTTCGGAACTTTTAAATATCTTGATATATCTCGAGAACTACGCATCTGATCAAAAAATATCATAGAACATAAAAAGGAGTAAACCTAATTTTCTACAAAAAAGGTCTCTTAACATTTTGCCGTAGCTCGCTTCGTTTCCGAGATATTTGCAGATTTATCTCAAGGGAAGGGGCCTGACGGACACATTTCGAAATATTTCTTCTTCTTGTTGTTCTTCTTCTGCACAGCTAAGCTGGAAGTGGCATTTGCAGCTCGCAATAGTGCAGAGTTATCTCAAAGAAAGGGGCCACGGTGTTTCTGTATCTCTATTATGTTGGTGCGGCTTCGGAACTTTTAAATATCTCGATATATCTCGAAAACTACGCATCTGATCAAAAAATATCATAGAACATAAATTGTAGGAAACATAATTCTCTACAAAAAAGGTCTCTTAACATTTTGCCATAGCTCGCTTCGTTTCCGAGATATTTGCAGATATATCTCAAGGGAAGGGGCCTGACGGACATATTTCGAGATATTTCTTCTTCTTGTTGTTCTTCTGCACAGCAAAGCTGGAAGTGGCATTTACAGCTCGCAATAGTGCAGAGTTATCTCAAAGAAAGGGGCCACGGTGTTTCTGTATCTCTATTATGTTGGTGCGGCTTCGGAACTTTTAAATATCTCGATATATCTCGAAAACTACGCTTCTGACCAAAAAATATCATAGAACATAAATTGTAGGAAACATAATTCTCCACAAAAAAGGTCTCTTAACATTTTGCCATAGCTCGCTTCGTTTCCGAGATATCTGCAGATATATCTCAAGGGAAGGGGCCTGACGGACATATTTCGAGATATTTCTTCTTCTTGTTGTTCTTCTTCTGCACAGCTAAGCTGGAAGTGGCATTTGCGGCTCGAACTAGTGCAGAGTTATCTCAAAGAAAGGGGCCACGGTGTTTCTGTATCTCTATTATGTTGGTGCGGCTTCGGCACTTTTAAATATCTGGATATATCTCCAGAACTACGCATCTGATCAAAAAATATCATAGAACATAAAAAGTAGGAAACTTAATTCTCTACAAATAAGGTCTCAACATTTTGCCATAGCTCGCTTCGTTTCCGAGATATTTGCAGATTTATCTCAAGGGAAGGGGCCTGACGGACATATTTCGAGATAATACTTCTTCTTGTTGTTCTTCTTCTGCACAGCTAAGCTGGAAGTGGCATTTGCGGCTCGAACTAGTGCAGAGTTATCTCAAAGAAAGGGGCCACGGTGTTTCTGTATCTCTATTATGTTGGTGCGGATTCGGAACTTTTAAATATCTCGATATATCTCGAAAACTACGCTTCTGATCAAAAAATATCATAGAACATAAATTGTAGGAAACTTAATTCTTTACAAAAAAGGTATCTTAACATTTTGCCATAGCTCGCTTCGTTTCCGAGATATTTGCAGATTTATCTCGAGGGAAGGGGCCTGACGGACATATTTCGAGATATTTCTTCTTCTTGTTGTTCTTCTTCTGCACAGCAAAGCTGGAAGTGGCATTTACAGCTCGCAATAGTGCAGAGTTATCTCAAAGAAAGGGGCCACGCTGTTTCTGTATCTCTATTATGTTGGTGCGGCTTCGGAACTTTTAAATATCTCGATATATCTCGAAAACTACGCTTCTGACCAAAAAATATCATAGAACATAAATTGTAGGAAACGTAATTCTCTACAAAAAACGTCTCTTAACATTTTGCCATAGCTCGCTTCGTTTCCGAGATATCTGCAGATATATCTCAAGGGAAGGGGCCTAACGGACATATTTCGAGATATTTCATCTTGTTGTTGTTCTTCTTCTGCACAGCGAAGCTGGAAGTGGCATTTGCAGCTCGCAATAGTGCAGAGTTCTCTCAAAGAAAGGGGCCACGGTGTTTCTGTATCTCTATTATGTTGGTGCGGCTTCGGAACTTTTAAATATCTTGATATATCTCGAGAACTACGCATCTGATCAAAAAATATCATAGAACATAAAAAGGAGGAAACCTAATTTTCTACAAAAAAGGTCTCTTAACATTTTGCCGTAGCTCGCTTCGTTTCCGAGATATTTGCAGATTTATCTCAAGGGAAGGGGCCTGACGGACACATTTCGAAATATTTCTTCTTCTTGTTGTTCTTCTTCTGCACAGCTAAGCTGGAAGTGGCATTTGCAGCTCGCAATAGTGCAGAGTTGTCTCAAAGAAAGGGGCCACGGTGTTTCTGTACCTCTATTATGTTGGTGCGGCTTCGGAACTTTTAAATATCTTGATATATCTCGAGAACTAGGCATCTGATCAAAAAATATCATAGAACATAAAAAGTAGGAAACTTAATTCTCTACAAACAAGGTCTCAACATTTGCCATAGCTCGCTTCGTTTCCGAGATATTTGCAGATTTATCTCAAGGGAAGGGGCCTGACGGACATATTTCGAGATAATACTTCTTCTTGTTGTTCTTCTTCTGCACAGCGAAGCTGGAAGTGGCATTTGCAGCTCGCAATAGTGCAGAGTTCTCTCAAAGAAAGGGGCTACGGTGTTTCTGTATCTCTATTATGTTGGTGCGGCTTCGGAACTTTTAAATATCTTGATATATCTCGAGAACTACGCATCTGATCAAAAAATATCATAGAACATAAAAAGGAGGAAACCTAATTTTCTACAAAAAAGGTCTCTTAACATTTTGCCGTAGCTCGCTTCGTTTCCGAGATATTTGCAGATTTATCTCAAGGGAAGGGGCCTGACGGACACATTTCGAAATATTTCTTCTTCTTGTTGTTCTTCTTCTGCACAGCTAAGCTGGAAGTGGCATTTGCAGCTCGCAATAGTGCAGAGTTATCTCAAAGAAAGGGGCCACGGTGTTTCTGTATCTCTATTATGTTGGTGCGGCTTCGGAACTTTTAAATATCTCGATATATCTCGAAAACTACGCATCTGATCAAAAAATATTATAGAACATAAATTGTAGGAAACATAATTCTCTACAAAAAAGGTCTCTTAACATTTTGCCATAGCTCGCTTCGTTTCCGAGATATTTGCAGATATATCTCAAGGGAAGGGGCCTGACGGACATATTTCGAGATATTTCTTCTTCTTGTTGTTCTTCTGCACAGCAAAGCTGGAAGTGGCATTTACAGCTCGCAATAGTGCAGAGTTATCTCAAAGAAAGGGGCCACGGTGTTTCTGTATCTCTATTATGTTGGTGCGGCTTCGGAACTTTTAAATATCTCGATATATCTCGAAAACTACGCTTCTGACCAAAAAATATCATAGAACATAAATTGTAGGAAACATAATTCTCCACAAAAAAGGTCTCTTAACATTTTGCCATAGCTCGCTTCGTTTCCGAGATATCTGCAGATATATCTCAAGGGAAGGGGCCTGACGGACATATTTCGAGATATTTCTTCTTCTTGTTGTTCTTCTTCTGCACAGCTAAGCTGGAAGTGGCATTTGCGGCTCGAACTAGTGCAGAGTTATCTCAAAGAAAGGGGCCACGGTGTTTCTGTATCTCTATTATGTTGGTGCGGCTTCGGCACTTTTAAATATCTGGATATATCTCCAGAACTACGCATCTGATCAAAAAATATCATAGAACATAAAAAGTAGGAAACTTAATTCTCTACAAATAAGGTCTCAACATTTTGCCATAGCTCGCTTCGTTTCCGAGATATTTGCAGATTTATCTCAAGGGAAGGGGCCTGACGGACATATTTCGAGATAATACTTCTTCTTGTTGTTCTTCTTCTGCACAGCTAAGCTGGAAGTGGCATTTGCGGCTCGAACTAGTGCAGAGTTATCTCAAAGAAAGGGGCCACGGTGTTTCTGTATCTCTATTATGTTGGTGCGGCTTCGGAACTTTTAAATATCTCGATATATCTCGAAAACTACGCTTCTGACCAAAAAATATCATAGAACATAAATTGTAGGAAACGTAATTCTCTACAAAAAACGTCTCTCAACATTTTACCATAGCTCGCTTCGTTTCCGAGATATTTGCAGATTTATCTCAAGGGAAGGGGCCTGACGGACATATTTCGAGATATTTCTTCTTCTTGTTCTTCTTCTGCACAGCTAAGCTGGAAGTGGCACTTGCAAGTCGCAATAGTGCAGAGTTATCTCAAAGAAAGGGGCCACGGTGTTTCTGTATCTCTATTATGTTGGTGCGGCTTCGGAACTTTTAAATATCTCGATATATCTCGAGAACTACGCATCTGATCAAAAAATATCATAGAACATAAAAAGTAGGAAACTTAATTCTGTACAAAAAAGGTATCTTAACATTTTGCCATAGCTCGCTTCGTTTCCGAGATATTTGCAGATTTATCTCAAGGGAAGGGGCCTGACGGACATATTTCGAGATATTTCTTCTTCTTGTTGTTCTTCTTCTGCACAGCTAAGCTGGAAGTGGCATTTGCGGCTCGAACTAGTGCAGAGTTATCTCAAAGAAAGGGGCCACGGTGTTTCTGTATCTCTATTATGTTGGTGCGGCTTCGGCACTTTTAAATATCTGGATATATCTCCAGAACTACGCATCTGATCAAAAAATATCATAGAACATAAAAAGTAGGAAACTTAATTCTCTACAAATAAGGTCTCAACATTTTGCCATAGCTCGCTTCGTTTCCGAGATATTTGCAGATTTATCTCACGGGAAGGGGCCTGACGGACACATTTCGAAATATTTCTTCTTCTTGTTGTGCTTCTTCTGCACAGCTAAGCTGGAAGTGGCATTTGCAGCTCGCAATAGTGCAGAGTTATCTCAAAGAAAGGGGCCACGGTGTTTCTGTACCTCTATTATGTTGGTGCGGCTTCGGAACTTTTAAATATCTTGATATATCTCGAGAACTACGCATCTGATCAAAAAATATCATAGAACATAAAAAGTAGGAAACTTAATTCTGTACAAAAAAGGTATCTTAACATTTTGCCATAGCTCGCTTCGTTTCCGAGATATTTGCAGATTTATCTCAAGGGAAGGGGCCTGACGGACATATTTCGAGATATTTCTTCTTCTTGTTCTTCTTCTGCACAGCTAAGCTGGAAGTGGCACTTGCAAGTCGCAATAGTGCAGAGTTATCTCAAAGAAAGGGGCCACGGTGTTTCTGTATCTCTATTATGTTGGTGCGGCTTCGGAACTTTTAAATATCTCGATATATCTCGAGAACTACGCATCTGATCAAAAAATATCATAGAACATAAAAAGTAGGAAACTTAATTCTGTACAAAAAAGGTATCTTAACATTTTGCCATAGCTCGCTTCGTTTCCGAGATATTTGCAGATTTATCTCAAGGGAAGGGGCCTGACGGACATATTTCGAGATATTTCTTCTTCTTGTTGTTCTTCTTCTGCACAGCTAAGCTGGAAGTGGCATTTGCGGCTCGAACTAGTGCAGAGTTATCTCAAAGAAAGGGGCCACGGTGTTTCTGTATCTCTATTATGTTGGTGCGGCTTCGGCACTTTTAAATATCTGGATATATCTCCAGAACTACGCATCTGATCAAAAAATATCATAGAACATAAAAAGTAGGAAACTTAATTCTCTACAAATAAGGTCTCAACATTTTGCCATAGCTCGCTTCGTTTCCGAGATATTTGCAGATTTATCTCAAGGGAAGGGGCCTGACGGACATATTTCGAGATAATACTTCTTCTTGTTGTTCTTCTTCTGCACAGCTAAGCTGGAAGTGGCATTTGCGGCTCGAACTAGTGCAGAGTTATCTCAAAGAAAGGGGCCACGGTGTTTCTGTATCTCTATTATGTTGGTGCGGATTCGGAACTTTTAAATATCTCGATATATCTCGAAAACTACGCTTCTGATCAAAAAATATCATAGAACATAAATTGTAGGAAACTTAATTCTCTACAAAAAAGGTATCTTAACATTTTGCCATAGCTCGCTTCGTTTCCGAGATATTTGCAGATTTATCTCGAGGGAAGGGGCCTGACGGAAATATTTCGAGATATTTCTTCTTCTTGTTGTTCTTCTTCTGCACAGCAAAGCTGGAAGTGGCATTTACAGCTCGCAATAGTGCAGAGTTATCTCAAAGAAAGGGGCCACGCTGTTTCTGTATCTCTATTATGTTGGTGCGGCTTCGGAACTTTTAAATATCTCGATATATCTCGAGAACTACGCATCTGATCAAAAAATATCATAGAACGTAAAAAGTAGGAAACTTAATTCTCTACAAAAAAGGTCTCTTAACATTTTGCCATAGCCCGCTTCGTTTCCGAGATATTTGCAGATTTATCTCAAGGGAAGGGGCCTGACGGACATATTTCGAGATATTTCTTCTTCTTGTTGTTCTTCTTCTGCACAGCTAAGCTGGAAGTGGCATTTGCGGCTCGAACTAGTGCAGAGTTATCTCAAAGAAAGGGGCCACGGTGTTTCTGTATCTCTATTATGTTGGTGCGGCTTCGGCACTTTTAAATATCTGGATATATCTCCAGAACTACGCATCTGATCAAAAAATATCATAGAACATAAAAAGTAGGAAACTTAATTCTCTACAAATAAGGTCTCAACATTTTGCCATAGCTCGCTTCGTTTCCGAGATATTTGCAGATTTATCTCAAGGGAAGGGGCCTGACGGACATATTTCGAGATAATACTTCTTCTTGTTGTTCTTCTTCTGCACAGCTAAGCTGGAAGTGGCATTTGCGGCTCGAACTAGTGCAGAGTTATCTCAAAGAAAGGGGCCACGGTGTTTCTGTATCTCTATTATGTTGGTGCGGATTCGGAACTTTTAAATATCTCGATATATCTCGAAAACTACGCTTCTGATCAAAAAATATCATAGAACATAAATTGTAGGAAACTTAATTCTCTACAAAAAAGGTATCTTAACATTTTGCCATAGCTCGCTTCGTTTCCGAGATATTTGCAGATTTATCTCGAGGGAAGGGGCCTGACGGAAATATTTCGAGATATTTCTTCTTCTTGTTGTTCTTCTTCTGCACAGCAAAGCTGGAAGTGGCATTTACAGCTCGCAATAGTGCAGAGTTATCTCAAAGAAAGGGGCCACGCTGTTTCTGTATCTCTATTATGTTGGTGCGGCTTCGGAACTTTTAAATATCTCGATATATCTCGAGAACTACGCATCTGATCAAAAAATATCATAGAACGTAAAAAGTAGGAAACTTAATTCTCTACAAAAAAGGTCTCTTAACATTTTGCCATAGCCCGCTTCGTTTCCGAGATATTTGCAGATTTATCTCAAGGGAAGGGGCCTGACGGACATATTTCGAGATATTTCTTCTTCTTGTTGTTCTTCTTCTGCACAGCTAAGCTGGAAGTGGCATTTGCGGCTCGAACTAGTGCAGAGTTATCTCAAAGAAAGGGGCCACGGTGTTTCTGTATCTCTATTATGTTGGTGCGGCTTCGGCACTTTTAAATATCTGGATATATCTCCAGAACTACGCATCTGATCAAAAAATATCATAGAACATAAAAAGTAGGAAACTTAATTCTCTACAAACAAGGTCTCAACATTTTGCCATAGCTCGCTTCGTTTCCGAGATATTTGCAGATTTATCGCAAGGGAAGGGGCCTGACGGACATATTTCGAGATAATACTTCTTCTTGTTGTTCTTCTTCTGCACAGCTAAGCTGGAAGTGGCATTTGCGGCTCGAACTAGTGCAGAGTTATCTCAAAGAAAGGGGCCACGGTGTTTCTGTATCTCTATTATGTTGGTGCGGCTTCGGCACTTTTAAATATCTGGATATATCTCCAGAACTACGCATCTGATCAAAAAATATCATAGAACATAAAAAGTAGGAAACTTAATTCTCTACAAACAAGGTCTCAACATTTTGCCATAGCTCGCTTCGTTTCCGAGATATCAGCAGATATATCTCAAGGGAAGGGGCCTAACGGACATATTTCGAGATATTTCATCTTGTTGTTGTTCTTCTTCTGCACTGCGAAGCTGGAAGTGGCATTTGCAGCTCGCAATAGTGCAGAGTTCTCTCAAAGAAAGGGGCCACGGTGTTTCTGTATCTCTATTATGTTGGTGCGGCTTCGGAACTTTTAAATATCTTGATATATCTCGAGAACTACGCATCTGATCAAAAAATATCATACTACATAAAAAGTAGGAAACCTAATTTTCTACAAAAAAGGTCTCTTAACATTTTGCCGTAGCTCGCTTCGTTTCCGAGATATTTGCAGATTTATCTCAAGGGAAGGGGCCTGACGGACACATTTCGAAATATTTCTTCTTCTTGTTGTGCTTCTTCTGCACAGCTAAGCTGGAAGTGGCATTTGCAGCTCGCAATAGTGCAGAGTTATCTCAAAGAAAGGGGCCACGGTGTTTCTGTACCTCTATTATGTTGGTGCGGCTTCGGAACTTTTAAATATCTTGATATATCTCGAGAACTACGCATCTGATCAAAAAATATCATAGAACATAAAAAGTAGGAAACTTAATTCTGTACAAAAAAGGTATCTTAACATTTTGCCATAGCTCGCTTCGTTTCCGAGATATTTGCAGATTTATCTCAAGGGAAGGGGCCTGACGGACATATTTCGAGATATTTCTTCTTCTTGTTCTTCTTCTGCACAGCTAAGCTGGAAGTGGCACTTGCAAGTCGCAATAGTGCAGAGTTATCTCAAAGAAAGGGGCCACGGTGTTTCTGTATCTCTATTATGTTGGTGCGGCTTCGGAACTTTTAAATATCTCGATATATCTCGAGAACTACGCATCTGATCAGAAAATATCATAGAACATAAAAAGTAGGAAACCTAATTTTCTACAAAAAAGGTCTCTTAACATTTTGCCGTAGCTCGCTTCGTTTCCGAGATATTTTCAGATTTATCTCAAGGGAAGGGGCCTGACGGACACATTTCGAAATATTTCTTCTTCTTGTTGTTCTTCTTCTGCACAGCTAAGCTGGAAGTGGCATTTGCGGCTCGAACTAGTGCAGAGTTATCTCAAAGAAAGGGGCCACGGTGTTTCTGTATCTCTATTATGTTGGTGCGGATTCGGAACTTTTAAATATCTCGATATATCTCGAAAACTACGCTTCTGACCAAAAAATATCATAGAACATAAATTGTAGGAAACATAATTCTCTACAAAAAACGTCTCTTAACATTTTACCATAGCTCGCTTCGTTTCCGAGATATCTGCAGATATATCTCAAGGGAAGGGGCCTAACGGACATATTTCGAGATATTTCATCTTGTTGTTGTTCTTCTTCTGCACAGCGAAGCTGGAAGTGGCATTTGCAGCTCGCAATAGTGCAGAGTTCTCTCAAAGAAAGGGGCCACGGTGTTTCTGTATCTCTATTATGTTGGTGCGGCTTCGGAACTTTTAAATATCTTGATATATCTCGAGAACTACGCATCTGATCAAAAAACATCATAGAACATAAAAAGGAGGAAACCTAATTTTCTACAAAAAAGGTCTCTTAACATTTTGCCGTAGCTCGCTTCGTTTCCGAGATATCTGCAGATATATCTCAAGGGAAGGGGCCTAACGGACATATTTCGAGATATTTCATCTTGTTGTTGTTCTTCTGCACAGCGAAGCTGGAAGTGGCATTTGCGGCTCGAACTAGTGCAGAGTTATCTCAAAGAAAGGGGCCACGGTGTTTCTGTATCTCTATTATGTTGGTGCGGATTCGGAACTTTTAAATATCTCGATATATCTCGAAAACTACGCTTCTGATCAAAAAATATCATAGAACATAAATTGTAGGAAACATAATTCTCCACAAAAAAGGTCTCTTAACATTTTGCCATAGCTCGCTTCGTTTCCGAGATATCTGCAGATATATCTCAAGGGAAGGGGCCTAACGGACATATTTCGAGATATTTCATCTTGTTGTTGTTCTTCTTCTGCACAGCGAAGCTGGAAGTGGCATTTGCAGCTCGCAATAGTGCAGAGTTCTCTCAAAGAAAGGGGCCACGGTGTTTCTGTATCTCTATTATGTTGGTGCGGCTTCGGAACTTTTAAATATCTTGATATATCTCGAGAACTACGCATCTGATCAGAAAATATCATAGAACATAAAAAGGAGGAAACCTAATTTTCTACAAAAAAGGTCTCTTAACATTTTGCCGTAGCTCGCTTCGTTTCCGAGATATTTGCAGATTTATCTCAAGGGAAGGGGCCTGACGGACACATTTCGAAATATTTCTTCTTCTTGTTGTTCTTCTTCTGCACAGCTAAGCTGGAAGTGGCATTTGCAGCTCGCAATAGTGCAGAGTTATCTCAAAGAAAGGGGCCACGGTGTTTCTGTATCTCTATTATGTTGGTGCGGCTTCGGAACTTTTAAATATCTCGATATATCTCGAAAACTACGCATCTGATCAAAAAATATCATAGAACATAAATTGTAGGAAACATAATTCTCTACAAAAAAGGTCTCTTAACATTTTGCCATAGCTCGCTTCGTTTCCGAGATATTTGCAGATATATCTCAAGGGAAGGGGCCTGACGGACATATTTCGAGATATTTCTTCTTCTTGTTGTTCTTCTGCACAGCAAAGCTGGAAGTGGCATTTACAGCTCGCAATAGTGCAGAGTTATCTCAAAGAAAGGGGCCACGGTGTTTCTGTATCTCTATTATGTTGGTGCGGCTTCGGAACTTTTAAATATCTCGATATATCTCGAAAACTACGCTTCTGACCAAAAAATATCATAGAACATAAATTGTAGGAAACATAATTCTCCACAAAACAGGTCTCTTAACATTTTGCCATAGCTCGCTTCGTTTCCGAGATATCTGCAGATATATCTCAAGGGAAGGGGCCTGACGGACATATTTCGAGATATTTCTTCTTCTTGTTGTTCTTCTTCTGCACAGCTAAGCTGGAAGTGGCATTTGCGGCTCGAACTAGTGCAGAGTTATCTCAAAGAAAGGGGCCACGGTGTTTCTGTATCTCTATTATGTTGGTGCGGATTCGGAACTTTTAAATATCTCGATATATCTCGAAAACTACGCTTCTGACCAAAAAATATCATAGAACATAAATTGTAGGAAACATAATTCTCCACAAAAAAGGTCTCTTAACATTTTGCCATAGCTCGCTTCGTTTCCGAGATATCTGCAGATATATCTCAAGGGAAGGGGCCTGACGGACATATTTCGAGATATTTCTTCTTCTTGTTGTTCTTCTTCTGCACAGCTAAGCTGGAAGTGGCATTTGCGGCTCGAACTAGTGCAGAGTTATCTCAAAGAAAGGGGCCACGGTGTTTCTGTATCTCTATTATGTTGGTGCGGCTTCGGCACTTTTAAATATCTGGATATATCTCCAGAACTACGCATCTGATCAAAAAATATCATAGAACATAAAAAGTAGGAAACTTAATTCTCTACAAATAAGGTCTCAACATTTTGCCATAGCTCGCTTCGTTTCCGAGATATTTGCAGATTTATCTCAAGGGAAGGGGCCTGACGGACATATTTCGAGATAATACTTCTTCTTGTTGTTCTTCTTCTGCACAGCTAAGCTGGAAGTGGCA
Organism: Osmia lignaria lignaria; assembly: GCF_051020975.1. NCBI lineage: Eukaryota > Metazoa > Arthropoda > Insecta > Hymenoptera > Megachilidae > Osmia > Osmia lignaria. The sequence goes on from NW_027478161.1 coordinate 220,144, forward strand.
TTTGCGGCTCGAACTAGTGCAGAGTTATCTCAAAGAAAGGGGCCACGGTGTTTCTGTATCTCTATTATGTTGGTGCGGATTCGGAACTTTTAAATATCTCGATATATCTCGAAAACTACGCTTCTGATCAAAAAATATCATAGAACATAAATTGTAGGAAACTTAATTCTCTACAAAAAAGGTATCTTAACATTTTGCCATAGCTCGCTTCGTTTCCGAGATATTTGCAGATTTATCTCAAGGGAAGGGGCCTGACGGACATATTTCGAGATATTTCTTCTTCTTGTTGTTCTTCTTCTGCACAGCAAAGCTGGAAGTGGCATTTACAGCTCGCAATAGTGCAGAGTTATCTCAACGAAAGGGGCCACGCTGTTTCTGTATCTCTATTATGTTGGTGCGGCTTCGGAACTTTTAAATATCTCGATATATCTCGAAGACTACGCTTCTGACCAAAACATATCATACAACATAAATTGTAGGAAACATAATTCTCTACAAAAAACGTCTCTTAACATTTTACCATAGCTCGCTTCGTTTCCGAGATATTTGCAGATTTATCTCAAGGGAAGGGGCCTGACGGACATATTTCGAGATATTTCTTCTTCTTGTTGTTCTTCTTCTGCACAGCTAAGCTGGAAGTGGCATTTGCAGCTCGCAATAGTGCAGAGTTATCTCAAAGAAAGGGGCCACGGTGTTTCTGTATCTCTATTATGCTGGTGCGGCTTCGGAACTTTTAAATATCTCGATATATCTCGAGAACTACGCATCTGATCAAAAAATATCATAGAACGTAAAAAGTAGGAAACTTAATTCTCTACACAAAAGGTCTCTTAACATTTTGCCATAGCCCGCTTCGTTTCCGAGATATTTGCAGATTTATCTCAAGGGAAGGGGCCTGACGGACATATTTCGAGATATTTCTTCTTCTTGTTGTTCTTCTTCTGCACAGCTAAGCTGGAAGTGGCATTTGCGGCTCGAACTAGTGCAGAGTTATCTCAAAGAAAGGGGCCACGGTGTTTCTGTATCTCTATTATGTTGGTGCGGATTCGGAACTTTTAAATATCTCGATATATCTCGAAAACTACGCTTCTGATCAAAAAATATCATAGAACATAAATTGTAGGAAACATAATTCTCCACAAAAAAGGTCTCTTAACATTTTGCCATAGCTCGCTTCGTTTCCGAGATATCTGCAGATATATCTCAAGGGAAGGGGCCTAACGGACATATTTCGAGATATTTCATCTTGTTGTTGTTCTTCTTCTGCACAGCGAAGCTGGAAGTGGCATTTGCGGCTCGAACTAGTGCAGAGTTATCTCAAAGAAAGGGGCCACGGTGTTTCTGTATCTCTATTATGTTGGTGCGGATTCGGAACTTTTAAATATCTCGATATATCTCGAAAACTACGCTTCTGATCAAAAAATATCATAGAACATAAATTGTAGGAAACATAATTCTCCACAAAAAAGGTCTCTTAACATTTTGCCATAGCTCGCTTCGTTTCCGAGATATCTGCAGATATATCTCAAGGGAAGGGGCCTAACGGACATATTTCGAGATATTTCATCTTGTTGTTGTTCTTCTTCTGCACAGCGAAGCTGGAAGTGGCATTTGCAGCTCGCAATAGTGCAGAGTTCTCTCAAAGAAAGGGGCCACGGTGTTTCTGTATCTCTATTATGTTGGTGCGGCTTCGGAACTTTTAAATATCTTGATATATCTCGAGAACTACGCATCTGATCAAAAAATATCATAGAACATAAAAAGGAGGAAACCTAATTTTCTACAAAAAAGGTCTCTTAACATTTTGCCGTAGCTCGCTTCGTTTCCGAGATATTTGCAGATTTATCTCAAGGGAAGGGGCCTGACGGACACATTTCGAAATATTTCTTCTTCTTGTTGTTCTTCTTCTGCACAGCTAAGCTGGAAGTGGCATTTGCAGCTCGCAATAGTGCAGAGTTATCTCAAAGAAAGGGGCCACGGTGTTTCTGTATCTCTATTATGTTGGTGCGGCAACGGAACTTTTAAATATCTCGATATATCTCGAAAACTACGCTTCTGATCAAAAAATATCATAGAACATAAATTGTAGGAAACATAATTCTCCACAAAAAAGGTCTCTTAACATTTTGCCATAGCTCGCTTCGTTTCCGAGATATCTGCAGATATATCTCAAGGGAAGGGGCCTAACGGACACATTTCGAAATATTTCTTCTTCTTGTTGTTCTTCTTCTGCACAGCTAAGCTGGTAGTGGCATTTGCAGCTCGCAATAGTGCAGAGTTCTCTCAAAGAAAGGGGCCACGGTGTTTCTGTATCTCTATTATGTTGGTGCGGCTTCGGAACTTTTAAATATCTTGATATATCTCGAGAACTACGCATCTGATCAAAAAATATCATAGAACATAAAAAGGAGGAAACCTAATTTTCTAAAAAAAGGTCTCTTAACATTTTGCCGTAGCTCGCTTCGTTTCCGAGATATTTGCAGATTTATCTCAAGGGAAGGGGCCTGACGGACACATTTCGAAATATTTCTTCTTCTTGTTGTTCTTCTTCTGCACAGCTAAGCTGGAAGTGGCATTTGCAGCTCGCAATAGTGCAGAGTTATCTCAAAGAAAGGGGCCACGGTGTTTCTGTATCTCTATTATGTTGGTGCGGCTTCGGAACTTTTAAATATCTCGATATATCTCGAAAACTACGCTTCTGACCAAAAAATATCATAGAACATAAATTGTAGGAAACATAATTCTCCACAAAAAAGGTCTCTTAACATTTTGCCATAGCTCGCTTCGTTTCCGAGATATCTGCAGATATATCTCAAGGGAAGGGGCCTGACGGACATATTTCGAGATATTTCTTCTTCTTGTTGTTCTTCTTCTGCACAGCTAAGCTGGAAGTGGCATTTGCGGCTCGAACTAGTGCAGAGTTATCTCAAAGAAAGGGGCCACGGTGTTTCTGTATCTCTATTATGTTGGTGCGGCTTCGGCACTTTTAAATATCTGGATATATCTCCAGAACTACGCATCTGATCAAAAAATATCATAGAACATAAAAAGTAGGAAACTTAATTCTCTACAAATAAGGTCTCAACATTTTGCCATAGCTCGCTTCGTTTCCGAGATATTTGCAGATTTATCTCAAGGGAAGGGGCCTGACGGACATATTTCGAGATAATACTTCTTCTTGTTGTTCTTCTTCTGCACAGCTAAGCTGGAAGTGGCATTTGCGGCTCGAACTAGTGCAGAGTTATCTCAAAGAAAGGGGCCACGGTGTTTCTGTATCTCTATTATGTTGGTGCGGATTCGGAACTTTTAAATATCTCGATATATCTCGAAAACTACGCTTCTGATCAAAAAATATCATAGAACATAAATTGTAGGAAACTTAATTCTCTACAAAAAAGGTATCTTAACATTTTGCCATAGCTCGCTTCGTTTCCGAGATATTTGCAGATTTATCTCAAGGGAAGGGGCCTGACGGACATATTTCGAGATATTTCTTCTTCTTGTTGTTCTTCTTCTGCACAGCAAAGCTGGAAGTGGCATTTACAGCTCGCAATAGTGCAGAGTTATCTCAACGAAAGGGGCCACGCTGTTTCTGTATCTCTATTATGTTGGTGCGGCTTCGGAACTTTTAAATATCTCGATATATCTCGAAGACTACGCTTCTGACCAAAACATATCATACAACATAAATTGTAGGAAACATAATTCTCTACAAAAAACGTCTCTTAACATTTTACCATAGCTCGCTTCGTTTCCGAGATATTTGCAGATTTATCTCAAGGGAAGGGGCCTGACGGACATATTTCGAGATATTTCTTCTTCTTGTTGTTCTTCTTCTGCACAGCTAAGCTGGAAGTGGCATTTGCAGCTCGCAATAGTGCAGAGTTATCTCAAAGAAAGGGGCCACGGTGTTTCTGTATCTCTATTATGCTGGTGCGGCTTCGGAACTTTTAAATATCTCGATATATCTCGAGAACTACGCATCTGATCAAAAAATATCATAGAACGTAAAAAGTAGGAAACTTAATTCTCTACACAAAAGGTCTCTTAACATTTTGCCATAGCCCGCTTCGTTTCCGAGATATTTGCAGATTTATCTCAAGGGAAGGGGCCTGACGGACATATTTCGAGATATTTCTTCTTCTTGTTGTTCTTCTTCTGCACAGCTAAGCTGGAAGTGGCATTTGCGGCTCGAACTAGTGCAGAGTTATCTCAAAGAAAGGGGCCACGGTGTTTCTGTATCTCTATTATGTTGGTGCGGATTCGGAACTTTTAAATATCTCGATATATCTCGAAAACTACGCTTCTGATCAAAAAATATCATAGAACATAAATTGTAGGAAACATAATTCTCCACAAAAAAGGTCTCTTAACATTTTGCCATAGCTCGCTTCGTTTCCGAGATATCTGCAGATATATCTCAAGGGAAGGGGCCTAACGGACATATTTCGAGATATTTCATCTTGTTGTTGTTCTTCTTCTGCACAGCGAAGCTGGAAGTGGCATTTGCGGCTCGAACTAGTGCAGAGTTATCTCAAAGAAAGGGGCCACGGTGTTTCTGTATCTCTATTATGTTGGTGCGGATTCGGAACTTTTAAATATCTCGATATATCTCGAAAACTACGCTTCTGATCAAAAAATATCATAGAACATAAATTGTAGGAAACATAATTCTCCACAAAAAAGGTCTCTTAACATTTTGCCATAGCTCGCTTCGTTTCCGAGATATCTGCAGATATATCTCAAGGGAAGGGGCCTAACGGACATATTTCGAGATATTTCATCTTGTTGTTGTTCTTCTTCTGCACAGCGAAGCTGGAAGTGGCATTTGCAGCTCGCAATAGTGCAGAGTTCTCTCAAAGAAAGGGGCCACGGTGTTTCTGTATCTCTATTATGTTGGTGCGGCTTCGGAACTTTTAAATATCTTGATATATCTCGAGAACTACGCATCTGATCAAAAAATATCATAGAACATAAAAAGGAGGAAACCTAATTTTCTACAAAAAAGGTCTCTTAACATTTTGCCGTAGCTCGCTTCGTTTCCGAGATATTTGCAGATTTATCTCAAGGGAAGGGGCCTGACGGACACATTTCGAAATATTTCTTCTTCTTGTTGTTCTTCTTCTGCACAGCTAAGCTGGAAGTGGCATTTGCAGCTCGCAATAGTGCAGAGTTATCTCAAAGAAAGGGGCCACGGTGTTTCTGTATCTCTATTATGTTGGTGCGGCAACGGAACTTTTAAATATCTCGATATATCTCGAAAACTACGCTTCTGATCAAAAAATATCATAGAACATAAATTGTAGGAAACATAATTCTCCACAAAAAAGGTCTCTTAACATTTTGCCATAGCTCGCTTCGTTTCCGAGATATCTGCAGATATATCTCAAGGGAAGGGGCCTAACGGACACATTTCGAAATATTTCTTCTTCTTGTTGTTCTTCTTCTGCACAGCTAAGCTGGTAGTGGCATTTGCAGCTCGCAATAGTGCAGAGTTCTCTCAAAGAAAGGGGCCACGGTGTTTCTGTATCTCTATTATGTTGGTGCGGCTTCGGAACTTTTAAATATCTTGATATATCTCGAGAACTACGCATCTGATCAAAAAATATCATAGAACATAAAAAGGAGGAAACCTAATTTTCTAAAAAAAGGTCTCTTAACATTTTGCCGTAGCTCGCTTCGTTTCCGAGATATTTGCAGATTTATCTCAAGGGAAGGGGCCTGACGGACACATTTCGAAATATTTCTTCTTCTTGTTGTTCTTCTTCTGCACAGCTAAGCTGGAAGTGGCATTTGCAGCTCGCAATAGTGCAGAGTTATCTCAAAGAAAGGGGCCACGGTGTTTCTGTATCTCTATTATGTTGGTGCGGCTTCGGAACTTTTAAATATCTCGATATATCTCGAAAACTACGCTTCTGACCAAAAAATATCATAGAACATAAATTGTAGGAAACATAATTCTCCACAAAAAAGGTCTCTTAACATTTTGCCATAGCTCGCTTCGTTTCCGAGATATCTGCAGATATATCTCAAGGGAAGGGGCCTAACGGACATATTTCGAGATATTTCATCTTGTTGTTGTTCTTCTTCTGCACAGCGAAGCTGGAAGTGGCATTTGCAGCTCGCAATAGTGCAGAGTTCTCTCAAAGAAAGGGGCCACGGTGTTTCTGTATCTCTATTATGTTGGTGCGGCTTCGGAACTTTTAAATATCTTGATATATCTCGAGAACTACGCATCTGATCAAAAAATATCATAGAACATAAAAAGGAGGAAACCTAATTTTCTACAAAAAAGGTCTCTTAACATTTTGCCGTAGCTCGCTTCGTTTCCGAGATATTTGCAGATTTATCTCAAGGGAAGGGGCCTGACGGACACATTTCGAAATATTTCTTCTTCTTGTTGTTCTTCTTCTGCACAGCTAAGCTGGAAGTGGCATTTGCGGCTCGAACTAGTGCAGAGTTATCTCAAAGAAAGGGGCCACGGTGTTTCTGTATCTCTATTATGTTGGTGCGGCTTCGGCACTTTTAAATATCTGGATATATCTCCAGAACTACGCATCTGATCAAAAAATATCATAGAACATAAAAAGTAGGAAACTTAATTCTCTACAAACAAGGTCTCAACATTTGCCATAGCTCGCTTCGTTTCCGAGATATTTGCAGATTTATCTCAAGGGAAGGGGCCTGACGGACATATTTCGAGATAATACTTCTTCTTGTTGTTCTTCTTTTGCACAGCTCAGCTGGAAGTGGCATTTGCGGCTCGCAATAGTGCAGAGTTATCTCAAAGAAAGGGGCCACGGTGTTTCTGTACCTCTATTATGTTGGTGCGGCTTCGGAACTTTTAAATATCTTGATATATCTCGAGAACTACGCATCTGATCAAAAAATATCATACAACATAAAAAGTAGGAAACTTAATTCTCTACAAAAAAGGTATCTTAACATTTTGCCATAGCTCGCTTCGTTTCCGAGATATCTGCAGATATATCTCAAGGGAAGGGGCCTAACGGACATATTTCGAGATATTTCATCTTGTTGTTGTTCTTCTTCTGCACAGCGAAGCTGGAAGTGGCATTTGCAGCTCGCAATAGTGCAGAGCTCTCTCAAAGAAAGGGGCCACGGTGTTTCTGTATCTCTATTATGTTGGTGCGGCTTCGGAACTTTTAAATGTCTTGATATATCTCGAGAACTACGCATCTGATCAAAAAATATCATAGAACATAAAAAGGAGGAAACCTAATTTTCTACAAAAAAGGTCTCTTAACATTTTGCCGTAGCTCGCTTCGTTTCCGAGATATTTGCAGATTTATCTCAAGGGAAGGGGCCTGACGGACACATTTCGAAATATTTCTTCTTCTTGTTGTTCTTCTTCTGCACAGCTAAGCTGGAAGTGGCATTTGCAGCTCGCAATAGTGCAGAGTTATCTCAAAGAAAGGGGCCACGGTGTTTCTGTACCTCTATTATGTTGGTGCGGCTTCGGCACTTTTAAATATCTGGATATATCTCCAGAACTACGCATCTGATCAAAAAATATCATAGAACATAAAAAGTAGGAAACTTAATTCTCTACAAACAAGGTCTCAACATTTGCCATAGCTCGCTTCGTTTCCGAGATATTTGCAGATTTATCTCAAGGGAAGGGGCCTGACGGACATATTTCGAGATAATACTTCTTCTTGTTGTTCTTCTTTTGCACAGCTAAGCTGGAAGTGGCATTTGCGGCTCGAACTAGTGCAGAATTATCTCAAAGAAAGGGGCCACGGTGTTTCTGTATCTCTATTATGTTGGTGCGGCTTCGGCACTTTTAAATATCTGGATATATCTCCAGAACTACGCATCTGATCAAAAAATATCATAGGACATAAATTGTAGGAAACATAATTCTCCACAAAAAAGGTCTCTTAACATTTTGCCATAGCTCGCTTCGTTTCCGAGATATCTGCAGATATATCTCAAGGGAAGGGGCCTAACGGACATATTTCGAGATATTTCATCTTGTTGTTGTTCTTCTTCTGCACAGCGAAGCTGGAAGTGGCATTTGCAGCTCGCAATAGTGCAGAGTTCTCTCAAAGAAAGGGGCCACGGTGTTTCTGTATCTCTATTATGTTGGTGCGGCTTCGGAACTTTTAAATGTCTTGATATATCTCGAGAACTACGCATCTGATCAAAAAATATCATAGAACATAAAAAGGAGGAAACCTAATTTTCTACAAAAAAGGTCTCTTAACATTTTGCCGTAGCTCGCTTCGTTTCCGAGATATTTGCAGATTTATCTCAAGGGAAGGGGCCTGACGGACACATTTCGAAATATTTCTTCTTCTTGTTGTTCTTCTTCTGCACAGCTAAGCTGGAAGTGGCATTTGCAGCTCGCAATAGTGCAGAGTTATCTCAAAGAAAGGGGCCACGGTGTTTCTGTACCTCTATTATGTTGGTGCGGCTTCGGAACTTTTAAATATCTTGATATATCTCGAGAACTACGCATCTGATCAAAAAATATCATACAACATAAAAAGTAGGAAACTTAATTCTCTACAAAAAAGGTATCTTAACATTTTGCCATAGCTCGCTTCGTTTCCGAGATATTTGCAGATTTATCTCAAGGGAAGGGGCCTGACGGACATATTTCGAGATATTTCTTCTTCTTGTTGTTCTTCTTCTGCACAGCAAAGCTGGAAGTGGCATTACCAGCTCGCAATAGTGCAGAGTTATCTCAAAGAAAGGGGCCACGGTGTTTCTGTATCTCTATTATGCTGGTGCGGCTTCGGAACTTTTAAATATCTCGATATATCTCGAGAACTACGCATCTGATCAAAAAATATCATAGAACGTAAAAAGTAGGAAACTTAATTCTCTACAAAAAAGGTCTCTTAACATTTTGCCATAGCCCGCTTCGTTTCCGAGATATTTGCAGATTTATCTCAAGGGAAGGGGCCTGACGGACATATTTCGAGATATTTCTTCTTCTTGTTGTTCTTCTTCTGCACAGCTAAGCTGGAAGTGGCATTTGCGGCTCGAACTAGTGCAGAGTTATCTCAAAGAAAGGGGCCACGGTGTTTCTGTATCTCTATTATGTTGGTGCGGCTTCGGCACTTTTAAATATCTGGATATATCTCCAGAACTACGCATCTGATCAAAAAATATCATAGAACATAAAAAGTAGGAAACTTAATTCTCTACAAACAAGGTCACAACATTTTGCCATAGCTCGCTTCGTTTCCGAGATATCTGCAGATATATCTCAAGGGAAGGGGCCTGACGGACATATTTCGAGATATTTCTTCTTCTTGTTGTTCTTCTTCTGCACAGCTAAGCTGGAAGTGGCATCTGCAGCTCGCAATAGTGCAGAGTTATCTCAAAGAAAGGGGCCACGGTGTTTCTGTATCTCTATTATGCTGGTGCGGCTTCGGAACTTTTAAATATCTCGATATATCTCGAGAACTACGCATCTGATCAAAAAATATCATAGAACGTAAAAAGTAGGAAACTTAATTCTCTACACAAAAGGTCTCTTAACATTTTGCCATAGCCCGCTTCGTTTCCGAGATATTTGCAGATTTATCTCAAGGGAAGGGGTCTGACGGACATATTTCGAGATAATACTTCTTCTTGTTGTTCTTCTTCTGCACAGCTAAACTGGAAGTGGCAGTTCCAGCTCGCAATAGCGCAGAGTTATCTCAAAGAAAGGGGCCACGGTGTTTCTGTATCTCTATTATGTTGGTGCGGCTTCGGAACTTTAAAATATCTTGATATATCTCGAGAACTACGCATCTGATCAAAAAATATCATAGAACATAAAAAGTAGGAAACTTAATTCTCTACAAATAAAGTCTCTTAAGATTTTGCCATAGCTCGCTTCGTTTCCGAGATATTTGCAGATTTATCTCAAGGGAAGGAGCCTGACGGACATATTTCGAGATATTTCTTCTTCTTGTTGTTCTTCTTCTGCACAGCTAAGCTGGAAGTGGCATTTGCAGCTCGCAATAGTGCAGAGTTATCTCAAAGAAAGGTGCCACGGTGTTTCTGTATCTCTATTATGTTGGTGCGGCTTCGGAACTTTTAAATATCTCGATATATCTCGAAAACTACGCTTCTGATCAAAAAATATCATAGAACATAAATTGTAGGAAACTTAATTCTCTACAAAAAAGGTCTCTTAACATTTTGCCATAGCTCGCTTGGTTTCCGAGATATTTGCAGATTTATCTCAAGGGAAGGGTCCTGATGGACATATTTCGAGATATTTCTACTTCTTGTCGTTCTTCTTCTGCACAGCTAAACTGGAAGTGGCATTTCCAGCTCGCAATAGTGCAGAGTTATCTCAAAGAAAGGGGCCACGGTGTTTCTGTATCTCTATTATGTTGGTGCGGCTTCGGAACTTTTAAATATCTCGATATATCTCGAAAACTACGCTTCCGATCAAAAAATATCAGAGAACGTAATTTGTAGGAAACATAATTCTCTACAAAAAAGGTCTCTTAACATTTTGCCATACCTCGCTTCGTTTCCGAGATATTTGCAGATTTATCTCAAGGGAAGGGGCCTGACGGACATATTTCGAGATATTTCTTCTTCTTGTTGTTCTTCTTCTGCACAGCTAAGCTGGAAGTGGCATTTGCAGCTCGCAATAGTGCAGAGTTATCTCAAAGAAAGGGGCCACGGTGTTTCTGTATCTCTATTATGTTGGTGGGGCTTCGGAACTTTTAAATATCTTGATATATCTCGAGAACTACGCATCTGATCAAAAAATATCATAGAACATAAAAAGTAGGAACCTTAATTCTCTACAAATAATGTCTCTTAACATTTTGCCATAGCTCGCTTCGTTTCCGAGATATTTGCAGATTTATCTCAAGGGAAGGGGCCTGACGGACATATTTCGAGATATTTCTTCTTCTTGTTGTTCTTCTTCTGCACAGCTAAGCTGGAAGTGGCATTTGCAGCGCGCAATAGTGCAGAGTTATCTCAAAGAAAGGTGCCACGGTGTTTCCGTATCTCTATTATGCTGGTGCGGCTTCGGAACTTTTAAATATCTCGATATATCTCGAAAACTACGCTTCTGATCAAAAAATATCATAGAACATAAAAAGTAGGAAACTTAATTCTCTACAAATAATGTCTCTTAACATTTTGCCATAGCTCGCTTCGTTTCCGAGATGTTTGCAGATTTATCTCAAGGGAAGGGGCCTGACGGACATATTTCGAGATATTTCTTCTTCTTGTTGTTCTTCTTCTGCACAGCTAAGCTGGAAGTGGCATTTGCAGCGCGCAATAGTGCAGAGTTATCTCAAAGAAAGGGGCCACGGTGTTTCTGTATCTCTATTATGTTGGTGCGGCTTCGGAACTTTTAAATATCTTGATATATCTCGAGAACTACGCCTCTGATCGAAAAATATCATAGAACATAAATAGTAGGAAACTTAATTTCCTACAAAAAAGGTCTCTTAATATTTTGCCATAGCTCGCATTGTTTCCGAGATATTTGCAGATTTAGCTCAAGGGAAGGGGCCTGACGGACTTAATCCGAGATATTTCTTGTTCTTGTTGTGCTTCTTCTGCACAGCTAAGCTGGAAGTGGCATTTGCAGCTCGGAATAGTGCAGAGTTATCTCAAAGAAAGAGGCCACGGTGTTTATGTATCTCTATTATGTTGGTGCGGCTTCGGATCTTTTAAATATCTCGATATATCTCGAAAACTACGCTTCTGATCAAAAAATATCATAGAACATAAATTGTAGGAAACATAATTCTTTACAAAAAAGGTCTCTTAACATTTTGCCATAGCTCGTTTCGTTTCCGAGATATTTGCAGATATATCTCAAGGGAAGGGGCCTGACGGACATATTTCGAGATATTTCTTCTTCTTGTTGTTCTTCTTCTGCACAGCTAAACTGGAAGTAGCAGTTCCAGCTCGCAATAGCGCAGAGTTATCTCAAAGAAAGGGGCCACGGTGTTTCTGTATCTCTATTATGTTGGTGCGGCTTCGGAACTTTAAAATATCTTGATATATCTCGAGAACTACGCATCTGATCAAAAAATATCATAGAACATAAAAAGTAGGAAACTTAATTCTCTACAAATAAAGTCTCTTAAGATTTTGCCATAGCTCGCTTCGTTTCCGAGATATTTGCAGATTTATCTCAAGGGAAGGAGCCTGACGGACATATTTCGAGATATTTCTTCTTCTTGTTGTTCTTCTTCTGCACAGCTAAGCTGGAAGTGGCATTTGCAGCTCGCAATAGTGCAGAGTTATCTCAAAGAAAGGTGTCACGGTGTTTCTGTATCTCTATTATGTTGGTGCGGCTTCGGAACTTTTAAATATCTCGATATATCTCGAAAACTACGCTTCTGATCAAAAAATATCATAGAACATAAATTGTAGGAAACATAATTCGCTACAAAAAAGGTCTCTCAACATTTTGCCATAGCTCGCTTCGTTTCCGAGATATTTGCAGATTTATCTCGAGGGAAGGGGCCTGACGGACATATTTCGAGATATTTCTTCTTCTTGTTGTTCTTCTCCTGCACAGCTAAGCTGAAGCGGCATTTGCGGCTCGCACTAGTGCAGAGTCATCTTAAAGAAAGGGGCCACGGTGTTTCTGTATCTCTATTATGTTGTTGCGGCTGCGGAACTTTTAAATATCTCGATATATCTCGAAAACTACGCTTCTGATCAAAAAATATCATAGAACATAAATTGTAGGAAACATAATTCTCTACAAAAAAGGTCTCTTAACATTTTGCCATAGCTCGTTTCGTTTCCGAGATATTTGCAGATATATCTCAAGGGAAGGGGCCTGACGGACATATTTCGAGATATTTCTTCTTCTTGTTGTTCTTCTTCTGCACAGCTAAACTGGAAGTGGCATTACCAGCTCGCAATAGCGCAGAGTTATCTCAAAGAAAGGGGCCACGGTGTTTCTGTATCTCTATTATGTTGGTGCGGCTTCGGAACTTTTAAATATCTTGATATATCTCGAGAACTACGTATCTGATCAAAAAATATCACAGAACATAAATAGTAGGAAACTAAATTTCCTACAAAAGAGATCTCTTAACATTTTGCCATAGCTCGCTTCGTTTCCGAGATATTTGCAGATTTATCTCGAGGCAAGGGGCCTGACGGACATATTTCGAGATATTTCTTCTTCTTGTTGTTCTTCTTCTGCACAGCTAAGCTGGAAGCGGCATTTGCGGCTCGCACTAGTGCAGAGTTATCTCAAAGAAAGGAGCCACGGTGTTTCTGTATCTCTATTATGTTGGTGCGGCTTCGGATCTTTTAAATATCTCGATATATCTCAAAAACTACGCTTCTGATAAAAAAATATCATAGAACATAAATTGTAGGAAACATAATTCTTTACAAAAAAGGTCTCTTAACATTTTGCCATAGCTCGTTTCGTTTCCGAGATATTTGCAGATTTAGCTCAAGGGAAGGGGCCTGACGTACATATTCCGAGATATTTCTTGTTCTTGTTGTGCTTCTTCTGCACAGCTAAGCGGGAACTGGAATTTGCAGCTCGCAATAGTGCAGAGTTATCTCAAAAAAAGAGGCCACGGTGTTTATGTATCTTTATTATGTTGTTGCGGCTTCGGAACCTTTAAATATCTCGATATATCTCGAAAACTACGCATCTGATCAAAAAATATCATAGAACATAAAAAGTAGGAAACTTAATTCTCTACAAATAAAGTCTCTTAAGATTTTGCCATAGCTCGCTTCGTTTCCGAGATATTTGCAGATTTATCTCAAGGGAAGGAGCCTGACGGACATATTTCGAGATATTTCTTCTTCTTGTTGTTCTTCTTCTGCACAGCTAAGCTGGAAGTGGCATTTGCAGCTCGCAATAGTGCAGAGTTATCTCAAAGAAAGGTGCCACGGTGTTTCTGTATCTCTATTATGTTGGTGCGGCTTCGGAACTTTTAAATATCTCGATATATCTCGAAAACTACGCTTCTGATCAAAAAATATCATAGAACATAAATTGTAGGAAACATAATTCGCTACAAAAAAGGTCTCTCAACATTTTGCCATAGCTCGCTTCGTTTCCGAGATATTTGCAGATTTATCTCGAGGGAAGGGGCCTGACGGACATATTTCGAGATATTTCTTCTTCTTGTTGTTCTTCTCCTGCACAGCTAAGCTGAAGCGGCATTTGCGGCTCGCACTAGTGCAGAGTCATCTTAAAGAAAGGGGCCACGGTGTTTCTGTATCTCTATTATGTTGTTGCGGCTGCGGAACTTTTAAATATCTCGATATATCTCGAAAACTACGCTTCTGATCAAAAAATATCATAGAACATAAATTGTAGGAAACATAATTCTCTACAAAAAAGGTCTCTTAACATTTTGCCATAGCTCGTTTCGTTTCCGAGATATTTGCAGATATATCTCAAGGGAAGGGGCCTGACGGACATATTTCGAGATATTTCTTCTTCTTGTTGTTCTTCTTCTGCACAGCTAAACTGGAAGTGGCATTACCAGCTCGCAATAGCGCAGAGTTATCTCAAAGAAAGGGGCCACGGTGTTTCTGTATCTCTATTATGTTGGTGCGGCTTCGGAACTTTTAAATATCTTGATATATCTCGAGAACTACGCATCTGATCAAAAAATATCACAGAACATAAATAGTAGGAAACTAAATTTCCTACAAAAGAGATCTCTTAACATTTTGCCATAGCTCGCTTCGTTTCCGAGATATTTGCAGATTTATCTCGAGGCAAGGGGCCTGACGGACATATTTCGAGATATTTCGTCTTCTTGTTGTTCTTCTTCTGCACAGCTAAGCTGGAAGCGGCATTTGCGGCTCGCACTAGTGCAGAGTTATCTCAAAGAAAGGGGCCACGGTGTTTCTGTATCTCTATTATGTTGGTGCGGCTTCGGATCTTTTAAATATCTCGATATATCTCAAAAACTACGCTTCTGATAAAAAAATATCATAGAACATAAATTGTAGGAAACATAATTCTTTACAAAAAAGGTCTCTTAACATTTTGCCATAGCTCGTTTCGTTTCCGAGATATTTGCAGATTTAGCTCAAGGGAAGGGGCCTGACGTACATATTCCGAGATATTTCTTGTTCTTGTTGTGCTTCTTCTGCACAGCTAAGCGGGAACTGGAATTTGCAGCTCGCAATAGTGCAGAGTTATCTCAAAAAAAGAGGCCACGGTGTTTATGTATCTTTATTATGTTGTTGCGGCTTCGGAACCTTTAAATATCTCGATATATCTCGAAAACTACGCATCTGATCAAAAAATATCATAGAACATAAATAGTAGGAAACTTAATTTCCTACAAAAAAGGTCTCTGAACGTTTTGCCATAGCTCGCATTGACTCCGAGATATTTGCAGATTCAGCTCAAAGGATCGGGCCTGACGGACATATTTCGAGATATTTCTTCTTCTTGTTGTTCTTCGTCTGCACAGCTAAACTGGAAGTGGCATTTCCAGCTCGCAATAGTGCAGAGTTATCTCGCAGAAAGGGGCCACGCTGTTTCTGTATCTCTATTATGTTGGTGCGGCTTCGGAACTTTTAAATATCTTGATATATCTCGAGATCTACGCATCTGATCAAAAAATATCATACAACATAAAACGTAGGAAACTTAATTCTCTACAAAAAAGGTCTCTTAACATTTTGCCATAGCTCGCTTCGTTTCCGAGATATTTGCAGATTTGTCTCAAGGGAAGGGGCCTGACGGACATATTTCGAGATATTTCTTCTTCTTGTTGTTCTTCTTCTGCACAGCTAAGCTGGAAGCGGCATTTGCGGCTCGCACTAGTGCAGAGTTATCTCAAAGAAAGGGGCCACGGTGTTTCTGTATCTCTATTATGTTGGTGCGGCTTCGGATCTTTTAAATATCTCGATATATCTCAAAAACTACGCTTCTGATAAAAAAATATCATAGAACATAAATTGTAGGAAACATAATTCTTTACAAAAAAGGTCTCTTAACATTTTGCCATAGCTCGTTTCGTTTCCGAGATATTTGCAGATTTAGCTCAAGGGAAGGGGCCTGACGTACATATTCCGAGATATTTCTTGTTCTTGTTGTGCTTCTTCTGCACAGCTAAGCGGGAACTGGAATTTGCAGCTCGCAATAGTGCAGAGTTATCTCAAAAAAAGAGGCCACGGTGTTTATGTATCTTTATTATGTTGTTGCGGCTTCGGAACCTTTAAATATCTCGATATATCTCGAAAACTACGCATCTGATCAAAAAATATCATAGAACATAAATAGTAGGAAACTTAATTTCCTACAAAAAAGGTCTCTGAACGTTTTGCCATAGCTCGCATTGACTCCGAGATATTTGCAGATTCATCTCAAAGGATCGGGCCTGACGGACATATTTCGAGATATTTCTTCTTCTTGTTGTTCTTCGTCTGCACAGCTAAACTGGAAGTGGCATTTCCAGCTCGCAATAGTGCAGAGTTATCTCGCAGAAAGGGGCCACGCTGTTTCTGTATCTCTATTATGTTGGTGCGGCTTCGGAACTTTTAAATATCTTGATATATCTCGAGATCTACGCATCTGATCAAAAAATATCATACAACATAAAACGTAGGAAACTTAATTCTCTACAAAAAAGGTCTCTTAACATTTTGCCATAGCTCGCTTCGTTTCCGAGATATTTGCAGATTTGTCTCAAGGGAAGGGGCCTGACGGACATATTTCGAGATATTTCTTCTTCTTGTTGTTCTTCTTCTGCACAGCTAAGCTGGAAGCGGCATTTGCGGCTCGCACTAGTGCAGAGTTATCTCAAAGAAAGGGGCCACGGTGTTTCTGTATCCCTATTATGTTGTTGCGGCTTCGGAACTTTTAAATATCTCGATATATCTCGAAGACTACGCTTCTGATCAAAAAATATCATAGAACATAAATTGTAGGAAACATAATTCTCTACAAAAAAGGTCTCTTAACATTTTGCCATAGCTCGTTTCGTTTCCGAGATATTTGCAGATATATCTCAAGGGAAGGGGCCTGACGGACATATTTCGAGATATTTCTTCTTCTTGTTGTTCTTCTTCTGCACAGCTAAACTGGAAGTGGCATTACCAGCTCGCACTAGTGCAGAGATATCTCAAAGAAAGGGGCCACGGTGTTTCTGTATCTCTATTATGTTGGTGCGGCTTCGGAACTTTTAAATATCTTGATATATCTCGAAAACTACGCTTCTGATCAAAAAATATCATGGTACATAAATTGTAGGAAACATAATTCTCTACAAAAAACGTCTCTTAACATTTTGCCATAGCTCGCTTCGTTTCCGAGATATTTGCAGATTTATCTCAAGGGAAGGGGCTTGACGGACATATTTCGAGATATTTCTTCTTCTTGTTGTTCTTCTTCTGCACAGCTAAGCTGGAAGTGGCATTTGCAGGTCGCAATAGTGCAGAGTTATCTCAAAGAAAGGGGCCACGGTGTTTCTGTATCTCTATTATGTTGGTGCGGCTTCGGATCTTTTAAATATCTCGATATATCTCGAAAACTACGCTTCTGATCAAAAAATATCATAGAACGTAAATTGTAGGAAACATAATTCTCTACAAAAAAGGTCTCTTAACATTTTGCCATAGCTCGCTTCGTTTCCGAGATATTTGCAGATTTATCTCAAGGGAAGGGGTCTGACGGACATATTTCGAGATATTTCTTCTTCTTGTTGTTCTTCTTCTGCACAGCTAAGCTCGAAGTGGCATTTAGAGCTCGCAATAGTGCAGAGTTATGTCAAAGAAAGGGGCCACGGTGTTTCCGTATCTCTATTATGTTGGTGCGGCTTCGGAACTTTTAAATATCTTGATATATCTCGAGAACTACGCATCTGATCGAAAAATATCATAGAACATAAAAAGTAGGAAAGTTAATTCTCTACAAAAAAGTTCTCTCAACATTTTGCCATAGCTCGCTTCGTTTCCGAGATATTTGCAGATTTATATCAAGGGAAGGGGCCTGACGGACATATTTCGAGATATTTCTTCTTCTTGTTGTTCTTCTTCTGCACAGCTAAGCTGGAAGTGGCATTTGCAGCTCGCAATAGTGCAGAGTTATCTCAAAGAGAGGGGCCACGGTGTTTCTGTATCTCTATTATGTTGGTGCGGCTTCGGAACTTTTAAATATCTCGATACATCTCGAAAACTACGCTTCTGATCAAAAAATATCATAGAACATAAATTGTAGGAAACATAATTCTCTACAAAAAACGTCTCTTAACATTTTGCCATAGCTCGCTTCGTTTCCGAGATATTTGCAGATTTATCTCAAGGGGAGGGGCCTGACGGACATATTTCGAGATATTTCTTCTTCTTGTTGTTCTTCTTCTGCACAGCTAAGCTGGAAGTGGCATTTGCGGCTCGCACTAGTGCAGAGTTATCTCAAAGATAGGGGCCACGGTGTTTCTGTATCTCTATTATGTTGGTGCGGCTTCGGAACTTTTAACTATCTTGATATATCTCGAGAACTACGCATCTGATCAAAAAATATCATAGAACATAAAAAGTAGGAAACTTAATTCTCTACAAAAAAGGTCTCTTAACATTTTGCCATAGCTCGCTTCGTTTCCGAGATATTTGCAGATTTATCTCAAGGGAAGGGGCCTAACGGACATATTTCGAGATATTTCTTCTTCTTGTTGTTCTTCTTCTGCACAGCTAAACTGGAAGTGGCATTTCCAGCTCGCAATAGTGCAGAGTTATCTCAAAGAAAGGGGCCACGGTGTTTCTGTATCTCTATTATGTTGGTGCGGCTTCGGAACTTTTAAATATCTTGATATATCTCGAGAACTACGCATCTGATCAAAAAATATCATAGAACATAAAAAGTAGGAAACTTAATTCTCTACAAATAAGGTCTCTCAACATTTTGCCATAGCTCGCTTCGTTTCCGAGATATTTGCAGATTTATCTCAAGGGAAGGGGCCTGACGGACATATTTCGAGATATTTCTTCTTCTTGTTGTTCTTCTTCTGCACAGCTAAACTGGAAGTGGCATTTCCAGCTCGCAATAGTGCAGAGTTATCTCAAAGAAAGGGGCCACGGTGTTTCTGTATCTCTATTATGTTGGTGCGGCTTCGGAACTTTTAAATATCTCGATATATCTGGAAAACTACGCTTCTGATCAAAAAATATAATAGAACATAAATTGTAGGAAACATAATTCTCTACAAAAAAGGTCTCTTAACATTTTGCCATAGCTCGCTTCGTTTCCGAGATATTGGCAGATTTATCTCAAGGGAAGGGGCCTAACGGACATATTTCGAGATATTTCTTCTTCTTGTTGTTCTTCTTCTGCACAGCTAAGCTGGAAGTGGCATTTCCAGCTCGCAATAGTGCAGAGTTATCTCAAAGAACGGGGCCACGGTGTTTCTGTATCTCTATTATGTTGGTGCGGCTTCGGAACTTTTAAATATCTCGATATATCTGGAAAACTACGCTTCTGATCAAAAAATATCATAGAACATAAATTGTAGGAAACATAATTCTCTACAAAAAAGGTCTCTTAACATTTTGCCATAGCTCGCTTCGTTTCCGAGATATTTGCAGATATATCTCAAGGGAAGGGGCCTGACGGACATATTTCGAGATATTTCTTCTTCTTGTTGTTCTTCTTCTGCACAGCTAAGCTGGAAGTGGCATTTACAGCTCGCAATAGTGCAGAGCTATCTCAAAGAAAGGGGCCACGGTGTTTCTGTATCTCTATTATGTTGGTGCGGCTTCGGAACTTTTAAATATCTTGATATATCTCGAGAACTACGCATCCGATCAAAAAATATCATACAACATAAAAAGTAGGAAACTTAATTCTCTACAAATAAGGTCTCTTAACATTTTGCCATAGCTCGCTTCGTTTCCGAGATATTTGCAGATTTATCTCAAGGGAAGGGGCCTGACGGACATATTTCGAGATACTTCTTCTTCTTGTTGTTCTTCATCTGCACAGCTGAGCTGGAAGTGGCATTTGCAGCTCGCAATAGTGCAGAGTTATCTCAAAGAAAGGGGCCACGGTGTTTCTGTATCTCTATTATGTTGGTGCGGCTTCGGAACTTTTAAATATCTTGATATATCTCGAGAACTACGCATCTGATCAAAAAATATCATAGAACATAAAAAGTAGGAAACTTAATTCTCTACAGATAAGGTCTCTTAACATTTTGCCATAGCTCGCTTCGTTTCCGAGATATTTGCAGATTTATCTCAAGGGAAGGGGCCTAACGGACATATTTCGAGATATTTCTTCTTCTTGTTGTTCTTCTTCTGCACAGCTAAACTGGAAGTGGCATTTCCAGCTCGCAATAGTGCAGAGTTATCTCAAAGAAAGGGGCCACGGTGTTTCTGTATCTCTATTATGTTGGTGCGGCTTCGGAACTTTTAAATATCTTGATATATCTCGAGAACTACGCATCTGATCCAAAAATATCATAGAACATAAAAAGTAGGAAACTTAATTCTCTACAAATAAGGTCTTTTAACATTTTGCCATAGCTCGCTTCGTTTCCGAGATATTTGCAGATTTATCTCAAGGGAAGGGGCCTGACGGACATATTTCGAGATATTTCTTCTTCTTGTTGTTCTTCATCTGCACAGCTAAGCTGGAAGTGGCATTTGCAGCTCGCAATAGTGCAGAGTTATCTCAAAGAAAGGGGCCACGGTGTTTCTGTATCTCTATTATGTTGGTGCGGCTTCGGAACTTTTAAATATCTTGATATATCTCGAGAACTACGCATCCGATCAAAAAATATCATACAACATAAAAAGTAGGAAACTTAATTCTCTACAAATAAGGTCTCTTAACATTTTGCCATAGCTCGCTTCGTTTCCGAGATATTTGCAGATTTATCGCAAGGGAAGGGGCCTGACGGACATATTTCGAGATACTTCTTCTTCTTGTTGTTCTTCATCTGCACAGCTGAGCTGGAAGTGGCATTTGCAGCTCGCAATAGTGCAGAGTTATCTCAAAGAAAGGGGCCACGGTGTTTCTGTATCTCTATTATGTTGGTGCGGCTTCGGAACTTTTAAATATCTTGATATATCTCGAGAACTACGCATCTGATCAAAAAATATCATAGAACATAAAAAGTAGGAAACTTAATTCTCTACAAATAAGGTCTTTGAACATTTTGCCATAGCTCGCTTCGTTTCCGAGATATTTGCAGATTTATCTCAAGGGAAGGGGCCTGACGGACATATTTCGAGATATTTCTTCTTCTTGTTGTTCTTCTTCTGTACAGCTAAACTGGAAGTGGCATTTCCAGCTCGCACTAGTGCAGAGTTATCTCAATGAAAGGGGCCACGGTGTTTCTGTATCTCTATTATGTTGGTGCGGCTTCGGATCTTTTAAATATCTCGATATATCTCAAAAACTACGCTTCTGATAACAAAATATCATAGAACATAAATTGTAGGAAACATAATTCTTTACAAAAAAGGTCTCTTAACATTTTGCCATAGCTCGTTTCGTTTCCGAGATATTTGCAGATATATCTCAGGCGAAGGGGCCTGACGGACATATTTCGAGATATTTCTTCTTCTTGTTGTTCTTCTTCTGCACAGCTAAACTGGAAGTGGCATTTCCAGCTCGCAATAGCGCAGTGTTATCTCAAAGAAAGGGGCCACGGTGTTTCTGTATCTCTATTATGTTGGTGCGGCTTCGGAACTTTTAAATATCTTGATATATCTCGAGAACTACGCATCTGATCAAAAAATATCATAGAACATAAAAAGTAGGAAACTTAATTCTCTACAAATAAGGTCTCTTAACATTTTGCCATAGCTCGCTTCGTTTCCGAGATATTTGCAGATTTATCTCAAGGGAAGGGGCCTGACGGACATATTTCGAGATATTTCTTCTTCTTGTTGTTCTTCTTCTGCACAGCTAAGCTGGAAGTGGCATTTGCAGCTCGCAATAGTGCAGAGTTATCTCAAAGAAAGGGGCCACGGTGTTTCTGTATCTCTACTATGTTGGTGCGGCTTCGGAACTTTTAAATATCTTGATATATCTCGAGAACTACGCATCTGATCAAAAAATATCATACAACATAAAAAGTAGGAAACTTAATTCTCTACAAAAAAGATCTCTTAACATTTTGCCATAGCTCGCTTCGTTTCCGAGATATTTGCAGATTTATATCAAGGGAAGGGGCCTGACGGACATATTCCGAGATATTTCTTGTTCTTGTTGTGCTTCTTCTGCACAGCTAAGCTGGAAGTGGCATTTGCGGCTCGCACTAGTGCAGAGTTATCTCAAAGAACGGGGCCACGGTGTTTCTGTATCTCTATTACGTTGGTGCGGCTCCGGAACTTTTAAATATCTCGATATATCTGGAAAACTACGCTTCTGATCAAAAAATATCATAGAACATAAATTGTAGGAAACATAATTCTCTACAAAAAAGGTCTCTTAACATTTTGCCATAGCTCGCTTCGTTTCCGAGATATTTGCAGATATATCTCAAGGGAAGGGTCCTGACGGACATATTTCGAGATATTTCTTCTTCTTGTTGTTCTTCTTCTGCACAGCTAAGCTGGAAGTGGCATTTACAGCTCATAATAGTGCAGAGCTATCTCAAAGAAAGGGGCCACGGTGTTTCTGTATCTCTATTATGTTGGTGCGGCTTCGGAACTTTTAAATATCTTGATATATCTCGAGAACTACGCATCTGATCCAAAAATATCATAGAACATAAAAAGTAGGAAACTTAATTCTCTACAAAAAAGGTCTCTTAACATTTTGCCATAGCTCGCTTCGTTTCCGCGATATTTGCAGATTTATCTGAAGGGAAGGGGCGTAACGGACATAGTTCGAGATATTTCTTCTTCTTGTTGTTCTTCTTCTGCACAGCTAAACTGGAAGTGGCATTTCCAGCTCGCAATAGTGCAGAGTTATCTCAAAGAAAGGGGCCACGGTGTTTCTGTATCTCTATTATGTTGGTGCGGCTTCGGAACTTTTAAATATCTTGATATATCTCGAGAACTACGCATCCGATCAAAAAATATCATACAACATAAAAAGTAGGAAACTTAATTCTCTACAAATAAGGTCTCTTAACATTTTGCCATAGCTCGCTTCGTTTCCGAGATATGTGCAGATTTATCTCAAGGGAAGGGGCCTGACGGACATATTTCGAGATACTTCTTCTTCTTGTTGTTCTTCATCTGCACAGCTAAGCTGGAAGTGGCATTTGCAGCTCGCAATAGTGCAGAGTTATCTCAAAGAAAGGGGCCACGGTGTTTCTGTATCTCTATTATGTTGGTGCGGCTTTGGAACTTTTAAATATCTTGATATATCTCGAGAACTACGCATCTGATCAAAAAATATCATACAACATAAAGAGTAGGAAACTTAATTCTCTACAAATAAGGTCTCTTAACATTTTGCCATAGCTCGCTTCGTTTCCGAGATATTTGCAGATTTATCTCAAGGGAAGGGGCCTGACGGACATATTTCGAGATATTTCTTCTTCTTGTTGTTCTTCTTCTGCACAGCTAAGCTGGAAGTGGCATTTGCAGCTCGCAATAGCGCAGAGTTATCTCAAAGAAAGGGGCCACGGTGTTTCTGTATCTCTATTATGTTGGTGCGGCTTCGGAACTTTTAAATATCTTGATATATCTCGAGAACTACGCATCTGATCAAAAAATATCATACAACATAAAAAGTAGGAAACTTTATTCTCTACAAAAAAGGTCTCTTAACATTTTGCCATAGCTCGCTTCGTTTCCGAGATATTTGCAGATTTATCTCAAGGGAAGGGGCCTGACGGACATATTCCGAGATATTTCTTGTTCTTGTTGTGCTTCTTCTGCACAGCTAAGCTGGAAGTGGCATTTGCGGCTCGCACTAGTGCAGAGTTATCTCAAAGAAAGGGGCCACGGTGTTTCTCTATCTCTATTATGTTGGTGCGGCTTCGGAACTTTTAAATATCTTGATATATCTCGAGAACTACGCATCTGATCAAAAAATATCATAGAACGTAAAAAGTAGAAAACATAATTCTTTACAAAAAAGGTCTCTTAACATTTTGCCATAGCTCGTTTCGTTTCCGAGATATTTGCAGATATATCTCAAGGGAAGGGGCCTGACGGACATATTTCGAGATATTTCTTCTTCTTGTTGTTCTTCTTCTGCACAGCTAAGCTGGAAGTGGCATTTACAGCACGCAATAGTGCAGAGCTATCTCAAAGAAAGGGGCCACGGTGTTTCTGTATCTCTATTATGTTGGTGCGGCTTCGGAACTTTTAAATATCTTGATATATCTCGAGAACTACGCATCCGATCAAAAAATATCATACAACATAAAAAGTAGGAAACTTAATTCTCTACAAATAAGGTCTCTTAACATTTTGCCATAGCTCGCTGCGTTTCCGAGATATTTGCAGAATTATCTCAAGGGAAGGGGCCTAACGGACATATTTCGTGATATTTCTTCTTCTTGTTGTTCTTCTTCTGCACAGCTAAGCTGGAAGTGGCATTTGCAGCTTGCAATAGTGCAGAGTTATCTCAAAGAAAGGGGCCACGGTGTTTCTGTATCTCTATTATGTTGGTGCGGCTTCGGAACTTTTAAATATCTTGATATATCTCGAGAACTAACGCATCAGATCAAAAAATATCATAGAACATAAAAAGTAGGAAACTTAATTCTCTACAAAAAAGGTCTCTTAACATTTTTCCATAGCTCGCTTCGTTTCCGAGATATTTGCAGATTTATCTCAAGGGAAGGGGCCTGACGGACATATTTCGAGATATTTCTTCTTCTTGTTGTTCTTCTTCTGTACAGCTAAACTGGAAGTGGCATTTCCAGCTCGCACTAGTGCAGAGTTATCTCAAAGAAAGGGGCCACGGTGTTTCTGTATCTCTATTATGTTGGTGCGGCTTCGGATCTTTTAAATATCTCGATATATCTCAAAAACTACGCTTCTGATAAAAAAATATCATAGAACATAAATTGTGGGAAACATAATTCTTTACAAAAAAGGTCTCTTAACATTTTGCCATAGCTCGTTTCGTTTCCGAGATATTTGCAGATATATCTCAAGGGAAGGGGCCTGACGGACATATTTCGAGATATTTCTTCTTCTTGTTGTTCTTCTTCTGCACAGCTAAACTGGAAGTGGCATTTCCAGCTCGCAATAGCGCAGTGTTATCTCAAAGAAAGGGGCCACGGTGTTTCTGTATCTCTATTATGTTGGTGCGGCTTCGGAACTTTTAAATATCTTGATATATCTCGAGAACTACGCATCTGATCAAAAAATATCATAGCACATAAAAAGTAGGAAACTTAATTCTCTACAGATAAGGTCTCTTAACATTTTGCCATAGCTCGCTTCGTTTCCGAGATATTTGCAGATTTATCTCAAGGGAAGGGGCCTAACGGACATATTTCGAGATATTTCTTCTTCTTGTTGTTCTTCTTCTGCACAGCTAAACTGGAAGTGGCATTTCCAGCTCGCAATAGTGCAGAGTTATCTCAAAGAAAGGGGCCACGGTGTTTCTGTATCTCTATTATGTTGGTGCGGCTTCGGAACTTTTAAATATCTTGATATATCTCGAGAACTACGCATCTGATCCAAAAATATCATAGAACATAAAAAGTAGGAAACTTAATTCTCTACAAATAAGGTCTTTTAACATTTTGCCATAGCTCGCTTCGTTTCCGAGATATTTGCAGATTTATCTCAAGGGAAGGGGCCTGACGGACATATTTCGAGATATTTCTTCTTCTTGTTGTTCTTCATCTGCACAGCTAAGCTGGAAGTGGCATTTGCAGCTCGCAATAGTGCAGAGTTATCTCAAAGAAAGGGGCCACGGTGTTTCTGTATCTCTATTATGTTGGTGCGGCTTCGGAACTTTTAAATATCTTGATATATCTCGAGAACTACGCATCCGATCAAAAAATATCATACAACATAAAAAGTAGGAAACTTAATTCTCTACAAATAAGGTCTCTTAACATTTTGCCATAGCTCGCTTCGTTTCCGAGATATTTGCAGATTTATCGCAAGGGAAGGGGCCTGACGGACATATGTCGAGATACTTCTTCTTCTTGTTGTTCTTCTTCTGCACAGCTAAGCTGGAAGTGGCATTTGCGGCTCGCACTAGTGCAGAGTTATCTCAAAGAACGGGGCCACGGTGTTTCTGTATCTCTATTATGTTGGTGCGGCTTCGGATCTTTTAAATATCTCGATATATCTCAAAAACTACGCTTCTGATAAAAAAATATCATAGAACATAAATTGTAGGAAACATAATTCTTTACAAAAAAGGTCTCTTAACATTTTGCCATAGCTCGTTTCGTTTCCGAGATATTTGCAGATATATCTCAAGGGAAGGGGCCTGACGGACATATTTCGAGATATTTCTTCTTCTTGTTGTTCTTCTTCTGCACAGCTAAACTGGAAGTGGCATTTCCAGCTCGGAATAGCGCAGTGTTATCTCAAAGAAAGGGGCCACGGTGTTTCTGTATCTCTATTATGTTGGTGCGGCTTCGGAACTTTTAAATATCTTGATATATCTCGAGAACTACGCATCTGATCAAAAAATATCATAGAACATAAAAAGTAGGAAACTTAATTCTCTACAAATAAGGTCTCTTAATATTTTGCCATAGCTCGCTTCGTTTCCGAGATATTTGCAGATTTATCTCAAGGGAAGGGGCCTGACGGACATATTTCGAGATACTTCTTCTTCTTGTTGTTCTTCATCTGCACAGCTAAGCTGGAAGTGGCATTTGCAGCTCGCAATAGTGCAGAGTTATCTCAAAGAAAGGGGCCACGGTGTTTCTGTATCTCTATTATGTTGGTGCGGCTTTGGAACTTTTAAATATCTTGATATATCTCGAGAACTACGCATCTGATCAAAAAATATCATACAACATAAAGAGTAGGAAACTTAATTCTCTACAAATAAGGTCTCTTAACATTTTGCCATAGCTCGCTTCGTTTCCGAGATATTTGCAGATTTATCTCAAGGGAAGGGGCCTGACGGACATATTTCGAGATATTTCTTCTTCTTGTTGTTCTTCTTCTGCACAGCTAAGCTGGAAGTGGCATTTGCAGCTCGCAATAGCGCAGAGTTATCTCAAAGAAAGGGGCCACGGTGTTTCTGTATCTCTATTATGTTGGTGCGGCTTCGGAACTTTTAAATATCTTGATATATCTCGAGAACTACGCATCTGATCAAAAAATATCATACAACATAAAAAGTAGGAAACTTTATTCTCTACAAAAAAGGTCTCTTAACATTTTGCCATAGCTCGCTTCGTTTCCGAGATATTTGCAGATTTATCTCAAGGGAAGGGGCCTGACGGACATATTCCGAGATATTTCTTGTTCTTGTTGTGCTTCTTCTGCACAGCTAAGCTGGAAGTGGCATTTGCGGCTCGCACTAGTGCAGAGTTATCTCAAAGAAAGGGGCCACGGTGTTTCTCTATCTCTATTATGTTGGTGCGGCTTCGGAACTTTTAAATATCTTGATATATCTCGAGAACTACGCATCTGATCAAAAAATATCATAGAACGTAAAAAGTAGAAAACATAATTCTTTACAAAAAAGGTCTCTTAACATTTTGCCATAGCTCGTTTCGTTTCCGAGATATTTGCAGATATATCTCAAGGGAAGGGGCCTGACGGACATATTTCGAGATATTTCTTCTTCTTGTTGTTCTTCTTCTGCACAGCTAAGCTGGAAGTGGCATTTACAGCACGCAATAGTGCAGAGCTATCTCAAAGAAAGGGGCCACGGTGTTTCTGTATCTCTATTATGTTGGTGCGGCTTCGGAACTTTTAAATATCTTGATATATCTCGAGAACTACGCATCCGATCAAAAAATATCATACAACATAAAAAGTAGGAAACTTAATTCTCTACAAATAAGGTCTCTTAACATTTTGCCATAGCTCGCTGCGTTTCCGAGATATTTGCAGAATTATCTCAAGGGAAGGGGCCTAACGGACATATTTCGTGATATTTCTTCTTCTTGTTGTTCTTCTTCTGCACAGCTAAGCTGGAAGTGGCATTTGCAGCTCGCAATAGTGCAGAGTTATCTCAAAGAAAGGGGCCACGGTGTTTCTGTATCTCTATTATGTTGGTGCGGCTTCGGAACTTTTAAATATCTTGATATATCTCGAGAACTAACGCATCAGATCAAAAAATATCATAGAACATAAAAAGTAGGAAACTTAATTCTCTACAAAAAAGGTCTCTTAACATTTTTCCATAGCTCGCTTCGTTTCCGAGATATTTGCAGATTTATCTCAAGGGAAGGGGCCTGACGGACATATTTCGAGATATTTCTTCTTCTTGTTGTTCTTCTTCTGTACAGCTAAACTGGAAGTGGCATTTCCAGCTCGCACTAGTGCAGAGTTATCTCAAAGAAAGGGGCCACGGTGTTTCTGTATCTCTATTATGTTGGTGCGGCTTCGGATCTTTTAAATATCTCGATATATCTCAAAAACTACGCTTCTGATAAAAAAATATCATAGAACATAAATTGTGGGAAACATAATTCTTTACAAAAAAGGTCTCTTAACATTTTGCCATAGCTCGTTTCGTTTCCGAGATATTTGCAGATATATCTCAAGGGAAGGGGCCTGACGGACATATTTCGAGATATTTCTTCTTCTTGTTGTTCTTCTTCTGCACAGCTAAACTGGAAGTGGCATTTCCAGCTCGCAATAGCGCAGTGTTATCTCAAAGAAAGGGGCCACGGTGTTTCTGTATCTCTATTATGTTGGTGCGGCTTCGGAACTTTTAAATATCTTGATATATCTCGAGAACTACGCATCTGATCAAAAAATATCATAGCACATAAAAAGTAGGAAACTTAATTCTCTACAGATAAGGTCTCTTAACATTTTGCCATAGCTCGCTTCGTTTCCGAGATATTTGCAGATTTATCTCAAGGGAAGGGGCCTAACGGACATATTTCGAGATATTTCTTCTTCTTGTTGTTCTTCTTCTGCACAGCTAAACTGGAAGTGGCATTTCCAGCTCGCAATAGTGCAGAGTTATCTCAAAGAAAGGGGCCACGGTGTTTCTGTATCTCTATTATGTTGGTGCGGCTTCGGAACTTTTAAATATCTTGATATATCTCGAGAACTACGCATCTGATCCAAAAATATCATAGAACATAAAAAGTAGGAAACTTAATTCTCTACAAATAAGGTCTTTTAACATTTTGCCATAGCTCGCTTCGTTTCCGAGATATTTGCAGATTTATCTCAAGGGAAGGGGCCTGACGGACATATTTCGAGATATTTCTTCTTCTTGTTGTTCTTCATCTGCACAGCTAAGCTGGAAGTGGCATTTGCAGCTCGCAATAGTGCAGAGTTATCTCAAAGAAAGGGGCCACGGTGTTTCTGTATCTCTATTATGTTGGTGCGGCTTCGGAACTTTTAAATATCTTGATATATCTCGAGAACTACGCATCCGATCAAAAAATATCATACAACATAAAAAGTAGGAAACTTAATTCTCTACAAATAAGGTCTCTTAACATTTTGCCATAGCTCGCTTCGTTTCCGAGATATTTGCAGATTTATCGCAAGGGAAGGGGCCTGACGGACATATGTCGAGATACTTCTTCTTCTTGTTGTTCTTCTTCTGCACAGCTAAGCTGGAAGTGGCATTTGCGGCTCGCACTAGTGCAGAGTTATCTCAAAGAACGGGGCCACGGTGTTTCTGTATCTCTATTATGTTGGTGCGGCTTCGGATCTTTTAAATATCTCGATATATCTCAAAAACTACGCTTCTGATAAAAAAATATCATAGAACATAAATTGTAGGAAACATAATTCTTTACAAAAAAGGTCTCTTAACATTTTGCCATAGCTCGTTTCGTTTCCGAGATATTTGCAGATATATCTCAAGGGAAGGGGCCTGACGGACATATTTCGAGATATTTCTTCTTCTTGTTGTTCTTCTTCTGCACAGCTAAACTGGAAGTGGCATTTCCAGCTCGGAATAGCGCAGTGTTATCTCAAAGAAAGGGGCCACGGTGTTTCTGTATCTCTATTATGTTGGTGCGGCTTCGGAACTTTTAAATATCTTGATATATCTCGAGAACTACGCATCTGATCAAAAAATATCATAGAACATAAAAAGTAGGAAACTTAATTCTCTACAAATAAGGTCTCTTAATATTTTGCCATAGCTCGCTTCGTTTCCGAGATATTTGCAGATTTATCTCAAGGGAAGGGGCCTGACGGACATATTTCGAGATATTTCTTCTTCTTGTTGTTCTTCTTCTGCACAGCTAAGTTGGAAGTGGCATTTCCAGCTCGCAATAGTGCAGAGTTATCTCAAAGAAAGGGGCCACGGTGTTTCTGTATCTCTACTATGTTGGTGCGGCTTCGGAACTTTTAAATATCTTGATATATCTCGAGAACTACGCATCTGATCAAAAAATATCATACAACATGAAAAGTAGGAAACTTAATTCTCTACAAAAAAGGTCTCTTAACATTTTGCCATAGCTCGCTTCGTTTCCGAGATATTTGCAGATTTATCTCAAGGGAAGGGGCCTGACGGACATATTCCGAGATATTTCTTGTTCTTGTTGTGCTTCTTCTGCACAGCTAAGCTGGAAGTGGCATTTGCGGCTCGCACTAGTGCAGAGTTATCTCAAAGAACGGGGCCACGGTGTTTCTGTATCTCTATTACGTTGGTGCGGCTCCGGAACTTTTAAATATCTCGATATATCTGGAAAACTACGCTTCTGATCAAAAAATATCATAGAACATAAATTGTAGGAAACCTAATTCTCTACAAAAAAGGTCTCTTAACATTTTGCCATAGCTCGCTTCGTTTCCGAGATATTTGCAGATATATCTCAAGGGAAGGGTCCTGACGGACATATTTCGAGATATTTCTTCTTCTTGTTGTTCTTCTTCTGCACAGCTAAGCTGGAAGTGGCATTTACAGCTCATAATAGTGCAGAGCTATCTCAAAGAAAGGGGCCACGGTGTTTCTGTATCTCTATTATGTTGGTGCGGCTTCGGAACTTTTAAATATCTTGATATATCTCGAGAACTACGCATCTGATCAAAAAATATCATAGAACGTAAAAAGTAGAAAACATAATTCTTTACAAAAAAGGTCTCTTAACATTTTGCCATAGCTCGTTTCGTTTCCGAGATATTTGCAGATATATCTCAAGGGAAGGGGCCTGACGGACATATTTCGAGATATTTCTTCTTCTTGTTGTTCTTCTTCTGCACAGCTAAACTGGAAGTGGCATTTCCAGCTCGCAATAGCGCAGTGTTATCTCAAAGAAAGGGGCCACGGTGTTTCTGTATCTCTATTATGTTGGTGCGGCTTCGGAACTTTTAAATATCTTGATATATCTCGAGAACTACGCATCTGATCAAAAAATATCATAGAACATAAAAAGTAGGAAACTTAATTCTCTACAAATAAGGTCTCTTAACATTTTGCCATAGCGCGCTTCGTTTCCGAGATATTTGCAGATTTATCTCAAGGGAAGGGGCCTGACGGACATATTTCGAGATATTTCTTCTTCTTGTTGTTCTTCTTCTGCATAGCTAAGCTGGAAGTGGCATTTGCAGCTCGCAATAGTGCAGAGTTATCTCAAAGAAAGGGGCCACGGTGTTTCTGTATCTCTATTATGTTGGTGCGGCTTCGGAACTTTTAAATATCTTGATATATCTCGAGAACTACGCATCCGATCAAAAAATATCATACAACATAAAAAGTAGGAAACTTAATTCTCTACAAATAAGGTCTCTTAACATTTTGCCATAGCTCGCTTCGTTTCCGAGATATTTGCAGATTTATCTCAAGGGAAGGGGCCTGACGGACATATTTCGAGATACTTCTTCTTCTTGTTGTTCTTCATCTGCACAGCTAAGCTGGAAGTGGCATTTGCAGCTCGCAATAGTGCAGAGTTATCTCAAAGAAAGGGGCCACGGTGTTTCTGTATCTCTATTATGTTGGTGCGGCTTCGGAACTTTTAAATATCTTGATATATCTCGAGAACTACGCATCTGATCAAAAAATATCATACAACATAAAAAGTAGGAAACTTAATTCTCTCCAAAAAAGGTCTCTTAACATTTTGCCATAGCTCGCTTCGTTTCCGAGATATTTGCAGATTTATCTCAAGGGAAGGGGCCTGACGGACATATTCCGAGATATTTCTTGTTCTTGTTGTGCTTCTTCTGCACAGCTAAGCTGGAAGTGGCATTTGCGGCTCGCACTAGTGCAGAGTTATCTCAAAGAAAGGGGCCACGGTGTTTCTGTATCTCTATTATGTTGGTGCGGCTTCGGAACTTTTAAATATCTTGATATATCTCGAGAACTACGCATCTGATCAAAAAATATCATAGAACGTAAAAAGTAGGAAACTTAATTCTCTACAAATAAGGTCTTTTAACATTTTGCCATAGCTCGCTTCGTTTCCGAGATATTTGCAGATTTATCTCAAGGGAAGGGGCCTGACGGACATATTTCGAGATATTTCTTCTTCTTGTTGTTCTTCATCTGCACAGCTAAGCTGGAAGTGGCATTTGCAGCTCGCAATAGTGCAGAGTTATCTCAAAGAAAGGAGCCAAGGTGTTTCTGTATCTCTATTATGTTGGTGCGGCTTCGGAACTTTTAAATATCTTGATATATCTCGAGAACTACGCATCCGATCAAAAAATATCATACAACATAAAAAGTAGGAAACTTAATTCTCTACAAATAAGGTCTCTTAACATTTTGCCATAGCTCGCTGCGTTTCCGAGATATTTGCAGAATTATCTCAAGGGAAGGGGCCTAACGGACATATTTCGTGATATTTCTTCTTCTTGTTGTTCTTCTTCTGCACAGCTAAGCTGGAAGTGGCATTTGCAGCTCGCAATAGTGCAGAGTTATCTCAAAGAAAGGGGCCACGGTGTTTCTGTATCTCTATTATGTTGGTGCGGCTTCGGAACTTTTAAATATCTTGATATATCTCGAGAACTAACGCATCAGATCAAAAAATATCATAGAACATAAAAAGTAGGAAACTTAATTCTCTACAAAAAAGGTCTCTTAACATTTTTCCATAGCTCGCTTCGTTTCCGAGATATTTGCAGATTTATCTCAAGGGAAGGGGCCTGACGGACATATTTCGAGATATTTCTTCTTCTTGTTGTTCTTCTTCTGCACAGCTAAGCTGGCAGTGGCATTTGCAGCTCGCAATAGTGCAGAGTTATCTCAAAGAAAGGGGCCACGGTGTTTCTGTATCTCTATTATGTTGGTGCGGCTTCGGAACTTTTAAATATCTCGATATATCTCGAGAACTACGCATCTGATCAAAAAATATCATAGAACATAAAAAGTAGGAAACTTAATTTTCTACAAAAAAGGTCTCTTAAAATTTTCCCATAGCTGGCATCGTTTCCGAGATATTTGCAGATTTAGCTCAAGGGAAGGGGCCTGACGGACATATTCCGAGATATTTCTTCTTCTTGTTGTTCCTCTTCTGCACAGCTAAGCTGGAAGTGGCATTTGCAGCTCGCAATAGTGCAGAGTTATCTCAAAGAAAGAGGCCACGGTGTTTCTGTACCTCTATTATGTTGGTGCAGCTTCGGAACTTTTAAATATCTTGATATATCTCGAGAACTACGCATCTGATAAAAAAATATCATAGAACATAAAAAGTAGGAAACCTAATTTTCTACAAAAAAGGTCACTTAACATTTTGCCGTAGCTCGCTTCGTTTCCGAGATATTTGCAGATTTATCTCAAGGGAAGGGGCCTGACGGACATATTTCGAAATATTTCTTATTCTTGTTGTTCTTCTTCTGCACAGCTAAGCTGGAAGTGGCATTTGCAGCTCGCAATAGTGCAGAGTTATCTCAAAGAAAGGGGCCACGGTGTTTCTGTACCTCTATTATGTTGGTGCAGCTTCGGAGCTTTTAAATATCTTGATATATCTCGAGAACTACGCATCTGATCAAAACATATCATAGAACATAAAAAGTAGGAAACTTAATTCTCTACAAAAAAGGTATCTTAACATTTTGCCATAGCTCGCTTCGTTTCCGAGATATTTGCAGATTTATCTCAAGGGAAGGGGCCTGACGGACATATTTCGAGATATTTCTTCTTCTTGTTGTTCTTCTTCTGCACAGCTAAGCTGGAAGTGGCATTTGCAGGTCGCAATAGTGCAGAGTTATCTCAAAGAAAGGGGCCACGGTGTTTCTGTATCTCTATTATGTTGGTGCGGCTTCGGAACTTTTAAATATCTTGATATATCTCGAGAACTACGCATCTGATCAAAAAATATCATAGAACATAAAAAGTAGGAAACTTAATTCTCTACAAAAAAGGTCTCTTAACATTTTGCCATAGCTCGCTTCGTTTCCGAGATATTTGCAGATTTATCTCAAGGGAAGGGGCCTGACGGACATATTTCGAGATATTTCTTCTTCTTGTTGTTCTTCTTCTGCACAGCTAAGCTGGAAGTCGCATTTGCAGCTAGCAATAGTGCAGAGTTATCTCAAAGAAAGGGGCCACGGTGTTTCTGTATCTCTATTATGTTGGTGCGGCTTCGGAACTTTTAAATATCTTGATATATCTCGAGAACTACGCATCTGATCCAAAAATATCATAGAACATAAAAAGTAGGAAACTTAATTCTCTACAAATAAGGTCTTTTAACATTTTGCCATAGCTCGCTTCGTTTCCGAGATATTTGCAGATTTATCTCAAGGGAAGGGGCCTGACGGACATATTTCGAGATATTTCTTCTTCTTGTTGTTCTTCATCTGCACAGCTAAGCTGGAAGTGGCATTTGCAGCTCGCAATAGTGCAGAGTTATCTCAAAGAGAGGGGCCACGGTGCTTCTGTATCTCTGTTATGTTGGTGCGGCTTCGGAACTTTTAAATATCTTGATATATCTCGTGAACTACGCATCCGATCAAAAAATATCATACAACATAAAAAGTAGGAAACTTAATTCTCTACAAATAAGGTCTCTTAACATTTTGCCATAGCTCGCTTCGTTTCCGAGATATTTGCAGATTTATCTCAAGGGAAGGGGCCTGACGGACATATTTCGAGATACTTCTTCTTCTTGTTGTTCTTCATCTGCACAGCTGAGCTGGAAGTGGCATTTACAGCTCGCAATAGTGCAGAGTTATCTCAAAGAAAGGGGCCACGGTGTTTCTGTATCTCTATTATGTTGGTGCGGCTTCGGAACTTTTAAATATCTTGATATATCTCGAGAACTACGCATCTGATCAAAAAATATCATAGAACATAAAAAGTAGGAAACTTAATTCTCTACAAATAAGGTCTCTTAACATTTTGCCATAGCTCGCTTCGTTTCCGAGACATTTGCAGATTTATCTCAAGGGAAGGGGCCTGACGGACATATTTCGAGATATTTCTCCTTCTTGTTGTCCTTCTTCTGCACAGCTAAGCTGGAAGTGGCATTTGCAGCTCGCAATAGTGCAGAGTTATCTCAAAGAAAGGGGCCACGGTGTTTCTGTATCTCTACTATGTTGGTGCGGCTTCGGAACTTTTAAATATCTTGATATATCTCGAGAACTACGCATCTGATCAAAAAATATCATACAAC
Source organism: Osmia lignaria lignaria (assembly GCF_051020975.1). NCBI lineage: Eukaryota > Metazoa > Arthropoda > Insecta > Hymenoptera > Megachilidae > Osmia > Osmia lignaria. The sequence goes on from NW_027478161.1 coordinate 255,699, forward strand.
ATAAAAAGTAGGAAACTTAATTCTCTACAAAAAAGGTCTCTTAACATTTTGCCATAGCTCGCTTCGTTTCCGAGATATTTGCAGATTTATCTCAAGGGAAGGGTCCTGACGGACATATTTCGAGATATTTCTTCTTCTTGTTGTTCTTCTTCTGCACAGCTAAGCTGGAAGTGGCATTTACAGCTCGCAATAGTGCAGAGCTATCTCAAAGAAAGGGGCCACGGTGTTTCTGTATCTCTATTATGTTGGTGCGGCTTCGGAACTTTTAAATATCTCGATATATCTCAAAAACTACGCTTCTGATAAAAAAATATCATAGAACATAAATCGTAGGAAACATAATTCTTTACAAAAAAGGTCTCTTAACATTTTGCCATAGCTCGTTTCGTTTCCGAGATATTTGCAGATATATCTCAAGGGAAGGGTCCTGACGGACATATTTCGAGATATTTCTTCTTCTTGTTGTTCTTCTTCTGCACAGCTAAGCTGGAAGTGGCATTTACAGCTCGCAATAGAGCAGAGCTATCTGAAAGTAAGGGGCCACGGTGTTTCTGTATCTCTATTATGTTGGTGCGGCTTCGGAACTTTTAAATATCTTGATATATCTCGAGAACTACGCATCTGATCAAAAAATATCATAGAACATAAAAAGTAGGAAACTTAATTCTCTACAAAAAAGGTCTCTTAACATTTTGCCATAGCTCGCTTCGTTTCCGCGATATTTGCAGATTTATCTCAAGGGAAGGGGCCTAACGGACATATTTCGAGATATTTCTTCTTCTTGTTGTTCTTCTTCTGCACAGCTAAACTGGAAGTGGCATTTCCAGCTCGCAATAGTGCAGAGTTATCTCAAAGAAAGGGGCCACGGTGTTTCTGTATCTCTATTATGTTGGTGCGGCTTCGGAACTTTTAAATATCTTGATATATCTCGAGAACTACGCATCTGATCCAAAAATATCATAGAACATAAAAAGTAGGAAACTTAATTCTCTACAAATAAGGTCTTTTAACATTTTGCCATAGCTCGCTTCGTTTCCGAGATATTTGCAGATTTATCTCAAGGGAAGGGGCCTGACGGACATATTTCGAGATATTTCTTCTTCTTGTTGTTCTTCATCTGCACAGCTAAGCTGGAAGTGGCATTTGCAGCTCGCAATAGTGCAGAGTTATCTCAAAGAAAGGGGCCACGATGTTTCTGTATCTCTATTATGTTGGTGCGGCTTCGGAACTTTTAAATATCTTGATATATCTCGAGAACTACGCATCTGATCAAAAAATATCATAGAACATAAAAAGTAGGAAACTTAATTCTCTACAAAAAAGGTCTCTTAACATTTTGCCATAGCTCGCTTCGTTTCCGAGATATTTGCAGATTTATCTCAAGGGAAGGGGCCTGACGGACATATTTCGAGATATTTCTTCTTCTTGTTGTTCTTCTTCTGCACAGCTAAGCTGGAAGTCGCATTTGCAGCTAGCAATAGTGCAGAGTTATCTCAAAGAAAGGGGCCACGGTGTTTCTGTATCTCTATTATGTTGGTGCGGCTTCGGAACTTTTAAATATCTTGATATATCTCGAGAACTACGCATCTGATCAAAAAATATCATAGAACATAAAAAGTAGGAAACTTAATTTTCTACAAAAAAGGTCTCTTAAGATTTTCCCATAGCTGGCATCGTTTCCGAGACATTTGCAGATTTAGCTCAAGGGAAGGGGCCTGACGGACATATTCCGAGATATTTCTTCTTCTTGTTGTTCCTCTTCTGCACAGCTAAGCTGGAAGTGGCATTTGCAGCTCGCAATAGTGCAGAGTTATCTCAAAGAAAGAGGCCACGGTGTTTCTGTACCTCTATTATGTTGGTGCAGCTTCGGAACTTTTAAATATCTTGATATATCTCGAGAACTACGCATCTGATAAAAAAATATCATAGAACATAAAAAGTAGGAAACCTAATTTTCTACAAAAAAGGTCTCTTAACATTTTGCCGTAGCTCGCTTCGTTTCCGAGATATTTGCAGATTTATCTCAAGGGAAGGGGCCTGACGGACATATTTCGAAATATTTCTTATTCTTGCTGTTCTTCTTCTGCACAGCTAAGCTGGAAGTGGCATTTGCAGCTCGCAATAGTGCAGAGTTATCTCAAAGAAAGGGGCCACGGTGTTTCTGTACCTCTATTATGTTGGTGCAGCTTCGGAGCTTTTAAATATCTTGATATATCTCGAGAACTACGCATCTGATAAAAAAATATCATAGAACATAAAAAGTAGGAAACCTAATTTTCTACAAAAAAGGTCTCTTAACATTTTGCCGTAGCTCGCTTCGTTTCCGAGATATTTGCAGATTTATCTCAAGGGAAGGGGCCTGACGGACATATTTCGAAATATTTCTTATTCTTGCTGTTCTTCTTCTGCACAGCTAAGCTGGAAGTGGCATTTGCAGCTCGCAATAGTGCAGAGTTATCTCAAAGAAAGGGGCCACGGTGTTTCTGTACCTCTATTATGTTGGTGCAGCTTCGGAGCTTTTAAATATCTTGATATATCTCGAGAACTACGCATCTGATCAAAAAATATCATAGAACATAAAAAGTAGGAAACTTAATTCTCTACAAAAAAGGTCTCTTAACATTTTGCCGTAGCTCGCTTCGTTTCCGAGATATTTGCAGATTTATCTCAAGGGAAGGGGCCTGACGGACATATTTCGAAATATTTCTTATTCTTGTTGTTCTTCTTCTGCACAGCTAAGCTGGAAGTGGCATTTGCAGCTCGCAATAGTGCAGAGTTATCTCAAAGAAAGGGGCCACGGTGTTTCTGTACCTCTATTATGTTGGTGCAGCTTCGGAGCTTTTAAATATCTTGATATATCTCGAGAACTACGCATCAGATAAAAAAATATCATAGAACATAAAAAGTAGGAAACTTAATTCTCTACAAAAAAGGTCTCTTAACATTTTGCCATAGCCCTCTTCGTTTCCGAGATATTTGCAGATTTATCTCAAGGGAAGGGGCCTGACGGACATTAATCGAGATATTTCTTCTTCTTGATGTTCTTGTTCTGCACAGCTAAGCTGGAAGTGGCATTTGCAGCTCGCAATAGTGCAGAGTTATCTCAAAGAAAGGGGCCACGGTGTTTCTGTATCTCTATTATGTTGGTGCGGCTTCGGAACTTTTAAATATCTTGATATATCTCGAGAACTACGCATCTGATCAAAGAATATCATAGAACATAAATTGTAGGAAACATAATTCTCTACAAAAAGGGTCTCTTAACATTTTGCCATAGCTCGCTTCGATTCCGAGATATTTGCAGATTTATCTCAAGGGAAGGGGCCTGACGGACATATTTCGAGATATTTCTTCTTCTTGTTGTTCTTCTTCTGCACAGCTAAGCTGGAAGTGGCATTTGCGGCTCGCACTAGTGCAGAGTTATCTCAAAGAAAGGGGCCACGGTGTTTCTGTATCCCTATTATGTTGGTGCGGCTTCGGAACTTTTAAATATCTCGATATATCTCGAAAACTACGCTTCTGATCAAAAAACATCATAGAACATAAATTGTAGGAAACATAATTCTCTACAAAAAAGGTCTCTTAACATTTTGCCATAGCTCGCTTCGTTTCCGAGATATTTGCAGATTTATCTCAAGGGAAGGGGCCTGACGGACATATTTCGAGATATTTCTTCTTCTTGTTGTTCTTCTTCTGCACAGCTAAGCTGGAAGTGGCATTTGCGGCTCGCAGTAGTGCAGAGTTATCTCAAAGAAAGGGGCCACGGTGTTTCTGTATCCCTATTATGTTGGTGCGGCTTCGGAACTTTTAAATATCTCGATATATCTCGAAAACTACGCTTCTGATCAAAAAATATCATAGAACATAAATTGTAGGAAACATAATTCTCTACAAAAAATGTCTCTTAACATTTTGCCATAGCTCGCTTCGTTTCCGAGATATTTGCAGATTCAGCTCAAAGGAACTGGCCTGACGGACATATTTCGAGATATTTCTTCTTCTTGTTGTTCTTCTTCTGCACAGCTAAACTGGAAGTGGCATTTCCAGCTCGCAATAGTGCAGAGTTATCTCAAAGAGAGGGGCCACGGTGTTTCTGTATCTCTATTATGTTGGTGCGGCTTCGGAACTTTTAAATATCTTGATATATCTCGAGAACTACGCATCTGATCAAAAAATATCATAGAACATAAAAAGTAGGAAACTTAATTATCTACAAAAAAGGTCTCTTAACATTTTGCCATAGCTCGCTTCGTTTCCGAGATATTTGCAGATTTATCTCAAGGGAAGGGGCCTGACGGACATATTTCGAGATATTTCTTCTTCTTGTTGTTCTTCTTCTGCACAGCTAAGCTGGAAGTGGCATTTGCGACTCGCACTAGTGCAGAGTTATCTCAAAGAAAGGGGCCACGGTGTTTCTGTATCTCTATTATGTTGGTGCGGCTTCGGAACTTTTAAATATCTCGATATATCTCGAAAACTACGCTTCTGATCAAAAAATATCATAGAACATAAATTGTAGGAAACATAATTCTCTACAAAAAACGTCTCTTAACATTTTGCCATAGCTCGCTTCGTTTCCGAGATATTTGCAGATTCAGCTCAAAGGAACGGGCCTGACGGACATATTTCGAGATACTTCTTCTTCTTCTTGTTCTTCCTCTGCACAGCTAAGCTGGAAGTGGCATTTGTAGCTCGCACTAGTGCAGAGTTATCTCAAAGAAAGGGGCCACGGTGTTTCTGTATCCCTATTATGTTGGTGCGGCTTCGGAACTTTTAAATATCTCGATATATCTCGAAAACTACGCTTCTGATCAAAAAATATCATAGAACATAAATTGTAGGAAACATAATTCTCTACAAAAAAGGTCTCTTAACATTTTGCCATAGCTCGCTTCGTTTCCGACATATTTGCAGATTTATCTCAAGGGAAGGGGCCTGACGGACATATTTCGAGATATTTCTTCTTCTTGTTGTTCTTCTTCTGCACAGCTAAGCTGGAAGTGGCATTTGCGGCTCGCAGTAGTGCAGAGTTATCTCAAAGAAAGGGGCCACGGTGTTTCTGTATCCCTATTATGTTGGTGCGGCTTCGGAACTTTTAAATATCTCGATATATCTCGAAAACTACGCTTCTGATCAAAAAATATCATAGAACATAAATTGTAGGAAACATAATTCTCTACAAAAAATGTCTCTTAACATTTTGCCATAGCTCGCTTCGTTTCCGAGATATTTGCAGATTCAGCTCAAAGGAACTGGCCTGACGGACATATTTCGAGATATTTCTTCTTCTTGTTGTTCTTCTTCTGCGCAGCTAAACTGGAAGTGGCATTTCCAGCTCGCAATAGTGCAGAGTTATCTCAAAGAGAGGGGCCACGGTGTTTCTGTATCTCTATTATGTTGGTGCGGCTTCGGAACTTTTAAATATCTTGATATATCTCGAGAACTACGCATCTGATCAAAAAATATCATAGAACATAAAAAGTAGGAAACTTAATTATCTACAAAAAAGGTCTCTTAACATTTTGCCATAGCTCGCTTCGTTTCCGAGATATTTGCAGATTTATCTCAAGGGAAGGGGCCTGACGGACATATTTCGAGATATTTCTTCTTCTTGTTGTTCTTCTTCTGCACAGCTAAGCTGGAAGTGGCATTTGCGACTCGCACTAGTGCAGAGTTATCTCAAAGAAAGGGGCCACGGTGTTTCTGTATCTCTATTATGTTGGTGCGGCTTCGGAACTTTTAAATATCTCGATATATCTCGAAAACTACGCTTCTGATCAAAAAATATCATAGAACATAAATTGTAGGAAACATAATTCTCTACAAAAAACGTCTCTTAACATTTTGCCATAGCTCGCTTCGTTTCCGAGATATTTGCAGATTCAGCTCAAAGGAACGGGCCTGACGGACATATTTCGAGATACTTCTTCTTCTTCTTGTTCTTCCTCTGCACAGCTAAACTGGAAGTGGCATTTCCAGCTCGCAATAGTGCAGAGTTATCTCAAAGAAAGGGGCCACGGTGTTTCTGTATCTCTATTATGTTGGTGCGGCTTCGGAACTTTTAAATATCTTGATATATCTCGAGAACTACGCATCTGATCAAAGAATATCATAGAACATAAATTGTAGGAAACATAATTCTCTACAAAAAAGGTCTCTTAACATTTTGCCATAGCTCGCTTCGATTCCGAGATATTTGCAGATTTATCTCAAGGGAAGGGGCCTGACGGACATATTTCGAGATATTTCTTCTTCTTGTTGTTCTTCTTCTGCACAGCTAAGCTGGAAGTGGCATTTGCGGCTCGCACTAGTGCAGAGTTATCTCAAAGAAAGGGGCCACGGTGTTTCTGTATCCCTATTATGTTGGTGCGGCTTCGGAACTTTTAAATATCTCGATATATCTCGAAAACTACGCTTCTGATCAAAAAACATCATAGAACATAAATTGTAGGAAACATAATTCTCTACAAAAAAGGTCTCTTAACATTTTGCCATAGCTCGCTTCGTTTCCGAGATATTTGCAGATTTATCTCAAGGGAAGGGGCCTGACGGACATATTTCGAGATATTTCTTCTTCTTGTTGTTCTTCTTCTGCACAGCTAAGCTGGAAGTGGCATTTGCGGCTCGCAGTAGTGCAGAGTTATCTCAAAGAAAGGGGCCACGGTGTTTCTGTATCCCTATTATGTTGGTGCGGCTTCGGAACTTTTAAATATCTCGATATATCTCGAAAACTACGCTTCTGATCAAAAAATATCATAGAACATAAATTGTAGGAAACATAATTCTCTACAAAAAATGTCTCTTAACATTTTGCCATAGCTCGCTTCGTTTCCGAGATATTTGCAGATTCAGCTCAAAGGAACTGGCCTGACGGACATATTTCGAGATATTTCTTCTTCTTGTTGTTCTTCTTCTGCACAGCTAAACTGGAAGTGGCATTTCCAGCTCGCAATAGTGCAGAGTTATCTCAAAGAGAGGGGCCACGGTGTTTCTGTATCTCTATTATGTTGGTGCGGCTTCGGAACTTTTAAATATCTTGATATATCTCGAGAACTACGCATCTGATCAAAAAATATCATAGAACATAAAAAGTAGGAAACTTAATTATCTACAAAAAAGGTCTCTTAACATTTTGCCATAGCTCGCTTCGTTTCCGAGATATTTGCAGATTTATCTCAAGGGAAGGGGCCTGACGGACATATTTCGAGATATTTCTTCTTCTTGTTGTTCTTCTTCTGCACAGCTAAGCTGGAAGTGGCATTTGCGACTCGCACTAGTGCAGAGTTATCTCAAAGAAAGGGGCCACGGTGTTTCTGTATCTCTATTATGTTGGTGCGGCTTCGGAACTTTTAAATATCTCGATATATCTCGAAAACTACGCTTCTGATCAAAAAATATCATAGAACATAAATTGTAGGAAACATAATTCTCTACAAAAAACGTCTCTTAACATTTTGCCATAGCTCGCTTCGTTTCCGAGATATTTGCAGATTCAGCTCAAAGGAACGGGCCTGACGGACATATTTCGAGATACTTCTTCTTCTTCTTGTTCTTCCTCTGCACAGCTAAGCTGGAAGTGGCATTTGTAGCTCGCACTAGTGCAGAGTTATCTCAAAGAAAGGGGCCACGGTGTTTCTGTATCCCTATTATGTTGGTGCGGCTTCGGAACTTTTAAATATCTCGATATATCTCGAAAACTACGCTTCTGATCAAAAAATATCATAGAACATAAATTGTAGGAAACATAATTCTCTACAAAAAAGGTCTCTTAACATTTTGCCATAGCTCGCTTCGTTTCCGACATATTTGCAGATTTATCTCAAGGGAAGGGGCCTGACGGACATATTTCGAGATATTTCTTCTTCTTGTTGTTCTTCTTCTGCACAGCTAAGCTGGAAGTGGCATTTGCGGCTCGCAGTAGTGCAGAGTTATCTCAAAGAAAGGGGCCACGGTGTTTCTGTATCCCTATTATGTTGGTGCGGCTTCGGAACTTTTAAATATCTCGATATATCTCGAAAACTACGCTTCTGATCAAAAAATATCATAGAACATAAATTGTAGGAAACATAATTCTCTACAAAAAATGTCTCTTAACATTTTGCCATAGCTCGCTTCGTTTCCGAGATATTTGCAGATTCAGCTCAAAGGAACTGGCCTGACGGACATATTTCGAGATATTTCTTCTTCTTGTTGTTCTTCTTCTGCACAGCTAAGCTGGAAGTGGCATTTGCGACTCGCACTAGTGCAGAGTTATCTCAAAGAAAGGGGCCACGGTGTTTCTGTATCTCTATTATGTTGGTGCGGCTTCGGAACTTTTAAATATCTCGATATATCTCGAAAACTACGCTTCTGATCAAAAAATATCATAGAACATAAATTGTAGGAAACATAATTCTCTACAAAAAACGTCTCTTAACATTTTGCCATAGCTCGCTTCGTTTCCGAGATATTTGCAGATTCAGCTCAAAGGAACGGGCCTGACGGACATATTTCGAGATACTTCTTCTTCTTCTTGTTCTTCCTCTGCACAGCTAAGCTGGAAGTGGCATTTGCAGCTCGCAATAGTGCAGAGTTATCTCAAAGAAAGGGGCCACGGTGTTTCTGTATCTCTATTATGTTCGTGCGGCTTCGGAACTTTTAAATATCTCGATATATCTCGAAAACTACGCTTCTGATCAAAAAATATCATAGAACATAAATTGTAGGAAACATAATTCGCTACAAAAAAGGTCTCTCAACATTTTGCCATAGCTCGCTTCGTTTCCGAGATATTTGCAGATATATCTCAAGGGCAGGGGCCTGACGGACATATTTCGAGATATTTCTTCTTCTTGTTGTTCTTCTTCTGCACAGCTAAACTGGAAGTGGCATTTCCAGCTCGCAATAGTGCAGAGTTATCTCAAAGAGAGGGGCCACGGTGTTTCTGTATCTCTATTATGTTGGTGCGGCTTCGGAACTTTTAAATATCTTGATATATCTCGAGAACTACGCATCAGATAAAAAAATATCATAGTACATAAAAAGTAGGAAACTTAATTCTCTACAAAAAAGGTCTCTTAACATTTTGCCATAGCCCTCTTCGTTTCCGAGATATTTGCAGATTTATCTCAAGGGAAGGGGCCTGACGGACATTAATCGAGATATTTTTTCTTCTTGATGTTCTTCTTCTGCACAGCTAAGCTGGAAGTGGCATTTGCAGCTCGCAATAGTGCAGAGTTATCTCAAAGAAAGGGGCCACGGTGTTTCTGTATCTCTATTATGTTGGTGCGGCTTCGGAACTTTTAAATATCTTGATATATCTCGAGAACTACGCATCTGATCAAGGAATATCATAGAACATAAAAAGTAGGAAACTTAATTTTCTACAAAAAAGGTCTCTTAAGATTTTCCCATAGCTGGCATCGTTTCCGAGACATTTGCAGATTTAGCTCAAGGGAAGGGGCCTGACGGACATATTCCGAGATATTTCTTCTTCTTGTTGTTCCTCTTCTGCACAGCTAAGCTGGAAGTGGCATTTGCAGGTCGCAATAGTGCAGAGTTATCTCAAAGAAAGGGGCCACGGTGTTTCTGTATCTCTATTATGTTGGTGCGGCTTCGGAACTTTTAAATATCTCGATATATCTCGAAAACTGCGCTTCTGATCAAAAAATATCATAGAACGTAAATTGTAGGAAACATAATTCTCTACAAAAAAGGTCTCTTAACATTTTGCCATAGCTCGCTTCGTTTCCGAGATATTTGCAGATTTATCTCAAGGGAAGGGGCCTGACGGACATATTTCGAGATATTTCTTCTTCTTGTTGTTCTTCTTCTGCACAGCTAAGCTGGAGGTGGCATTTGCAGCTCGCAATAGTGCAGAGTTATCTCAAAGAAAGGGGCCACGGTGTTTCTGTATCTCTATTATGTTGGTGCGGCTTCGGAACTTTTAAATATCTTGATATATCTCGAGAACTACGCATCTGATCAAAAAATATCATAGAACATAAAAAGTAGGAAACCTAATTCTCTACAAAAAAGGTCTCTTAACATTTTGCCATAGCTCGCTTCGTTTCCGAGATATTTGCAGATTTATCTCAAGGGAAGGGGCCTGACGGACATATTTCGAGATATTTCTTCTTCTTGTTGTTCTTCTTCTGCACAGCTAAGCTGGAAGTCGCATTTGCAGCTCGCAATAGTGTAAAGTTATCTCAAAGAAACGGGCCACGGTGTTTCTGTATCTCTATTATGTTGGTGCGGCTTCGGAACTTTTAAATATCTTGATATATCTCGAGAACCACGCATCTGATCAAAAAATATCATAGAATATAAAAAGTAGGAAACCTAATTCTCTACAAAAAAGGTCTCTTAACATTTTGCCATAGCTCGCTTCGTTTCCGAGATATTTGCAGATTCAGCTCAAAGGAACTGGCCTGACGGACATATTTCGAGATATTTCTTCTTCTTGTTGTTCTTCTTCTGCACAGCTAAACTGGAAGTGGCATTTCCAGCTCGCAATAGTGCAGAGTTATCTCAAAGAGAGGGGCCACGGTGTTTCTGTATCTCTATTATGTTGGTGCGGCTTCGGAACTTTTAAATATCTCGATATATCTCGAAAACTACGCTTCTGATCAAAAAATATCATAGAACATAAATTGTAGGAAACATAATTCGCTACAAAAAAGGTCTCTCAACATTTTGCCATAGCTCGCTTCGTTTCCGAGATATTTGCAGATATATCTCAAGGGCAGGGGCCTGACGGACATATTTCGAGATATTTCTTCTTCTTGTTGTTCTTCTTCTGCACAGCTAAACTGGAAGTGGCATTTCCAGCTCGCAATAGTGCAGAGTTATCTCAAAGAGAGGGGCCACGGTGTTTCTGTATCTCTATTATGTTGGTGCGGCTTCGGAACTTTTAAATATCTTGATATATCTCGAGAACTACGCATCAGATAAAAAAATATCATAGTACATAAAAAGTAGGAAACTTAATTCTCTACAAAAAAGGTCTCTTAACATTTTGCCATAGCCCTCTTCGTTTCCGAGATATTTGCAGATTTATCTCAAGGGAAGGGGCCTGACGGACATTAATCGAGATATTTTTTCTTCTTGATGTTCTTCTTCTGCACAGCTAAGCTGGAAGTGGCATTTGCAGCTCGCAATAGTGCAGAGTTATCTCAAAGAAAGGGGCCACGGTGTTTCTGTATCTCTATTATGTTGGTGCGGCTTCGGAACTTTTAAATATCTTGATATATCTCGAGAACTACGCATCTGATCAAGGAATATCATAGAACATAAAAAGTAGGAAACTTAATTTTCTACAAAAAAGGTCTCTTAAGATTTTCCCATAGCTGGCATCGTTTCCGAGACATTTGCAGATTTAGCTCAAGGGAAGGGGCCTGACGGACATATTCCGAGATATTTCTTCTTCTTGTTGTTCCTCTTCTGCACAGCTAAGCTGGAAGTGGCATTTGCAGGTCGCAATAGTGCAGAGTTATCTCAAAGAAAGGGGCCACGGTGTTTCTGTATCTCTATTATGTTGGTGCGGCTTCGGAACTTTTAAATATCTCGATATATCTCGAAAACTGCGCTTCTGATCAAAAAATATCATAGAACGTAAATTGTAGGAAACATAATTCTCTACAAAAAAGGTCTCTTAACATTTTGCCATAGCTCGCTTCGTTTCCGAGATATTTGCAGATTTATCTCAAGGGAAGGGGCCTGACGGACATATTTCGAGATATTTCTTCTTCTTGTTGTTCTTCTTCTGCACAGCTAAGCTGGAGGTGGCATTTGCAGCTCGCAATAGTGCAGAGTTATCTCAAAGAAAGGGGCCACGGTGTTTCTGTATCTCTATTATGTTGGTGCGGCTTCGGAACTTTTAAATATCTTGATATATCTCGAGAACTACGCATCTGATCAAAAAATATCATAGAACATAAAAAGTAGGAAACCTAATTCTCTACAAAAAAGGTCTCTTAACATTTTGCCATAGCTCGCTTCGTTTCCGAGATATTTGCAGATTTATCTCAAGGGAAGGGGCCTGACGGACATATTTCGAGATATTTCTTCTTCTTGTTGTTCTTCTTCTGCACAGCTAAGCTGGAAGTCGCATTTGCAGCTCGCAATAGTGTAAAGTTATCTCAAAGAAACGGGCCACGGTGTTTCTGTATCTCTATTATGTTGGTGCGGCTTCGGAACTTTTAAATATCTTGATATATCTCGAGAACCACGCATCTGATCAAAAAATATCATAGAATATAAAAAGTAGGAAACCTAATTCTCTACAAAAAAGGTCTCTTAACATTTTGCCATAGCTCGCTTCGTTTCCGAGATATTTGCAGATTCAGCTCAAAGGAACTGGCCTGACGGACATATTTCGAGATATTTCTTCTTCTTGTTGTTCTTCTTCTGCACAGCTAAACTGGAAGTGGCATTTCCAGCTCGCAATAGTGCAGAGTTATCTCAAAGAGAGGGGCCACGGTGTTTCTGTATCTCTATTATGTTGGTGCGGCTTCGGAACTTTTAAATATCTTGATATATCTCGAGAACTACGCATCTGATCAAAAAATATCATAGAACATAAAAAGTAGGAAACTTAATTATCTACAAAAAAGGTCTCTTAACATTTTGCCATAGCTCGCTTCGTTTCCGAGATATTTGCAGATTTATCTCAAGGGAAGGGGCCTGACGGACATATTTCGAGATATTTCTTCTTCTTGTTGTTCTTCTTCTGCACAGCTAAGCTGGAAGTGGCATTTGCGACTCGCACTAGTGCAGAGTTATCTCAAAGAAAGGGGCCACGGTGTTTCTGTATCTCTATTATGTTGGTGCGGCTTCGGAACTTTTAAATATCTCGATATATCTCGAAAACTACGCTTCTGATCAAAAAATATCATAGAACATAAATTGTAGGAAACATAATTCTCTACAAAAAACGTCTCTTAACATTTTGCCATAGCTCGCTTCGTTTCCGAGATATTTGCAGATTCAGCTCAAAGGAACGGGCCTGACGGACATATTTCGAGATACTTCTTCTTCTTCTTGTTCTTCCTCTGCACAGCTAAGCTGGAAGTGGCATTTGTAGCTCGCACTAGTGCAGAGTTATCTCAAAGAAAGGGGCCACGGTGTTTCTGTATCCCTATTATGTTGGTGCGGCTTCGGAACTTTTAAATATCTCGATATATCTCGAAAACTACGCTTCTGATCAAAAAATATCATAGAACATAAATTGTAGGAAACATAATTCTCTACAAAAAAGGTCTCTTAACATTTTGCCATAGCTCGCTTCGTTTCCGACATATTTGCAGATTTATCTCAAGGGAAGGGGCCTGACGGACATATTTCGAGATATTTCTTCTTCTTGTTGTTCTTCTTCTGCACAGCTAAGCTGGAAGTGGCATTTGCGGCTCGCAGTAGTGCAGAGTTATCTCAAAGAAAGGGGCCACGGTGTTTCTGTATCCCTATTATGTTGGTGCGGCTTCGGAACTTTTAAATATCTCGATATATCTCGAAAACTACGCTTCTGATCAAAAAATATCATAGAACATAAATTGTAGGAAACATAATTCTCTACAAAAAATGTCTCTTAACATTTTGCCATAGCTCGCTTCGTTTCCGAGATATTTGCAGATTCAGCTCAAAGGAACTGGCCTGACGGACATATTTCGAGATATTTCTTCTTCTTGTTGTTCTTCTTCTGCGCAGCTAAACTGGAAGTGGCATTTCCAGCTCGCAATAGTGCAGAGTTATCTCAAAGAGAGGGGCCACGGTGTTTCTGTATCTCTATTATGTTGGTGCGGCTTCGGAACTTTTAAATATCTTGATATATCTCGAGAACTACGCATCTGATCAAAAAATATCATAGAACATAAAAAGTAGGAAACTTAATTATCTACAAAAAAGGTCTCTTAACATTTTGCCATAGCTCGCTTCGTTTCCGAGATATTTGCAGATTTATCTCAAGGGAAGGGGCCTGACGGACATATTTCGAGATATTTCTTCTTCTTGTTGTTCTTCTTCTGCACAGCTAAGCTGGAAGTGGCATTTGCGACTCGCACTAGTGCAGAGTTATCTCAAAGAAAGGGGCCACGGTGTTTCTGTATCTCTATTATGTTGGTGCGGCTTCGGAACTTTTAAATATCTCGATATATCTCGAAAACTACGCTTCTGATCAAAAAATATCATAGAACATAAATTGTAGGAAACATAATTCTCTACAAAAAACGTCTCTTAACATTTTGCCATAGCTCGCTTCGTTTCCGAGATATTTGCAGATTCAGCTCAAAGGAACGGGCCTGACGGACATATTTCGAGATACTTCTTCTTCTTCTTGTTCTTCCTCTGCACAGCTAAGCTGGAAGTGGCATTTGCAGCTCGCAATAGTGCAGAGTTATCTCAAAGAAAGGGGCCACGGTGTTTCTGTATCTCTATTATGTTCGTGCGGCTTCGGAACTTTTAAATATCTCGATATATCTCGAAAACTACGCTTCTGATCAAAAAATATCATAGAACATAAATTGTAGGAAACATAATTCGCTACAAAAAAGGTCTCTCAACATTTTGCCATAGCTCGCTTCGTTTCCGAGATATTTGCAGATATATCTCAAGGGCAGGGGCCTGACGGACATATTTCGAGATATTTCTTCTTCTTGTTGTTCTTCTTCTGCACAGCTAAACTGGAAGTGGCATTTCCAGCTCGCAATAGTGCAGAGTTATCTCAAAGAGAGGGGCCACGGTGTTTCTGTATCTCTATTATGTTGGTGCGGCTTCGGAACTTTTAAATATCTTGATATATCTCGAGAACTACGCATCAGATAAAAAAATATCATAGTACATAAAAAGTAGGAAACTTAATTCTCTACAAAAAAGGTCTCTTAACATTTTGCCATAGCCCTCTTCGTTTCCGAGATATTTGCAGATTTATCTCAAGGGAAGGGGCCTGACGGACATTAATCGAGATATTTTTTCTTCTTGATGTTCTTCTTCTGCACAGCTAAGCTGGAAGTGGCATTTGCAGCTCGCAATAGTGCAGAGTTATCTCAAAGAAAGGGGCCACGGTGTTTCTGTATCTCTATTATGTTGGTGCGGCTTCGGAACTTTTAAATATCTTGATATATCTCGAGAACTACGCATCTGATCAAAGAATATCATACAACATAAATTGTAGGAAACATAATTCTCTACAAAAAAGGTCTCTTAACATTTTGCCATAGCTCGCTTCGTTTCCGAGATATTTGCAGATATATCTCAAGGGAAGGGGCCTGACGGACATATTTCGAGATATTTCTTCTTCTTATTGTTCTTCTTCTGCACAGCTAAGCTGGAAGTGGCATTTACAGCCCGCAATAGTGCAGAGTTATCTCAAAGAAAGAGGCCACGGTGTTTCTGTATCTCTATTATGTTGGTGCGGCTTCGGAAGTTTTAAATATCTTGATATATCTCGAGAACTACGCATCTGATCAAAAAATATCATAGAACATAAAAAGTAGGAAACTTAATTCTCTACAAATAAGGTCTCTCAACATTTTGCCATAGCTCGCTTCGTTTCCGAGATATTTGCAGATTTATCTCAAGGGAAGGGGCCTGACGGACATATTTCGAGATATTTCTTCTTCTTGTTGTTCTTCTTCTGCACAGCTAAGCTGGAAGTGGCATTTGCAGCGCCCAATAGTGCAGAGTTATCTCAAAGAAAGGGGCCACGGTGTTTCTGTATCTCTATTATGTTGGTGCGGCTTCGGAACTTTTAAATATCTCGATATATCTCGAGAACTACGCATCTGATCAAAAAATATCATAGAACATAAAAAGTAGGAAACTTAATTTTCTACAAAAAAGGTCTCTTAAGATTTTCCCATAGCTGGCATCGTTTCCGAGACATTTGCAGATTTAGCTCAAGGGAAGGGGCCTGACGGACATATTCCGAGATATTTCTTCTTCTTGTTGTTCCTCTTCTGCACAGCTAAGCTGGAAGTGGCATTTGCAGGTCGCAATAGTGCAGAGTTATCTCAAAGAAAGGGGCCACGGTGTTTCTGTATCTCTATTATGTTGGTGCGGCTTCGGAACTTTTAAATATCTCGATATATCTCGAAAACTGCGCTTCTGATCAAAAAATATCATAGAACGTAAATTGTAGGAAACATAATTCTCTACAAAAAAGGTCTCTTAACATTTTGCCATAGCTCGCTTCGTTTCCGAGATATTTGCAGATTTATCTCAAGGGAAGGGGCCTGACGGACATATTTCGAGATATTTCTTCTTCTTGTTGTTCTTCTTCTGCACAGCTAAGCTGGAGGTGGCATTTGCAGCTCGCAATAGTGCAGAGTTATCTCAAAGAAAGGGGCCACGGTGTTTCTGTATCTCTATTATGTTGGTGCGGCTTCGGAACTTTTAAATATCTTGATATATCTCGAGAACTACGCATCTGATCAAAAAATATCATAGAACATAAAAAGTAGGAAACCTAATTCTCTACAAAAAAGGTCTCTTAACATTTTGCCATAGCTCGCTTCGTTTCCGAGATATTTGCAGATTTATCTCAAGGGAAGGGGCCTGACGGACATATTTCGAGATATTTCTTCTTCTTGTTGTTCTTCTTCTGCACAGCTAAGCTGGAAGTCGCATTTGCAGCTCGCAATAGTGTAAAGTTATCTCAAAGAAACGGGCCACGGTGTTTCTGTATCTCTATTATGTTGGTGCGGCTTCGGAACTTTTAAATATCTTGATATATCTCGAGAACCACGCATCTGATCAAAAAATATCATAGAACATAAAAAGTAGGAAACTTAATTCTCTACAAAAAAGGTCTCTTAACATTTTGCCATAGCTCGCTTCGTTTCCGAGATATTTGCAGATTTATCTCAAGGGAAGGGGCCTAACGGACATATTTCGAGATACTTCTTCTGCTTGTTGTTCTTCATCTGCACAGCTAAGCTGGAAGTGGCATTTGCAGCTCGCAATAGTGCAGAGTTATCTCAAAGAAAGGGGCCACGGTGTTTCTGTATCTCTATTATGTTGGTGCGGCTTCGGAACTTTTAAATATCTTGATATATCTCGAGAACTACGCATCTGATCAAAAAATATCATAGAACATAAAAAGTAGGAAACCTAATTCTCTACAAAAAAGGTCTCTTAACATTTTGCCATAGCTCGCTTCGTTTCCGAGATATTTGCAGATTTATCTCAAGGGAAGGGGCCTGACGGACATATTTCGAGATATTTCTTCTTCTTGTTGTTCTTCTTCTGCACAGCTAAGCTGGAAGTCGCATTTGCAGCTCGCAATAGTGTAAAGTTATCTCAAAGAAACGGGCCACGGTGTTTCTGTATCTCTATTATGTTGGTGCGGCTTCGGAACTTTTAAATATCTTGATATATCTCGAGAACCACGCATCTGATCAAAAAATATCATAGAACATAAAAAGTAGGAAACTTAATTCTCTACAAAAAAGGTCTCTTAACATTTTGCCATAGCTCGCTTCGTTTCCGAGATATTTGCAGATTTATCTCAAGGGAAGGGGCCTGACGGACATATTTCGAGATACTTCTTCTTCTTGTTGTTCTTCATCTGCACAGCTAAGCTGGAAGTGGCATTTGCAGCTCGCAATAGTGCAGAGTTATCTCAAAGAAAGGGGCCACGGTGTTTCTGTATCTCTATTATGTTGGTGCGGCTTCGGAACTTTTAAATATCTTGATATATCTCGAGAACTACGCATCTGATCAAAAAATATCATAGAACATAAAAAGTAGGAAACCTAATTCTCTACAAAAAAGGTCTCTTAACATTTTGCCATAGCTCGCTTCGTTTCCGAGATATTTGCAGATTTATCTCAAGGGAAGGGGCCTGACGGACATATTTCGAGATATTTCTTCTTCTTGTTGTTCTTCTTCTGCACAGCTAAGCTGGAAGTCGCATTTGCAGCTCGCAATAGTGTAAAGTTATCTCAAAGAAACGGGCCACGGTGTTTCTGTATCTCTATTATGTTGGTGCGGCTTCGGAACTTTTAAATATCTTGATATATCTCGAGAACCACGCATCTGATCAAAAAATATCATAGAACATAAAAAGTAGGAAACTTAATTCTCTACAAAAAAGGTCTCTTAACATTTTGCCATAGCTCGCTTCGTTTCCGAGATATTTGCAGATTTATCTCAAGGGAAGGGGCCTGACGGACATATTTCGAGATATTTCTTCTTCTTGTTGTTCTTCTTCTGCACAGCTAAGCTGGAAGTGGCATTTGCAGCTCGCAATAGTGCAGAGTTATCTCAAAGAAAGGGGCCACGGTGTTTCTGTATCTCTATTATGTTGGTGCGGCTTCGGAACTTTTAAATATCTTGATATATCTCGAGAACTACGCATCCGATCAAAAAATATCATACAACATAAAAAGTAGGAAACTTAATTCTCTACAAATAAGGTCTCTTAACATTTTGCCATAGCTCGCTTCGTTTCCGAGATATTTGCAGATTTATCACAAGGGAAGGGGCCTGACGGACATATTTCGAGATACTTCTTCTTCTTGTTGTTCTTCATCTGCACAGCTAAGCTGGAAGTGGCATTTGCAGCTCGCAATAGTGCAGAGTTATCTCAAAGAAAGGGGCCACGGTGTTTCTGTATCTCTATTATGTTGGTGCGGCTTCGGAACTTTTAAATATCTTGATATATCTCGAGAACTACGCATCTGATCAAAAAATATCATAGAACATAAAAAGTAGGAAACTTAATTCTCTACAGATAAGGTCTCTTAACATTTTGCCATAGCTCGCTTCGTTTCCGAGATATTTGCAGATTTATCTCAAGGGAAGGGGCCTGACGGACATATTTCGAGATATTTCTTCTTCTTGTTGTTCTTCTTCTGCACAGCTAAGCTGGAAGTGGCATTTGCAGCTCGCAATAGTGCAGAGTTATCTCAAAGAAAGGGGCCACGGTGTTTCTGTATCTCTATTATGTTGGTGCGGCTTCGGAACTTTTAAATATCTTGATATATCTCGAGAACTACGCATCTGATCAAAAAATATCATAGAACATAAAAAGTAGGAAACTTAATTCTCTACAAAAAAGGTCTCTTAACATTTTGCCATAGCTCGCTTCGTTTCCGAGATATTTGCAGATTTATCTCAAGGGAAGGGGCCTGACGGACATATTTCGAGATATTCCTTCTTCTTGTTGTTCTTCTTCTGCACAGCTAAGCTGGAAGTCGCATTTGCAGCTCGCAATAGTGTATAGTTATCTCAAAGAAACGGGCCACGGTGTTTCTGTATCTCTATTATGTTGGTGCGGCTTCGGAACTTTTAAATATCTTGATATATCTCGAGAACCACGCATCTGATCAAAAAATATCATAGAACATAAAAAGTAGGAAACTTAATTCTCTACAAAAAAGGTCTCTTAACATTTTGCCATAGCTCGCTTCGTTTCCGAGATATTTGCAGATTTATCTCAAGGGAAGGGGCCTGACGGACATATTTCGAGATATTTCTTCTTCTTGTTGTTCTTCTTCTGCACAGCTAAGCTGGAAGTCGCATTTGCAGCTCGCAATAGTGTAAAGTTATCTCAAAGAAACGGGCCACGGTGTTTCTGTATCTCTATTATGTTGGTGCGGCTTCGGAACTTTTAAATATCTTGATATATCTCGAGAACCACGCATCTGATCAAAAAATATCATAGAACATAAAAAGTAGGAAACTTAATTCTCTACAAAAAAGGTCTCTTAACATATTGCCATAGCTCGCTTCGTTTCCGAGATATTTGCAGATTTATCTCAAGGGAAGGGGCCTGACGGACATATTTCGAGATACTTCTTCTTCTTGTTGTTCTTCATCTGCACAGCTAAGCTGGAAGTGGCATTTGCAGCTCGCAATAGTGCAGAGTTATCTCAAAGAAAGGGGCCACGGTGTTTCTGTATCTCTATTATGTTGGTGCGGCTTCGGAACTTTTAAATATCTTGATATATCTCGAGAACTACGCATCTGATCAAAAAATATCATAGAACATAAAAAGTAGGAAACCTAATTCTCTACAAAAAAGGTCTCTTAACATTTTGCCATAGCTCGCTTCGTTTCCGAGATATTTGCAGATTTATCTCAAGGGAAGGGGCCTGACGGACATATTTCGAGATATTTCTTCTTCTTGTTGTTCTTCTTCTGCACAGCTAAGCTGGAAGTGGCATTTGCAGCTCGCAATAGTGCAGAGTTATCTCAAAGAAAGGGGCCACGGTGTTTCTGTATCTCTATTATGTTGGTGCGGCTTCGGAACTTTTAAATATCTTGATATATCTCGAGAACTACGCATCCGATCAAAAAATATCATACAACATAAAAAGTAGGAAACTTAATTCTCTACAAATAAGGTCTCTTAACATTTTGCCATAGCTCGCTTCGTTTCCGAGATATTTGCAGATTTATCTCAAGGGAAGGGGCCTGACGGACATATTTCGAGATACTTCTTCTTCTTGTTGTTCTTCATCTGCACAGCTAAGCTGGAAGTGGCATTTGCAGCTCGCAATAGTGCAGAGTTATCTCAAAGAAAGGGGCCACGGTGTTTCTGTATCTCTATTATGTTGGTGCGGCTTCGGAACTTTTAAATATCTTGATATATCTCGAGAACTACGCATCTGATCAAAAAATATCATAGAACATAAAAAGTAGGAAACTTAATTCTCTACAGATAAGGTCTCTTAACATTTTGCCATAGCTCGCTTCGTTTCCGAGATATTTGCAGATTTATCTCAAGGGAAGGGGCCTGACGGACATATTTCGAGATATTTCTTCTTCTTGTTGTTCTTCTTCTGCACAGCTAAGCTGGAAGTGGCATTTGCAGCTCGCAATAGTGCAGAGTTATCTCAAAGAAAGGGGCCACGGTGTTTCTGTATCTCTATTATGTTGGTGCGGCTTCGGAACTTTTAAATATCTTGATATATCTCGAGAACTACGCATCTGATCAGAAAATATCATAGAACATAAAAAGTAGGAAACTTAATTCTCTACAAAAAAGGTCTCTTAACATTTTGCCATAGCTCGCTTCGTTTCCGAGATATTTGCAGATTTATCTCAAGGGAAGGGGCCTGACGGACATATTTCGAGATATTCCTTCTTCTTGTTGTTCTTCTTCTGCACAGCTAAGCTGGAAGTCGCATTTGCAGCTCGCAATAGTGTATAGTTATCTCAAAGAAAGGGGCCACGGTGTTTCTGTATCTCTATTATGTTGGTGCGGCTTCGGAACTTTTAAATATCTTGATATATCTCGAGAACCACGCATCTGATCAAAAAATATCATAGAACATAAAAAGTAGGAAACTTAATTCTCTACAAAAAAGGTCTCTTAACATTTTGCCATAGCTCGCTTCGTTTCCGAGATATTTGCAGATTTATCTCAAGGGAAGGGGCCTGACGGACATATTTCGAGATATTTCTTCTTCTTGTTGTTCTTCTTCTGCACAGCTAAGCTGGAAGTGGCATTTGCAGCTCGCAATAGTGCAGAGTTATCTCAAAGAAAGGGGCCACGGTGTTTCTGTATCTCTATTATGTTGGTGCGGCTTCGGAACTTTTATATATCTCGATATATCTCGAGAACTACGCATCTGATCAAAAAATATCATAGAACATAAAAAGTAGGAAACTTAATTCTCTACAAATAAGGTCTCTCAACATTTTGCCATAGCTCGCTTCGTTTCCGAGATATTTGCAGATTTATCTCAAGGGAAGGGGCCTGACGGACATATTTCGAGATATTTCTTCTTCTTGTTGTTCTTCTTCTGCACAGCTAAGCTGGAAGTGGCATTTGCAGCGCCCAATAGTGCAGAGTTATCTCAAAGAAAGGGGCCACGGTGTTTCTGTACCTCTATTATGTTGGTGCAGCTTCGGAACTTTTAAATATCTTGATATATCTCGAGAACTACGCATCTGATCAAAAAATATCATAGAACATAAAAAGTAGGAAACTTAATTATCTACAAAAAAGGTCTCTTAACATTTTGCCATAGCTCGCTTCGTTTCCGAGATATTTGCAGATTTATCTCAAGGGAAGGGGCCTGACGGACAGATTTCGAGATATTTCTTCTTCTTGTTGTTCTTCTTCTGCACAGCTAAGCTGGAAGTCGCATTTGCAGCTCGCAATAGTGTATAGTTATCTCAAAGAAACGGGCCACGGTGTTTCTGTATCTCTATTATGTTGGTGCGGCTTCGGAACTTTTAAATATCTTGATATATCTCGAGAACTACGCATCTGATCAAAAAATATCATACAACATAAAAAGTAGGAAACCTAATTCTCTACAAAAAAGGTCTCTTAACATTTTGCCATAGCTCGCTTCGTTTCCGAGATATTTGCAGATTTATCTCAAGGGAAGGGGCCTGACGGACATATTTCGAGATATTTCTTCTTCTTGTTGTTCTTCTTCTGCACAGCTAAGCTGGAAGTCGCATTTGCAGCTCGCAATAGTGTATAGTTATCTCAAAGAAACGGGCCACGGTGTTTCTGTATCTCTATTATGTTGGTGCGGCTTCGGAACTTTTAAATATCTTGATATATCTCGAGAACCACGCATCTGATCAAAAAATATCATAGAACATAAAAAGTAGGAAACTTAATTCTCTACAAAAAAGGTCTCTTAACGTTTTGCCATAGCTCGCTTCGTTTCCGAGATATTTGCAGATTTATCTCAAGGGAAGGGGCCTGACGGACATATTTCGAGATACTTCTTCTTCTTGTTGTTCTTCATCTGCACAGCTAAGCTGGAAGTGGCATTTGCAGCTCGCAATAGTGCAGAGTTATCTCAAAGAAAGGGGCCACGGTGTTTCTGTATCTCTATTGTGTTGGTGCGGCTTCGGAACTTTTAAATATCTTGATATATCTCGAGAACTACGCATCTGATCAAAAAATATCATAGAACATAAAAAGTAGGAAACTTAATTCTCTACAAAAAAGGTCTCTTAACATTTTGCCATAGCTCGCTTCGTTTCCGAGATATTTGCAGATTTATCTCAAGGGAAGGGGCCTGACGGACATATTTCGAGATATTTCCTCTTCTTGTTGTTCTTCTTCTGCACAGCTAAGCTGGAAGTGGCATTTGCAGCTCGCAATAGTGCAGAGTTATCTCAAAGAAAGGGGCCACGGTGTTTCTGTACCTCGATTATGTTGGTGCAGCTTCGGAGCTTTTAAATATCTTGATATATCTCGAGAACTACGCATCTGATCAAAAAATATCATAGAACATAAAAAGTAGGAAACTTAATTCTCTACAAAAAAGGTATCTCAACATTTTGCCATAGCCTGCTTCGTTTCCGAGATATTTGCAGATTTATCTCAAGGGAAGGGGCCTGACGGACATATTTCGAGATATTTCTTCTTCTTGTTGTTCTTCTTCTGCACAGCTAAGCTGGAAGTGGCATTTGCAGGTCGCAATAGTGCAGAGTTATCTCAAAGAAAGGGGCCACGGTGTTTCTGTATCTCTATTATGTTGGTGCGGCTTCGGAACTTTTAAATATCTCGATATATCTCGAAAACTACGCTTCTGATCAAAAAATATCATAGAACGCAAATTGTAGGAAACACAATTCTCTACAAAAAAGGTCTCTTAACATTTTGCCATAGCTCGCTTCGTTTCCGAGATATTTGCAGATTTATCTCAAGGGAAGGGGCCTGACGGACATATTTCGAGATATTTCTTCTTCTTGTTGTTCTTCTTCTGCACAGCTAAGCTGGAAGTGGCATTTGCAGCTCGCAATAGTGCAGAGTTATCTCAAAGAAAGGGGCCACGGTGTTTCTGTATCTCTATTATGTTGGTGCGGCTTCGGAACTTTTAAATATCTTGATATATCTCGAGAACTACGCATCTGATAAAAAAATATCATAGAACATAAAAAGTAGGAAACCTAATTTTCTACAAAAAAGGTCTCTTAACATTTTGCCGTAGCTCGCTTCGTTTCCGAGATATTTGCAGATTTATCTCAAGGGAAGGGGCCTGACGGACATATTTCGAAATATTTCTTATTCTTGTTGTTCTTCTTCTGCACAGCTAAGCTGGAAGTGGCATTTGCAGCTCGCAATAGTGCAGAGTTATCTCAAAGAAAGGGGCCACGGTGTTTCTGTACCTCGATTATGTTGGTGCAGCTTCGGAGCTTTTAAATATCTTGATATATCTCGAGAACTACGCATCTGATCAAAAAATATCATAGAACATAAAAAGTAGGAAACTTAATTCTCTCCAAAAAAGGTCTCTTAACATTTTGCCATAGCTCGCTTCGTTTCCGAGATATTTGCAGATTTATCTCAAGGGAAGGGGCCTGACGGACATATTTCGAGATATTTCTTCTTCTTGTTGTTCTTCTTCTGCACAGCTAAGCTGGAAGTCGCATTTGCAGCTCGCAATAGTGTATAGTTATCTCAAAGAAACGGGCCACGGTGTTTCTGTATCTCTATTATGTTGGTGCGGCTTCGGAACTTTTAAATATCTTGATATATCTCGAGAACCACGCATCTGATCAAAAAATATCATAGAACATAAAAAGTAGGAAACTTAATTCTCTACGAAAAAGGTATCTTAACATTTTGCCATAGCTCGCTTCGTTTCCGAGATATTTGCAGATTTATCTCAAGGGAAGGGGCCTGACGGACATATTTCGAGATATTTCTTCTTCTTGTTGTTCTTCTTCTGCACAGCTAAGCTGGAAGTGGCATTTGCAGCTCGCAATAGTGCAGAGTTATCTCAAAGAAAGGGGCCACGGTGTTTCTGTATCTCTATTATGTTGGTGCGGCTTCGGAACTTTTAAATATCTTGATATATCTCGAGAACTACGCATCTGATCAAAAAATATCATAGAACATAAAAAGTAGGAAACTTAATTCTCTCCAAAAAAGGTCTCTTAACATTTTGCCATAGCTCGCTTCGTTTCCGAGATATTTGCAGATTTATCTCAAGGGAAGGGGCCTGACGGACATATTTCGAGATATTTCTTCTTCTTGTTGTTCTTCTTCTGCACAGCTAAGCTGGAAGTCGCATTTGCAGCTCGCAATAGTGTATAGTTATCTCAAAGAAACGGGCCACGGTGTTTCTGTATCTCTATTATGTTGGTGCGGCTTCGGAACTTTTAAATATCTTGATATATCTCGAGAACCACGCATCTGATCAAAAAATATCATAGAACATAAAAAGTAGGAAACTTAATTCTCTACAAAAAAGGTCTCTTAACATTTTGCCATAGCTCGCTTCGTTTCCGAGATATTTGCAGATTTATCTCAAGGGAAGGGGCCTGACGGACATATTTCGAGATACTTCTTCTTCTTGTTGTTCTTCATCTGCACAGCTAAGCTGGAAGTGGCATTTGCAGCTCGCAATAGTGCAGAGTTATCTCAAAGAAAGGGGCCACGGTGTTTCTGTATCTCTATTATGTTGGTGCGGCTTCGGAACTTTTAAATATCTCGATATATCTCGAAAACTACGCTTCTGATCAAAAAATATCATAGAACGTAAATTGTAGGAAACACAATTCTCTACAAAAAAGGTCTCTTAACATTTTGCCATAGCTCGCTTCGTTTCCGAGATATTTGCAGATTTATCTCAAGGGAAGGGGCCTAACGGACATATTTCTTGATATTTCTTCTTCTTGTTGTTCTTCTTCTGCACAGCTAAGCTGGAAGTGGCATTTGCAGCGCCCAATAGTGCAGAGTTATCTCAAAGAAAGGGGCCACGGTGTTTCTGTATCTCTATTATGTTGGTGCGGCTTCGGAACTTTTAAATATCTCGATATATCTCGAGAACTACGCATCTGATCAAAAAATATCATAGAACATAAAAAGTAGGAAACTTAATTTTCTACAAAAAAGGTCTCTTAACATTTTTCCATAGCTCGCTTCGTTTCCGAGATATTTGCAGATTTATCTCAAGGGAAGGGGCCTGACGGACATATTTCGAGATATTTCTTCTTCTTGTTGTTCTTCTTCTGCACAGCTAAGCTGGAAGTGGCATTTGCAGCTCGCAATAGTGCAGAGTTATCTCAAAGAAAGGGGCCACGGTGTTTCTGTTCCTCTATTATGTTGGTGCGGCTTCGGAACTTTTATATATCTCGATATATCTCGAGAACTACGCATCTGATCAAAAAATATCATAGAACATAAAAAGTAGGAAACTTAATTCTCTACAAAAAAGGTCTCTTAACATTTTGCCATAGCTCGCTTCGTTTCCGAGATATTTGCAGATTTATCTCAAGGGAAGGGGCCTGACGGACATATTTCGAGATACTTCTTCTTCTTGTTGTTCTTCATCTGCACAGCTAAGCTGGAAGTGGCATTTGCAGCTCGCAATAGTGCAGAGTTATCTCAAAGAAAGGGGCCACGGTGTTTCTGTATCTCTATTGTGTTGGTGCGGCTTCGGAACTTTTAAATATCTTGATATATCTCGAGAACTACGCATCTGATCAAAAAATATCATAGAACATAAAAAGTAGGAAACTTAATTCTCTACAAAAAAGGTCTCTTAACATTTTGCCATAGCTCGCTTCGTTTCCGAGATATTTGCAGATTTATCTCAAGGGAAGGGGCCTGACGGACATATTTCGAGATATTTCCTCTTCTTGTTGTTCTTCTTCTGCACAGCTAAGCTGGAAGTGGCATTTGCAGCTCGCAATAGTGCAGAGTTATCTCAAAGAAAGGGGCCACGGTGTTTCTGTACCTCGATTATGTTGGTGCAGCTTCGGAGCTTTTAAATATCTTGATATATCTCGAGAACTACGCATCTGATCAAAAAATATCATAGAACATAAAAAGTAGGAAACTTAATTCTCTACAAAAAAGGTATCTTAACATTTTGCCATAGCTCGCTTCGTTTCCGAGATATTTGCAGATTTATCTCAAGGGAAGGGGCCTGACGGACATATTTCGAGATATTTCTTCTTCTTGTTGTTCTTCTTCTGCACAGCTAAGCTGGAAGTGGCATTTGCAGGTCGCAATAGTGCAGAGTTATCTCAAAGAAAGGGGCCACGGTGTTTCTGTATCTCTATTATGTTGGTGCGGCTTCGGAACTTTTAAATATCTCGATATATCTCGAAAACTACGCTTCTGATCAAAAAATATCATAGAACGCAAATTGTAGGAAACACAATTCTCTACAAAAAAGGTCTCTTAACATTTTGCCATAGCTCGCTTCGTTTCCGAGATATTTGCAGATTTATCTCAAGGGAAGGGGCCTGACGGACATATTTCGAGATATTTCTTCTTCTTGTTGTTCTTCTTCTGCACAGCTAAGCTGGAAGTGGCATTTGCAGCTCGCAATAGTGCAGAGTTATCTCAAAGAAAGGGGCCACGGTGTTTCTGTATCTCTATTATGTTGGTGCGGCTTCGGAACTTTTAAATATCTTGATATATCTCGAGAACTACGCATCTGATAAAAAAATATCATAGAACATAAAAAGTAGGAAACCTAATTTTCTACAAAAAAGGTCTCTTAACATTTTGCCGTAGCTCGCTTCGTTTCCGAGATATTTGCAGATTTATCTCAAGGGAAGGGGCCTGACGGACATATTTCGAAATATTTCTTATTCTTGTTGTTCTTCTTCTGCACAGCTAAGCTGGAAGTGGCATTTGCAGCTCGCAATAGTGCAGAGTTATCTCAAAGAAAGGGGCCACGGTGTTTCTGTACCTCGATTATGTTGGTGCAGCTTCGGAGCTTTTAAATATCTTGATATATCTCGAGAACTACGCATCTGATCAAAAAATATCATAGAACATAAAAAGTAGGAAACTTAATTCTCTACGAAAAAGGTATCTTAACATTTTGCCATAGCTCGCTTCGTTTCCGAGATATTTGCAGATTTATCTCAAGGGAAGGGGCCTGACGGACATATTTCGAGATATTTCTTCTTCTTGTTGTTCTTCTTCTGCACAGCTAAGCTGGAAGTGGCATTTGCAGGTCGCAATAGTGCAGAGTTATCTCAAAGAAAGGGGCCACGGTGTTTCTGTATCTCTATTATGTTGGTGCGGCTTCGGAACTTTTAAATATCTCGATATATCTCGAAAACTACGCTTCTGATCAAAAAATATCATAGAACGTAAATTGTAGGAAACGCAATTCTCTACAAAAAAGGTCTCTTAACATTTTGCCATAGCTCGCTTCGTTTCCGAGATATTTGCAGATTTATCTCAAGGGAAGGGGCCTGACGGACATATTTCGAGATATTTCTTCTTCTTGTTGTTCTTCTTCTGCACAGCTAAGCTGGAAGTGGCATTTGCAGCTCGCAATAGTGCAGAGTTATCTCAAAGAAAGGGGCCACGGTGTTTCTGTATCTCTATTATGTTGGTGCGGCTTCGGAACTTTTAAATATCTTGATATATCTCGAGAACTACGCATCTGATCAAAAAATATCATAGAACATAAAAAGTAGGAAACTTAATTCTCTCCAAAAAAGGTCTCTTAACATTTTGCCATAGCTCGCTTCGTTTCCGAGATATTTGCAGATTTATCTCAAGGGAAGGGGCCTGACGGACATATTTCGAGATATTTCTTCTTCTTGTTGTTCTTCTTCTGCACAGCTAAGCTGGAAGTCGCATTTGCAGCTCGCAATAGTGTATAGTTATCTCAAAGAAACGGGCCACGGTGTTTCTGTATCTCTATTATGTTGGTGCGGCTTCGGAACTTTTAAATATCTTGATATATCTCGAGAACCACGCATCTGATCAAAAAATATCATAGAACATAAAAAGTAGGAAACTTAATTCTCTACAAAAAAGGTCTCTTAACATTTTGCCATAGCTCGCTTCGTTTCCGAGATATTTGCAGATTTATCTCAAGGGAAGGGGCCTGACGGACATATTTCGAGATACTTCTTCTTCTTGTTGTTCTTCATCTGCACAGCTAAGCTGGAAGTGGCATTTGCAGCTCGCAATAGTGCAGAGTTATCTCAAAGAAAGGGGCCACGGTGTTTCTGTATCTCTATTATGTTGGTGCGGCTTCGGAACTTTTAAATATCTCGATATATCTCGAAAACTACGCTTCTGATCAAAAAATATCATAGAACGTAAATTGTAGGAAACACAATTCTCTACAAAAAAGGTCTCTTAACATTTTGCCATAGCTCGCTTCGTTTCCGAGATATTTGCAGATTTATCTCAAGGGAAGGGGCCTAACGGACATATTTCGTGATATTTCTTCTTCTTGTTGTTCTTCTTCTGCACAGCTAAGCTGGAAGTGGCATTTGCAGCGCCCAATAGTGCAGAGTTATCTCAAAGAAAGGGGCCACGGTGTTTCTGTATCTCTATTATGTTGGTGCGGCTTCGGAACTTTTAAATATCTCGATATATCTCGAGAACTACGCATCTGATCAAAAAATATCATAGAACATAAAAAGTAGGAAACTTAATTTTCTACAAAAAAGGTCTCTTAACATTTTTCCATAGCTCGCTTCGTTTCCGAGATATTTGCAGATTTATCTCAAGGGAAGGGGCCTGACGGACATATTTCGAGATATTTCTTCTTCTTGTTGTTCTTCTTCTGCACAGCTAAGCTGGAAGTGGCATTTGCAGCTCGCAATAGTGCAGAGTTATCTCAAAGAAAGGGGCCACGGTGTTTCTGTTCCTCTATTATGTTGGTGCGGCTTCGGAACTTTTATATATCTCGATATATCTCGAGAACTACGCATCTGATCAAAAAATATCATAGAACATAAAAAGTAGGAAACTTAATTCTCTACAAATAAGGTCTCTCAACATTTTGCCATAGCTCGCTTCGTTT
Source organism: Osmia lignaria lignaria (assembly GCF_051020975.1). NCBI lineage: Eukaryota > Metazoa > Arthropoda > Insecta > Hymenoptera > Megachilidae > Osmia > Osmia lignaria. The sequence continues at coordinate 285,392 of NW_027478161.1, forward strand.
CCGAGATATTTGCAGATTTATCTCAAGGGAAGGGGCCTGACGGACATATTTCGAGATATTTCTTCTTCTTGTTGTTCTTCTTCTGCACAGCTAAGCTGGAAGTGGCATTTGCAGCGCCCAATAGTGCAGAGTTATCTCAAAGAAAGGGGCCACGGTGTTTCTGTATCTCTATTATGTTGGTGCGGCTTCGGAACTTTTAAATATCTCGATATATCTCGAGAACTACGCATCTGATCAAAAAATATCATAGAACATAAAAAGTAGGAAACTTAATTTTCTACAAAAAAGGTCTCTGAAGATTTTCCCATAGCTGGCATCGTTTCCGAGATATTTGCAGATTTAGCTCAAGGGAAGGGGCCTGACGGACATATTCCGAGATATTTCTTCTTCTTGTTGTTCCTCTTCTGCACAGCTAAGCTGGAAGTGGCATTTGCAGCTCGCAATAGTGCAGAGTTATCTCAAAGAACGAGGCCACGGTGTTTCTGTACCTCTATTATGTTGGTGCGGCTTCGGAACTTTTAAATATCTTGATATATCTCGAGAACCACGCATCTGATCAAAAAATATCATTGAACATAAAAAGTAGGAAACTTAATTCTCTACAAAAAAGGTCTCTTAACATTTTGCCATAGCTCGCTTCGTTTCCGAGATATTTGCAGAATTATCTCAAGGGAAGGGGCCTAACGGACATATTTCGTGATATTTCTTCTTCTTGTTGTTCTTCTTCTGCACAGCTAAGCTGGAAGTGGCATTTGCAGCTCGCAATAGTGCAGAGTTATCTCAAAGAAAGGGGCCACGGTGTTTCTGTATCTCTATTATGTTGGTGCGGCTTCGGAACTTTTAAATATCTTGATATATCTCGAGAACTAACGCATCAGATCAAAAAATATCATAGAACATAAAAAGTAGGAAACTTAATTCTCTATAAAAAAGGTCTCTTAACATTTTTCCATAGCTCGCTTCGTTTCCGAGATATTTGCAGATTTATCTCAAGGGAAGGGGCCTGACGGACATATTTCGAGATATTTCTTTTTCTTGTTGTTCTTCTTCTGCACAGCTAAGCTGGAAGTGGCATTTGCAGCTCGCAATAGTGCAGAGTTATCTCAAAGAAAGGGGCCACGGTGTTTCTGTTCCTCTATTATGTTGGTGCGGCTTCGGAACTTTTATATATCTCGATATATCTCGAGAACTACGCATCTGATCAAAAAATATCATAGAACATAAAAAGTAGGAAACTTAATTCTCTACAAATAAGGTCTCTCAACATTTTGCCATAGCTCGCTTCGTTTCCGAGATATTTGCAGATTTATCTCAAGGGAAGGGGCCTGACGGACATATTTCGAGATATTTCTTCTTCTTGTTGTTCCTCTTCTGCACAGCTAAGCTGGAAGTGGCATTTGCAGCTCGCAATAGTGCAGAGTTATCTCAAAGAAAGAGGCCACGGTGTTTCTGTACCTCTATTATGTTGGTGCAGCTTCGGAACTTTTAAATATCTTGATATATCTCGAGAACTACGCATCTGATAAAAAAATATCATAGAACATAAAAAGTAGGAAACCTAATTTTCTACAAAAAAGGTCTCTTAACATTTTGCCGTAGCTCGCTTCGTTTCCGAGATATTTGCAGATTTATCTCAAGGGAAGGGGCCTGACGGACATATTTCGAAATATTTCTTATTCTTGTTGTTCTTCTTCTGCACAGCTAAGCTGGAAGTGGCATTTGCAGCTCGCAATAGTGCAGAGTTATCTCAAAGAAAGGGGCCACGGTGTTTCTGTATCTCTATTATGTTGGTGCGGCTTCGGAACTTTTAAATATCTCGATATATCTCGAAAACTACGCTTCTGATCAGAAAATATCATAGAACGTTAATTGTAGGGAACATAATTCTCTACAAAAAAGGTCTCTTAACATTTTGCCATAGCTCGCTTCGTTTCCGAGATATTTGCAGATATATCTCAAGGGAAGGGGTCTGACGGACATATTTCGAGATATTTCTTCTTCTTGTTGTTCTTCTTCTGCACAGCTAAGCTGGAAGTGGCATTTGCAGCTCGCAATAGTGCAGAGTTATCTCAAAGAAAGAGGCCACGGTGTTTCTGTACCTCTATTATGTTGGTGCAGCTTCGGAACTTTTAAATATCTTGATATATCTCGAGAACTACGCATCTGATAAAAAAATATCATAGAACATAAAAAGTAGGAAACCTAATTTTCTACAAAAAAGGTCTCTTAACATTTTGCCGTAGCTCGCTTCGTTTCCGAGATATTTGCAGATTTATCTCAAGGGAAGGGGCCTGACGGACATATTTCGAAATATTTCTTATTCTTGTTGTTCTTCTTCTGCACAGCTAAGCTGGCAGTGGCATTTGCAGCTCGCAATAGTGCAGAGTTATCTCAAAGAAAGGGGCCACGGTGTTTCTGTATCTCTATTATGTTGGTGCGGCTTCGGAACTTTTAAATATCTCGATATATCTCGAAAACTACGCTTCTGATCAGAAAATATCATAGAACGTTAATTGTAGGGAACATAATTCTCTACAAAAAAGGTCTCTTAACATTTTGCCATAGCTCGCTTCGTTTCCGAGATATTTGCAGATTTATCTCAAGGGAAGGGGTCTGACGGACGTATTTCGAGATATTTCTTCTTCTTGTTGTTCTTCTTCTGCACAGCTAAGCTGGAAGTGGCATTTGCAGCTCGCAATAGTGCAGAGTTATCTCAAAGAAAGAGGCCACGGTGTTTCTGTACCTCTATTATGTTGGTGCGGCTTCGGAACTTTTAAATATCTCGATATATCTCGAAAACTACGCTTCTGATCAAAAAATATCAGAGAACGTAAATTGTATGAAACATAATTCTCTACAAAAAAGGTCGCTTAACATTTTGCCATAGCTCGCTTCGTTTCCGAGATATTTGCAGATTTATCTCAAGGGAAGGGTCCTGACGGACATATTTCGAGATATTTCTTCTTCTTGTTGTTCTTCTTCTGCACAGCTAAACTGGAAGTGGCATTTCCAGCTCGCAATAGTGCAGAGTTGTCTCAAAGAAAGGGGCCACGGTGTTTCTGTATCTCTATTATGTTGGTGCGGCTTCGGAACTTTTAAATATCTTGATATATCTCGAGATCTACGCATCTGATCAAAAAATATCATAGAACATAAAAAGTAGGAAACTTAATTTTCTACAAAAAAGGTCTCTTAACATTTTGCCATAGCTCGCTTCGTTTCCGAGATATTTGCAGATTTATCTCAAGGGAAGGGGCCTGACGGACATATTTCGAGATATTTCTTCTTCTTGTTGTTCTTCTTCTGCACAGCTAAGCTGGAAGTGGCATTTGCGGCTCGCACTAGTGCAGAGTTATCTCAAAGAAAGGGGCCACGGTGTTTCTGTATCCCTATTATGTTGGTGCGGCTTCGGAACTTTTAAATATCTTGATATATCTCGAGAACTACGCATCTGATCAAAAAATATCATAGAACGTAAATAGTAGGAAACTTAATTCTCTACAAAAAAGGTCTCTTAAGATTTTGCCATAGCTCGCTTCGTTTCCGAGATATTTGCAGATTTATCTCAAGGGAAGGGGCCTGACGGACACATTTCGAGATATTTCTTCTTCTTGTTGTTCTTCTTCTGCACAGCTAAGCTGGAAGTGGCATTTGCAGCTCGCAATAGTGCAGAGTTATCTCAAAGAAAGAGGCCACGGTGTTTCTGTACCTCTATTATGTTGGTGCAGCTTCGGAACTTTTAAATATCTTGATATATCTCGAGAACTACGCATCTGATAAAAAAATATCATAGAACATAAAAAGTAGGAAACCTAATTTTCTACAAAAAAGGTCTCTTAACATTTTGCCGTAGCTCGCTTCGTTTCCGAGATATTTGCAGATTTATCTCAAGGGAAGGGGCCTGACGGACATATTTCGAAATATTTCTTATTCTTGTTGTTCTTCTTCTGCACAGCTAAGCTGGAAGTGGCATTTGCAGCTCGCAATAGTGCAGAGTTATCTCAAAGAAAGGGGCCACGGTGTTTCTGTATCTCTATTATGTTGGTGCGGCTTCGGAACTTTTAAATATCTCGATATATCTCGAAAACTACGCTTCTGATCAGAAAATATCATAGAACGTTAATTGTAGGGAACATAATTCTCTACAAAAAAGGTCTCTTAACATTTTGCCATAGCTCGCTTCGTTTCCGAGATATTTGCAGATTTATCTCAAGGGAAGGGGTCTGACGGACATATTTCGAGATATTTCTTCTTCTTGTTGTTCTTCTTCTGCACAGCTAAGCTGGAAGTGGCATTTGCAGCTCGCAATAGTGCAGAGTTATCTCAAAGAAAGAGGCCACGGTGTTTCTGTACCTCTATTATGTTGGTGCGGCTTCGGAACTTTTAAATATCTCGATATATCTCGAAAACTACGCTTCTGATCAAAAAATATCAGAGAACGTAAATTGTATGAAACATAATTCTCTACAAAAAAGGTCGCTTAACATTTTGCCATAGCTCGCTTCGTTTCCGAGATATTTGCAGATTTATCTCAAGGGAAGGGTCCTGACGGACATATTTCGAGATATTTCTTCTTCTTGTTGTTCTTCTTCTGCACAGCTAAACTGGAAGTGGCATTTCCAGCTCGCAATAGTGCAGAGTTGTCTCAAAGAAAGGGGCCACGGTGTTTCTGTATCTCTATTATGTTGGTGCGGCTTCGGAACTTTTAAATATCTTGATATATCTCGAGATCTACGCATCTGATCAAAAAATATCATAGAACATAAAAAGTAGGAAACTTAATTTTCTACAAAAAAGGTCTCTTAACATTTTGCCATAGCTCGCTTCGTTTCCGAGATATTTGCAGATTTATCTCAAGGGAAGGGGCCTGACGGACATATTTCGAGATATTTCTTCTTCTTGTTGTTCTTCTTCTGCACAGCTAAGCTGGAAGTGGCATTTGCGGCTCGCACTAGTGCAGAGTTATCTCAAAGAAAGGGGCCACGGTGTTTCTGTATCCCTATTATGTTGGTGCGGCTTCGGAACTTTTAAATATCTTGATATATCTCGAGAACTACGCATCTGATCAAAAAATATCATAGAACGTAAATAGTAGGAAACTTAATTCTCTACAAAAAAGGTCTCTTAAGATTTTGCCATAGCTCGCTTCGTTTCCGAGATATTTGCAGATTTATCTCAAGGGAAGGGGCCTGACGGACACATTTCGAGATATTTCTTCTTCTTGTTGTTCTTCATCTGCACAGCTAAACTGGAAGTGGCATTTCCAGCTCGCAATAGTGCAGAGTTATCTCAAAGAAAGGGGCCACGGTGTTTCTGTATCTCTATTATGTTGGTGCGGCTTCGGAACTTTTAAATATCTTGATATAACTCGAGAACTACGCATCTGATCAAAAAATATCATAGAACATAAAAAGTAGGAAACTTAATTCTCTGCAAATAAGGTCTCTTAACATTTTGCCATAGCTCGCTTCGTTTCCGAGATGTTTGCAGATTCAGCTCAAAGGAACGGGGCTGACGGACATATTTCGAGATATTTCTTCTTCTTGTTGTTCTTCCTCTGCACAGCTAAGCTGGAAGTGGCATTTGCAGCTCGCAATAGTGCAGAGTTATCTCAAAGAAAGGGGCTACGGAGTTTCTGTATCTCTATTATGTTGGTGCGGCTTCGGAACTTTTAAATATCTTGATATATCTCGAGAACTACGCATCTGATCAAAAAATATCATAGAACATAAAAAGTAGGAAACTTAATTCTCTACAAAAAAGGTCTCTTAACATTTTACCATAGCTCGCTTGGTTTCCGAGATATTTGCAGATTTACCTCAAGGGAAGGGGCCTGACGGACATATTTCGGGATATTTCTTCTTCTTGTTGTTCTTCTTCTGCACAGCTAAGCTGGAAGTGGAATTTGCGGCTCGCACTAGTGCAGAGTTATCTCAAAGAAAGGGGCCACGGTGTTTCTGTATCTCTATTATGTTGGTGCGGCTTCGGAACTTTTAAATATCTTGATATATCTCGAGAACTACGCATCTGATCAAAAAATATCATAGAACATAAAAAGTAGGAAACTTAATTTTCTACAAAAAAGGTCTCTTAACATTTTGCCATAGCTCGCTTCGTTTCCGAGATATTTGCAGATTTATCTCAAGGGAAGGGGCCTAACGGACATATTTCGAGATATTTCTTCTTCTTGTTGTTCTTCTTCTGCACAGCTAAGCTGGAAGTGGCATTTCCGTCTCGCACTAGTGCAGAGTTATCTTAAAGAAAGGGGCCACGGCGTTTCTGTATCTCTATTATGTTGGTGCGGCTTCGGAACTTTTAAATATCTCGATATATCTCGAAAACTACGCTTCTGATCAAAAAATATCATAGAACATAAATTGTAGGAAACATAATTCTCTACAAAAAACGTCTCTTAACATTTTGCCATAGCTCGCTTCGTTTCCGAGATATTTGCAGATTTATCTCAAGGGAAGGGGCCTAACGGACATATTTCGAGATATTTCTTCTTCTTGTTGTTCTCCTTCTGCACAGCTAAACTGGAAGTGGCATTTCCAGCTCGCAATAGTGCAGAGTTATCTCTATGAAAGGGGCCACGGTGTTTCAGTATCTCTATTATGTTGGTGCGGCTTCGGAACTCTTAAATATCTTGATATATCTCGAGAACTACGCATCTGATCAAAAAATATCATAGAACATAAAAAGTAGGAAACTTAATTCTCTGCAAATAAGGTCTCTTAACATTTTGCCATAGCTCGCTTCGTTTCCGAGATATTTGCAGATTCAGCTCAAAGGAACGGGGCTGACGGACATATTTCGAGATATTTCTTCTTCTTGTTGTTCTTCCTCTGCACAGCTAAGCTGGAAGTGGCATTTGCAGCTCGCAATAGTGCAGAGTTATCTCAAAGAAAGGGGCCACGGAGTTTCTGTATCTCTATTATGTTGGTGCGGCTTCGGAACTTTTAACTATCTTGATATATCTCGAGAACTACGCATCTGATCAAAAAATATCATAGAACATAAATAGTAGGAAACTTAGTTCTCTACAAAAAAGGTCTCTTAACATTTTGCCATAGCTCGCTTCGTTTCCGAGATATTTGCAGATTTATCTCAAGGGAAGGGGCCTGATGGACATATTTCGAGATATTTCTTCCTCTTGTTGTTCTTCTTCTGCACAGCTAAGCTGGAAGTGGCATTTGCGGCTCGCACTAGTGCAGAGTTATCTCAAAGAAAGGGGCCACGGTGTTTCTGTATCTCTATTATGTTGGTGCGGCTTCGGAACTTTTAAATATCTTGATATATCTCGAGAACTACGCATCTGATCAAAAAATAGCACACAACGTAAATAGTAGGAAACTTAATTCTCTACAAAAAAGGTCTCTTAACATTTTGCCATAGCTCGCTCCGTTTCCGAGATATTTGCAGATATATCTCAAGGGAAGGGGCCTGACGGACATATTTCGAGATATTTCTTCTTCTTGTTGTTCTCCTTCTGCACAGCTAAGCTGGAAGTGGCATTTACAGCTCGCAATAGTGCAGAGTTATCTCAAAGAAAGGGGCCACGGTGTTTCTGTATCTCTATTATGTTGGTGCGGTTTCGGAACTTTTAAATATCTTGATATATCTCGAGAACTACGCATCTCATCAAAAAATATCATGGAACATGAAAAGTAGGAAACTTAATTCTCTACAAATAAGGTCTCTTAACATTTTGCCATAGCTCGCTTCGTTTCCGAGATATTTGCAGATTTATCTCAAGGGAAGGGGCCTGACGGACATATTTCGAGATATTTCTTCTTCTTGTTGTTCTTCTTCTGCACAGCTAAGCTGGAAGTGGCATTTGCAGCTCGCAATAGTGCAGAGTTATCTCAACGAAAGGGGCCACGGTGTTTCTGTATCTCTATTATGTTGGTGCGGCTTCGGAACTTTTAAATATCTTGTTATATCTCGAGAACTACGCATCTGATCAAAAAATATCATAGAACATAAAAAGTAGGAAACTTAATTCTCTGCAAATAAGGTCTCTTAACATTTTGCCGTAGCTCGCTTCGTTTCCGAGATGTTTGCAGATTCAGCTCAAAGGAACGGGGCTGACGGACATATTTCGAGATATTTCTTCTTCTTGTTGTTCTTCCTCTGCACAGCTAAGCTGGAAGTGGCATTTGCGGCTCGCAATAGTGCAGAGTTATCTCAAAGAAAGGGGCTACGGAGTTTCTGTATCTCTATTATGTTGGTGCGGCTTCGGAACTTTTAAATATCTTGATATATCTCGAGAACTACGCATCTGATCAAAAAATATCATAGAACATAAAAAGTAGGAAACTTAATTCTCTACAAAAAAGGTCTCTTAACATTTTACCATAGCTCGCTTGGTTTCCGAGATATTTGCAGATTTACCTCAAGGGAAGGGGCCTGACGGACATATTTCGGGATATTTCTTCTTCTTGTTGTTCTTCTTCTGCACAGCTAAGCTGGAAGTGGCATTTGCGGCTCGCACTAGTGCAGAGTTATCTCAAAGAAAGGGGCCACGGTGTTTCTGTATCTCTATTATGTTGGTGCGGCTTCGGAACTTTTAAATATCTTGATATATCTCGAGAACTACGCATCTGATCAAAAAATATCATAGAACATAAAAAGTAGGAAACTTAATTTTCTACAAAAAAGGTCTCTTAACATTTTGCCATAGCTCGCTTCGTTTCCGAGATATTTGCAGATTTATCTCAAGGGAAGGGGCCTAACGGACATATTTCGAGATATTTCTTCTTCTTGTTGTTCTTCTTCTGCACAGCTAAGCTGGAAGTGGCATTTGCGTCTCGCACTAGTGCAGAGTTATCTCAAAGAAAGGGGCCACGGCGTTTCTGTATCTCTATTATGTTGGTGCGGCTTCGGAACTTTTAAATATCTCGATATATCTCGAAAACTACGCTTCTGATCAAAAAATATCATAGAACATAAATTGTAGGAAACATAATTCTCTACAAAAAACGTCTCTTAACATTTTGCCATAGCTCGCTTCGTTTCCGAGATATTTGCAGATTCAGCTCAAAGGAACGGGGCTGACGGACATATTTCGAGATATTTCTTCTTCTTGTTGTTCTTCTTCTGCACAGCTAAGCTGGAAGTGGCATTTCCAGCTCGCAATAGTGCAGAGTTATCTCTATGAAAGGGGCCACGGTGTTTCTGTATCTCTATTATGTTGGTGCGGCTTCGGAACTCTTAAATATCTTGATATATCTCGAGAACTACGCATCTGATCAAAAAATATCATAGAACATAAAAAGTAGGAAACTTAATTCTCTGCAAATAAGGTCTCTTAACATTTTGCCATAGCTCGCTTCGTTTCCGAGATATTTGCAGATTCAGCTCAAAGGAACGGGGCTGACGGACATATTTCGAGATATTTCTTCTTCTTGTTGTTCTTCCTCTGCACAGCTAAGCTGGAAGTGGCATTTGCAGCTCGCAATAGTGCAGAGTTATCTCAAAGAAAGGGGCCACGGAGTTTCTGTATCTCTATTATGTTGGTGCGGCTTCGGAACTTTTAACTATCTTGATATATCTCGAGAACTACGCATCTGATCAAAAAATATCATAGAACATAAATAGTAGGAAACTTAATTCTCTACAAAAAAGGTCTCTTAACATTTTGCCATAGCTCGCTTCGTTTCCGAGATATTTGCAGATTTATCTCAAGGGAAGGGGCCTGACGGACATATTTCGAGATATTTCTTCTTCTTGTTGTTCTTCTTCTGCACAGCTAAGCTGGAAGTGGCATTTGCGGCTCGCACTAGTGCAGAGTTGTCTCAAAGAAAGGGGCCACGGTGTTTCTGTATCTCTATTATGTTGGTGCGGCTTCGGAACTTTTAAATATCTTGATATATCTCGAGAACTACGCATCTGATCAAAAAATAGCACACAACGTAAATAGTAGGAAACTTAATTCTCTACAAAAAAGGTCTCTTAACATTTTGCCATAGCTCGCTCCGTTTCCGAGATATTTGCAGATATATCTCAAGGGAAGGGGCCTGACGGACATATTTCGAGATATTTCTTCTTCTTGTTGTTCTTCTTCTGCACAGCTAAGCTGGAAGTGGCATTTACAGCTCGCAATAGTGCAGAGTTATCTCAAAGAAAGGGGCCACGGTGTTTCTGTATCTCTATTATGTTGGTGCGGCTTCGGAACTTTTAAATATCTTGATATATCTCGAGAACTACGCATCTGATCAAAAAATATCATAGAACATAAAAAGTAGGAAACTTAATTCTCTACAAAAAAGGTCTCTTAACATTTTGCCATAGCTCGCTTCGTTTCCGAGATATTTGCAGATTTATCTCAAGGGAAGGGGCCTAACGGACATATTTCGAGATATTTCTTCTTCTTGTTGTTCTCCTTCTGCACAGCTAAACTGGAAGTGGCATTTCCAGCTCGCAATAGTGCAGAGTTATCTCTATGAAAGGGGCCACGGTGTTTCTGTATCTCTATTATGTTGGTGCGGCTTCGGAACTCTTAAATATCTTGATATATCTCGAGAACTACGCATCTGATCAAAAAATATCATAGAACATAAAAAGTAGGAAACTTAATTCTCTGCAAATAAGGTCTCTTAACATTTTGCCATAGCTCGCTTCGTTTCCGAGATATTTGCAGATTCAGCTCAAAGGAACGGGGCTGACGGACATATTTCGAGATATTTCTTCTTCTTGTTGTTCTTCCTCTGCACAGCTAAGCTGGAAGTGGCATTTGCAGCTCGCAATAGTGCAGAGTTATCTCAAAGAAAGGGGCCACGGAGTTTCTGTATCTCTATTATGTTGGTGCGGCTTCGGAACTTTTAAATATCTTGATATATCTCGAAAACTACGCTTCTGATCAAAAAATATCATAGAACATAAATAGTAGGAAACTTAATTCTCTACAAAAAAGGTCTCTTAACATTTTGCCATAGCTCGCTTCGTTTCCGAGATATTTGCAGATTTATCTCAAGGGAAGGGGCCTAACGGACATATTTCGAGATATTTCATCTTCTTGTTGTTCTTCTTCTGCACAGCTAAACTGGAAGTGGCATTTCCAGCTCGCAATAGTGCAGAGTTATCTCAAAGAAAGGGGCCACGGTGTTTCTGTATCTCTATTATGTTGGTGCGGCTTCGGAACTTTTAAATATCTTGATATATCTCGAGAACTACGCATCTGATCAAAAAATATCATGGAACATGAAAAGTAGGAAACTTAATTCTCTACAAATAAGGTCTCTTAACATTTTGCCATAGCTCGCTTCGTTTCCGAGATATTTGCAGATTTATCTCAAGGGAAGGGGCCTGACGGACATATTTCGAGATATTTCTTCTTCTTGTTGTTCTTCTTCTGCACAGCTAAACTGGAAGTGGCATTTGCGGCTCGCACTAGTGCAGAGTTATCTCAAAGAAAGGGGCCACGGTGTTTCTGTATCTCTATTATGTTGGTGCGGTTTCGGAACTTTTAAATATCTTGATATATCTCGAGAACTACGCATCTCATAAAAAAATATCATGGAACATGAAAAGTAGGAAACTTAATTCTCTACAAATAAGGTCTCTTAACATTTTGCCATAGCTCGCTTCGTTTCCGAGATATTTGCAGATTTATCTCAAGGGAAGGTTCCTGACGGACATATTTCGAGATATTTCTTCTTCTTGTTGTTCTTCTTCTGCACAGCTAAGCTCGAAGTGGCATTTGCAGCTCGCAATAGTGCAGAGTTATCTCAAAGAAAGGGGCCACGGTGTTTCTGTATCTCTATTATGTTGGTGCGGTTTCGGAACTTTTAAATATCTTGATATATCTCGAGAACTACGCATCTCATCAAAAAATATCATGGAACCTGAAAAGTAGGAAACTTAATTCTCTACAAATAAGGTCTCTTAACATTTTGCCATAGCTCGCTTCGTTTCCGAGATATTTGCAGATTTATCTCAAGGGAAGGTTCCTGACGGACATATTTCGAGATATTTCTTCTTCTTGTTGTTCTTCTTCTGCACAGCTAAACTGGAAGTGGCATTTGCGGCTCGCACTAGTGCAGAGTTATCTCAAAGAAAGGGGCCACGGTGTTTCTGTATCTCTATTATGTTGGTGCGGTTTCGGAACTTTTAAATATCTTGATATATCTCGAGAACTACGCATCTGATCAAAAAATATCATGGAACATGAAAAGTATGAAACTTAATTCTCTACAAATAAGGTCTCTTAACATTTTGCCATAGCTCGCTTCGTTTCCGAGATATTTGCCGATTTATCTCAAGGGAAGGGGCCTGACGGACATATTTCGAGATATTTCTTCTTCTTGTTGTTCTTCTTCTGCACAGCTAAGCTGGAAGTGGCATTTGCAGCTCGCAATAGTGCAGAGTTATCTCAAAGAAAGGGGCCACGGTGTTTCTGTATCTCTATTATGTTGGTGCGGCTTCGGAACTTTTAAATATCTTGATATATCTCGAGAACTACCCATCTGATCAAAAAATATCATAGAACATAAAAAGTAGGAAACTTAATTCTCTACAAAAAAGGTCTCCTAACATTTTGCCATAGCTCGCTTCGTTTCCGAGATATTTGCAGATTTATCTCAAGGGAAGGGGCCTAACGGACATATTTCGAGATATTTCTTCTTCTTGTTGTTCTTCTTCTGCACAGCTAAACTGGAAGTGGCATTTCCAGCTCGCAATAGTGCAGAGTTATCTCAAAGAAAGGGGCCACGGTGTTTCTGTATCTCTATTATGTTGGTGCGGCTTCGGAACTTTTAAATATCTTGATATATCTCGAGAACTACGCATCTGATCAAAAAATATCATGGAACATGAAAAGTAGGAAACTTAATTCTCTACAAAAAAGGTCTCTTAACATTTTGCCATAGCTCGCTTCGTTTCCGAGATATTTGCAGATTTATCTCAAGGGAAGGGGCCTGACGGACATATTTCGAGATATTTCTTCTTCTTGTTGTTCGTGTTCTGCACAGCTAAGCTGGAAGTGGCATTTGCGTCTCGCACTAGTGCAGAGTTATCTCAAAGAAAGGGGCCACGGCGTTTCTGTATCTCTATTATGTTGGTGCGGCTTCGGAACTTTTAAATATCTCGATATATCTCGAAAACTACGCTTCTGATCAAAAAATATCATAGAACATAAATTGTAGGAAACATAATTCTCTACAAAAAACATCTCTTAACATTTTGCCATAGCTCGCTTCGTTTCCGAGATATTTGCAGATTCAGCTCAAAGGAACGGGGCTGACGGACATATTTCGAGATATTTCTTCTTCTTGTTGTTCTTCCTCTGCACAGCTAAGCTGGAAGTGGCATTTGCAGCTCGCAATAGTGCAGAGTTATCTCAAAGAAAGGGGCCACGGAGTTTCTGTATCTCTATTATGTTGGTGCGGCTTCGGAACTTTTAAATATCTTGATATATCTCGAGAACTACGCATCTGATCAAAAAATATCATAGAACATAAAAAGTAGGAAACTTAATTCTCTACAAAAAAGGTCTCTTAACATTTTGCCATAGCTCGCTTGGTTTCCGAGATATTTGCAGATTTACCTCAAGGGAAGGGGCCTGACGGACATATTTCGAGATATTTCTTGTTCTTGTTGTTCTTCTTCTGCACAGCTAAGCTGGAAGTGGCATTTGCAGCTCGCAATAGTGCAGAGTTATCTCAAAGGAAGAGGCCACGGTGTTTCTGTACCTCTATTATGTTGGTGCAGCTTCGGAACTTTTAAATATCTCGATATATCTCAAAAACTACGCTTCTGATCAAAAAATATCATAGAACATAAAAAGTAGGAAACTTAATTCTCTACAAAAACGGTCTCTTAACATTTTGCCATAGCTCGCTTCGTTTCCGAGATATTTGCAGATTTGTCTCAAGCGAAGGGGCCTGACGGACATATTTCGAGATATTTCTTCTTCTTGTTGTTCTTCTTCTGCACAGCTAAGCTGGAAGTGGCATTTCCAGCTCGCAATCGTGCAGAGTTATCTCAAAGAAAGGGGCCACGGTGTTTCTGTATCTCTATTATGTTGGTGCGGCTTCGGAACTTTTAAATATCTCGATATATCTCGAAAACTACGCTTCTGATCAAAAAATATCATAGAACATGAATTGTAGGAAACATAATTCTCTACAAAAAAGGTCTCTTAACATTTTGCCATAGCTCGCTTCGTTTCCGAGATATTTGCAGATTTATCTCAAGGGAAGGGTCCTGATGGACATATTTCGAGATATTTCTTCTTCTTGTTGTTCTTCTTCTGCACAGCCAAACTGGAAGTGGCATTTCCAGCTCGCAATCGTGCAGAGTTATCTCAAAGAAAGGGGCCACGGTGTTTCTGTATCTCTATTATGTTGGTGCGGCTTCGGAACTTTTAAATATCTTGATATATCTCGAGAACTACGCATCTGATCAAAAAATATCATAGAACATAAAAAGTAGGAAACTTAATTCTCTACGAAAAAGGTCTCTTAACATTTTCCCATAGCTGGCATCGTTTCCGAGATATTTGCAGATTTAGCTCAAGGGAAGGGGTCTGACGGACATATTTCGAGATATTTCTTCTTCTTGTTGTTCTTCTTCTGCACAGCTAAGCTGGAAGTGGCATTTGCAGCTCGCAATAGTGCAGAGTTATCTCAAAGAAAGAGGCCACGGTGTTTCTGTGTCTCTATTATGTTGGTGCGGCTTCGGCACTTTTAAATATCTCGATATATCTCGAAAACTACGCTTCTGATCAAAAAATATCATAAAACGTAAATTGTAGGAAACATAATTCTCTACAAAAAAGGTCTCTTAACATTTTGCCATAGCTCGCTCCGTTTCCGAGATATTTGCAGATTTATCTCAAGGGAAGGGGTCTGACGGACATATTTCGAGATATTTCTTCTTCTTGTTGTTCTTCTTCTGCACAGCTAAGCTCGAAGTGGCATTTGCAGCTCGCAATAGTGCAGAGTTATCTCAAAGAAAGGGGCCACGGTGTTTCTGTATCTCTATTATGTTGGTGCGGCTTCGGAACTTTTAAATATCTCGATATATCTCGAGAACCTCGCATCTGATCAAAAAATATCATACAATATAAAACGTAGGAAACTTAATTCTCTACAAAAAAGGTCACTTAACATTTTGCCATAACTCGCTTCGTTTCCGAGATATTTGCAGATTTATCTCAAGGGAAGGGGCCTGACGGACATATTTTGAGATACTTCTTCTTCTTGTTGTTCTTCTTCTGCACAGCTAAGTTGGAAGTGGCATTTGCAGCTCGCAAGAGTGCAGAGTTATCTCAAAGAAAGGGGCCACGGTGTTTCTGTATCTCTATTATGTTGGTGCGGCTTCGGAACTTTTAAATATCGTGATATATCTCGAGAACTACGCTTCTGATCAAAAAATATCATAGAACATAAATTGTAGGAAACATAATTCTCTACACAAAAGGTCTCTTAACATTTTGCCATAGCTCGCTTCGTTTCCGAGATATTTGCAGATTTATCTCAAGGGAAGGGTCCTGATGGACATATTTCGAGATATTTCTTCTTCTTGTTGTTCTTCTTCTGCACAGCCAAACTGGAAGTGGCATTTCCAGCTCGCAATCGTGCAGAGTTATCTCAAAGAAAGGGGCCACGGTGTTTCTGTATCTCTATTATGTTGGTGCGGCTTCGGAACTTTTAAATATCTTGATATATCTCGAGAACTACGCATCTGATCAAAAAATATCATAGAACATAAAAAGTAGGAAACTTAATTCTCTACAAAAAAGGTCTCTTAACATTTTGCCATAGCTCGCTTCGTTTCCGAGATATTTGCAGATTTATCTCAAGGGAAGGGGCCTGACGGAAATATTTCGAGATATTTCTTCTTCTTGTTGTTCTTCTTCTGCACAGCTAAGCTGGAAGTGGCATTTGCAGCTCGCAATAGTGCAGAGTTATCTCAAAGAAAGGGGCCACGGTGTTTCTGTATCTCTATTATGTTGGTGCGGCTTCGGAACTTTTAAATATCTTGATATATCTCGAGAACTACGCATCTGACCAAAAAATATCATAGAACATAAAAAGTAGGAAACTTAATTCTCTACAAAAAAGGTCTCTTAACGTTTTGCCATAGCTCGCTTCGTTTCCGAGATATTAGCAGATTTATCTCAAGGGAAGGGGCCTGACGGACATATTTCGAGATATTTCTTCTTCTTGTTGTTCTTCTTCTGCACAGCTAAGCTGGAAGTGGCATTTGGAGCGCGCAATAGTGCAGAGTTATCTCAAAGAAAGGGGCCACGGTGTTTCTGTATCTCTATTATGTTGGTGCGGCTTCGGAACTTTTAAATATCTCGATATATCTCGAAAACTACGCTTCTGATCAAAAAATATCATAGAACATATATTATAGGAAACATAATTCTCTACAAAAAAGGTCTCTTAACGTTTTGCCATAGCTCGCTTCGTTTCCGAGATATTTGCAGATTTATCTCAAGGGAAGGGTCCTGATGGACATATTTCGAGATATTTCTTCTTCTTGTTGTTCTTCTTCTGCACAGCCAAACTGGAAGTGGCATTTCCAGCTCGCAATCGTGCAGAGTTATCTCAAAGAAAGGGGCCACGGTGTTTCTGTATCTCTATTATGTTGGTGCGGCTTCGGAACTTTTAAATATCTTGATATATCTCGAGAACTACGCATCTGATCAAAAAATATCATAGAACATAAAAAGTAGGAAACTTAATTCTCTACGAAAAAGGTCTCTTAACATTTTCCCATAGCTGGCATCGTTTCCGAGATATTTGCAGATTTAGCTCAAGGGAAGGGGTCTGACGGACATATTTCGAGATATTTCTTCTTCTTGTTGTTCTTCTTCTGCACAGCTAAGCTGGAAGTGGCATTTGCAGCTCGCAATAGTGCAGAGTTATCTCAAAGAAAGAGGCCACGGTGTTTCTGTGTCTCTATTATGTTGGTGCGGCTTCGGAACTTTTAAATATCTCGATATATCTCGAAAACTACGCTTCTGATCAAAAAATATCATAAAACGTAAATTGTAGGAAACATAATTCTCTACAAAAAAGGTCTCTTAACATTTTGCCATAGCTCGCTCCGTTTCCGAGATATTTGCAGATTTATCTCAAGGGAAGGGGTCTGACGGACATATTTCGAGATATTTCTTCTTCTTGTTGTTCTTCTTCTGCACAGCTAAGCTCGAAGTGGCATTTGCAGCTCGCAATAGTGCAGAGTTATCTCAAAGAAAGGGGCCACGGTGTTTCTGTATCTCTATTATGTTGGTGCGGCTTCGGAACTTTTAAATATCTTGATATATCTCGAGAACTACGCATCTGATCAAAAAATATCATACAACATAAAACGTAGGAAACTTAATTCTCTACAAAAAAGGTCACTTAACATTTTGCCATAACTCGCTTCGTTTCCGAGATATTTGCAGATTTATCTCAAGGGAAGGGGCCTGACGGACATATTTTGAGATACTTCTTCTTCTTGTTGTTCTTCTTCTGCACAGCTAAGTTGGAAGTGGCATTTGCAGCTCGCAAGAGTGCAGAGTTATCTCAAAGAAAGGGGCCACGGTGTTTCTGTATCTCTATTATGTTGGTGCGGCTTCGGAACTTTTAAATATCGTGATATATCTCGAGAACTACGCATCTGATCAAAAAATATCATAG